>NW_012111475.1:3849761-3857720 GCF_000951035.1 Colobus angolensis palliatus
TCCTGCCTTAGCCTCCCTAGTAGCTGGGATTATAGATGTGCGCCACCATGCCCAGCTAATTTTTTGTATTTTTAGTAGACATGGGGTTTCACTATGTTGGCCAGGCTGGTCTCGAAGTCCTGGCCTCATGATCCACCAGCCTCAGCCTCCCAAAGTGCTGGAATTACAGGTGTAAGCCATTGCGCCTGGCCTGCATGTGCTATACTTTCACGATTGGCAATGCAGGTCTGTTTACAGCAGCATCACCACAAACATGTGAGTAATGCACCATGCCATACTGTTATGACAGCTACAAAATCACTAGGTGATAGGAATGTTTCAGCTCCATTATAATCTTATGGGACCGCCATCATATATCTGTTCCATTGTTGAGCTAAATGCTGTCACGTGGCCCATGACTATAATTACTTTTCTCACTCTGAAGGCCTTTCTAGTATGACATTAAACCTGGAAGCCATAAAATAGAAGCTTGATAAATTCAGCTTCAAACACATTTTTTTTTATTTCTACATGGCAAAAAATATTATCAACAAAACCAAAGGACAAACAACAAACTTAGAAAAGTACTTGTGACTAATATCATAAAGATACAGTCAATTTCTCTAATATATAAAGAGCTCCTACAAATCAATAAGGAAAAGACCTAGAACCCGCAATAGAAAAAAATGAGCCAGAGACATGAACAGACAATTCACAGAAAAAATAAATTCAAGTGACTTTTATACACTTGAAAAGATGCCCAACTTCACCTGCAATAAGAGAATTGCATATTTAAACTAGCACTGACATACCATGTTCACTTATCAGATTGGCAAAGATCAAATGTCTGTCAGTACACTGAGTTGGCAAAGATTTGTTGAAGCAGCACTCAGATCTTTCTGCTGAGCATGTAAATTGAAACAAACCCTCTGGAGTACAATTTGGCAACCATTGCAGAAATCGTAAATGAGCATTCACTTTGACCCAGCAATTCTACTTTGCTCTTGCGGTTTTTGCATTTGAAACCACCTAACCCTGTTAGCTATTCAAAAGCAAATTAACAGGTCTAAAAATCTTCCTTCTAGAGCAAATGTGAGTGGTTACTGAGAGCGTATGCCTTGGTCCTGGTGACTCAGATTTACCGACAGCTTTCTTACTCAACTACATGCAACAGTTGATGTGTGTTTTTTGATCATTAAGAAACTTTAAGTCATTTTTAGAAATTGTCATTTATTATTTTCTGCCTATCCACAAGAGACAGAAATAGGCAGTTGGTTAGGAATGGGAAGTTAGAACAAATACTGATACTAAAGCATTAACAACCCGAGGAAGAGTTTCACAACTTGCCTCAAGGGGCTCATCATAGGTCCATAAGTTCTATTTATCTGATCAAAATTGTTTTAAAGCATGCCAAGGCATCTTGGGTTCTTAAAAATAATGTTGAAATGAAATAAGAAAGGGCTGATTTTTTCTAATTAAACTTTGCTTTTTTTGGGAAATATACAGCCACAATGTGTTAAGTGTGGAGACATACTTAGAAAAAGCAGCCTGAAACCTTCTCTCCCATTATGTACAAGCCAGACTTGAAATGTGTGACAATGAACCAGTTGGTTTTCTTGATGTGAGATGCAAGAATTCCACATATCACATCCTGAAACAGTTTTTGCCAATTCTTGATGTTCTAATATGTCAAATGATATCAATCCACTCTTTTATTATTATTATTATTATTATTGTCTTTAGAGACAGGGTTTCACCCTCTCACCCGGACTGGAGTGCAGTGGCACAATCATAGCTCACCATAACCTCCAACTCCTGGGCTCAAGCAATCCTCCAGCCTCAGGCTCTTGAGTAGCTAGGACTATAGGCACACCATCACATCGATTTTTTTTTTTTTTTTAGTAGGAATGGGGTCTTGCTATGATGCTCAGGCTGGTCTCAAACTCCTGGCCTCAATAGATCTTTCTGCTTTGGCCTCCCAAAGTGCTGGGATTACAGGCACGAGCCACTGTGCTTGGCCTCAATCCACTCTTATAATAAATACATTCAATCCCTAATCTAAGGGAGGAGACTACCCCCATATCATCTTATGCCCAATTTCTGCCTCCAAAGAAAGAAGAAGTAAAAGCTAAAAAGCAGAAATGAAATCCACAGGCAGATAGCCCAGTGCCCCAAGCTGGGCCTGGTAGTTAAAGATGGACCCCTGACCTAATCGGTTATGTTATCTACAGATTACAGACATTGTATAGAAATGCACTGTGAAAATCCCTATCTTGTTTTGTTCCTATCTAATTACCAGTGCATGCAGCCCCCAGTCAAGCACCCCCTGCTTGCTCAATTGATCACAACCCTCTCACACGCACCCCCTTGGAGTTGTGAGCCCTTAAAAGGGACAGGAATTGCTCACTTGGAGAGCTCAGCTCTTGAGACAAGAGTCTTGCCGATGCCCCCAGCTGAATAAACCCCTTCCTTCTTTAACTCTGTGTCTGAGGAGTTTTGTCTGCCGCTCATCCTGCTACAATCTAAACATGATATAGTTTGTCATTTTGAATTGGTCCAACAAATCATGTTTTTCCTTAAGTAATAAATAGCTGCTATATTGGAAAAACTCAAAATTAGTCTTTATACATTATAGATGTTTAATTAATATGAACTCTATAATATTAATATAAGCTTTAACAATACATCTCAATTCCCAACTTTATATATTAGCATTAAAAGTATCAGCAGCTTTTTAAAAACTGAGAAACACTATCTAAACTCTGATATTCTTGGCTTCCAAGATTCAACAGCCAGTGATGTCTACCATTAGTGTCTGGAGCTGCCCAAATGCTGATCCCTGGGGAAGCACCTGAAGCAAACCAGGCAGGAGTTAAACATTTTCTTATAAATATTCCCTATGTCTTCAACAATTTATAAATACTGTGATCTCACATGAGCCTTGCAAAACATCTAGCATCTGTCTATCTATCCATCCATCTATCTTTCTATCTAGTCCTTCCCACTTGACAGATAAGGACATTGAGGCCCAGAGAGGTTTCCAGTCCTTGCTTAAGGTCACACCCAAATATGCCACTCTCCATACCCTGTTATTCAGACCTCCCCATCCCCATTGTATTCTGAGGACAAACCTGGGGCTTTTATGATAAAAGTGGCTCAGAGCAGTGGTGGATGGAGCCTGGGAGGTAGGTCAAGGCTGAAGGGTTGTGGGGGTGGGGGCCTAGCAGTAGACTGGGAGAGAGGGCTGGGCAGAGGGCACTGAAGTCAGCATCAGCAATTCTGCTCTATGGACAACTGAGTGATGCTCAGCAATCATCAGTGCCTGATGGGGCCAAAGCCCCTGGAAAACCACCTTGACCCCCAGGGCTCTGGTAAATGTTTAAGCATTGGGGATGGAGGTAAGAAGTAATTATTGTTGTGGGGCAGGGTATTAGGTGCAAGAATTAGGGAAATGGAGACTTTAACCCCAGAAATGCATAGTCACCCCCACCTCTGTTGTGTTCCTTAGAGGCCAGGAAGGGGCTGCCTGAGTAGGCTAGCAAGCCCCCTGTCTCAAGAGTCCTGCTCTGAGCCATTCCAAACAAGGGGGAGGAGTCCGCCCAGGAATTCAAGAGCCTCTCTCTCACCTTCATCCTAATTAAGG
Organism: Colobus angolensis palliatus; assembly: GCF_000951035.1. Lineage (NCBI taxonomy): Eukaryota > Metazoa > Chordata > Mammalia > Primates > Cercopithecidae > Colobus > Colobus angolensis. Next base: position 3,853,384 of record NW_012111475.1, read on the forward strand.
TCAGCCAGTTGGGGCTGGGCATGGGATTGGGACTTTCCTGAGTACTTAATAAGGTCCAAACTCTTCTGGGTATGTAGCTATCTGACCCCGTTCCTTTCTACCACCACACTCCCCCAAACACACATCCCTTTGCCACCTCCTGCCAGGCCCACTTCATAGGTCTCTGCCTTCCCAGTATACCTCAGGTTCCTTCTTTGGACATAGAACCATTGATTCCTGGAGGTCAGGAATGGCCCCTAGCCTGACAAGTGGAAGGCGGTAAGAATCAGTGCGACTGACTCATTGAAATGGGCATCCAAGCAGGACCAACAATGTCCAACACTGGCTCGGTCCTCAACAAAGGCCACTGGGTTTCCTAAACGGTGTTGTTATCAACTGGGAGCACTTGCCTTAAACCAGCAGCACCTACTTCATCACCATCAGCTTCATCACCACCCCTGGGTGGGTAGCGTATTACACAAGCGGAATGTTAATCCAAGTCTTCTATCCACTCTGGATTTGAGCCAGTTCCTTTGGGGCCAGCAGAACTTTAGCCCTACGCTGAAGCTGAGGTTGCCACCTCACGTCTACCCTCCTCATCTTGTTTTCTTTCCTTATGACACTGTTGTATTGTTGGAAATGGCAACATACCCAGCTTAAAACAAATAGGCAATTCCCCAGGCTCCCTGTCTTGAGGAAGAGCATGGTGGCCAGTGGGTCAGGGAATGGAGGGGGACTTCAGGGAAAATTCATTAAAGCATCCTGACAGAGCTTGCAGGTGTCCTCTTGCCTTGTTTCCCATACTCCTTCTTCCTCCCTTACACTTGGATGTGTTGCCAGGAGCTTCAGCTGCCATCTTGGACTAGAAGCTCCCTGAAGACAGGAATCATCCTGTTTACTGTAAAGCCTGGCAGATTGTCTGCTGCTGAATACACATTTAAGGGCTCTTGATGATGATGACAGTGGTCATGGTGAGAATGATGCTGCTGACAACCTTGTAAGCTGCTTGTGGACATCCTGGACCACAGGTTTCCTGTGAGTCACTCAACTGTCTCCAGACAAATGTCCTGTAGGCAAGCGTTCCAAATAACCAGATCCTTAAACAGCAATTAGCAACCTCTGTGGAGAGCAATTACCCAGCATATCCAAATTTACAAGTTTACTTCCTCTTCGACCCAGAGATTCACTGAGAGAACTTATCCTACAGATTACGTATGCACAAAATGATATATGTACAAGGTTATTGATGGAAGCCTCATTGATATTAGCAAATAGCTGGAAACAACCTCAATATCCACTAGCAGAGCACTGGCTCAAGAAACCCTAGTATTTCTAAGCCATGGAACATTACACAGCTGTATAAAAGAATGAGAATAATCTTTATGCAAAGAAAGAACTATCTTCAAGATGTATTGTGAAGTGGGGGAAGAGGCAAAGCAGAGTGAAAGAGGAGAAGCAGGTAGCTAAGGAAGGGGTGAGACAGCGACTTACTCTGGAATCATGTGAATGTATGTCCTTGACTAAAAATAAATGAAATGAAACAGCTAGACATCAAACACAGAGATCTCTCACATTCATATTCATTTATCCCACAGATATCAAGAACCAGCTGAATGCTGGGCAGTGGACTACAGATTAGACTAAGAAAGACCTTTGTAATGCCCTGTATGGGGTGGTAGGTGGGGGCCAGGGGAGACAGGAAATGAACCGGCAACTATAAAACTATGCTGAAAATGGATTAAGTACAAAATGCTGTGGCTATGCAGAATAGAGAGTCCAGGAAGGCTTCCTGGAAAAAGCCTTGATGAATGAGTAGCAGATAGCCAGAGGGGAGAAAGGGAGAAAGGGAACTCTAGGAAGGGAGCATTACAGGAACAGTTACCAAGACGTGGCCCAGTTTAATGGGTGAGAAGATGCAGGGGGCATTGAGAAGATGGCCAATTTAAGACCAGACTAGACAGAGCTCAAGTTCCAAGGTAAGAGCCTTGACAAAAACCTAGAATATCTCTCTTTTACTGAGATGTTAAATCAGGATTGGGAGAGGGAGGTGGGCAGGTGCAGAGGCTCATGCCTATAATCCCAGCACTTCAAAAGGAAGCAACCCACATGTCCACAGACACGCAAATGGATAAACAAAACATGGTGCATAAATACTATAGAATATCATTCAGTCATAAAAATGAATAATGTTGTGATACATGCCACAACACAGGGGAACTCTGAAAACCTGCTAAGTGGAGGAAATCAGACAGGAAAAGACAAATACCGTATGATTCCACTCATATGAAATATCCGGAATAGTCAAGTTTACAGAGATAGAAAGTCGTTTGGAGGTTACCAGGGGCAATGAGAGTTATTGCTTAATGAATACAGAGTTTTTGTTTGGAATGATGGAAATTTTTGGAAATAGTCATGATGGTTACACAATATTATGACTGTAATATTAAATACTGAATATGTGATATTGAATTAAATATTGAATATAATATTAAATATTGAAGCCAGGTGAGATGGCTTGTGCTGGCAAGGTAGTCCCAGCTACTAGGGAGGCTGAGGTGGGAGGATCACGGGAGCCAGGAGTTCAAGGCTGCAGTCAGCTATGATTGTGCTACTGCACTCCATCCTGAGTGACACAGCAAGACCCTGTCTCTATTTTTTTTTTTAATCTGGCTCAGAAGCAGGAGATAGTGAGGGCTCAGCCAATTTAGGAAGGCCTCTTGAAGGGGGTAACATTTGAAAAAATGTCTGGGAAAATATGGTGTAAGAGGAGAAGGAAAGCATGGTGATGGAAGGTTGTGTGGAGTGAGAAGGACCCCAGAAGGGAGGAGTCTGATGGCCTCTCCTGGACTGGGTGGAGAGCAAGGGGAGAGTCATAAGAATCAAGGGTTTGCTGGATGAGTGAGAGAGAGGTCAATGATATTCATTATATGAAAGTACTGCAGGTGGCTGAACGTGGTAGTTCACACCTGTAATCCCAGCACTTTGGAAGGCCAAGGTGGGTGGATCAGGTCAGGAGTTCGGGACCAGCTTGTCCAACATGGCAAAACTCCATCTCTACTAAAAATACAAAAAATTAGCCAGGCGTGGTAACGGGCACATGTAATTCCAGCTACTCAGGAGGCTGAGGCAAGAAAATCGCTTGAACTTGGGAGGCGGAGGTTGCAGTGAGCCAAGATTGCATGACTGACTGCACTCCAGCCTGCAAGACAGAGTAAGACTCTGTCTTAAAAATAAATAAATAAATAAATAGTACTGCAGGCAAAGATTCAACACTTGAGCTAGGTAATATTTATTCCATTTTACAGATGGATAAACTGAGGTTTACTCAAGATGGCACAGCTCATAGGCTGAACAGCGGAGATTTGATCTGAAGTTATGTGGCCCTAAAGCAGTGATTCTCACCAGGCGCAGTGGCTCACGCCTGTAATCCCAGAACTTTGGGAGGTGGAGGCGGGTGGATCACAAGGTCAGGAGATCACGACCATCCTGGCCAACATGGTGAAACCCCGTCTCCACTAAAAATACAAAAATTAGCTGGGCGTGGTGCGTGCCTGTAATGCCAGCTACTCAGGAGGCTGAGGCAGGAGAATCGCTTGAACCAGGGAGTTGGAAGTCTCAGTGAGCTGAGATCACCCCACTGCACTACAGCCTGGTGACAGAGTGAGACTCTGTCTCAAAAAAAAAAAAAAAAAGCAGTGGCTCTCAACCCTGGCTACACACTGAGATGCCCCAGAGAGCTTTTAAAAAACATACTGCCAGCATCCCAACTCCAGAGATTTCCTTCTAATTTCCTGGGAAGTGAGGCTTGAGTATTAATCTTTCTGAAAAGCTCCCCAGTGGATTCTAATATGCTGACTGGATTGAGAAGCACTGCTCAAAGACCCAACACATCTGATTCCCTCTGCTCTTGGAGTTACTCACTGTTACCATCAGGCAAGATGCTCAACCGCTCTGAGCCTCATTTATAGAATGTGTAAAGAACACACACCCTGACTAGCTAAGCCCAGTATGAGATTAACAGTGTACCTGAGCTTCCCTTCCTCCCCTCCCAGGCCCCTTTGTCTCTTAGCTATAACTGTCAGCACAAGAGGCAGTCCAGGAAGTGAGGCAGGGAGGGTAGTAGGATAGGGGTCACCCAGAGGCACTGTTGAAGACACAGCCCAGAGGCTGAAAGCAGAGGGGAGCAAATAAGTAACTATATTGAGGATGATGGGAGCTAAGTTTCCCACAGTCAGAGGGGCGTTTTACTCACTGTCCTAGGAGCTATGATGGTTACTGGGAAAGGATGAAGGCTGGAAAAAACTTTGAGGTTTGGGACTAGAATCAAAAGCATTGGCACAAACTCATGATTTTTTTTT
>NW_012111475.1:3858060-3868020 GCF_000951035.1 Colobus angolensis palliatus
TCTCACTCTGTTGCCCAGGCTGGAGTGCAGTGGCATGATCTCAGCTCACTGCAACCTCCACCTCCCAAGTTCAAGTGATTCTTCTGCCTCAGCTTCCCCGAGTAGCTGGGATTACAGGCATGCACTACCATGCCCAGCTAATTTTTGTATTTTTAGTAGAGACAGAGTTTCATCATGTTGCCCAGGATGGTCTCAAACTCCTGACCTCAGGTGATCTGCCTGCCTCGGCCTCCCAAAGTTCTGGGATTACAGGCATGAGTCACTGTGCCCGGCCAGTTGATCTTCATTATTCAGGGATTCTGTATATATAAATTTGCCCTCTTGCTAAAATTTATCTCTAACTCCAAAATCAATACCCATGGCACTTTTGCAGTCATTCCTGGACACGTACAAAGCAGGGGAATATATGAGTTGCCTGGTGTACATGTGGCCCCAGCTGAGGCTGAATAAGGTGACACTCCACCTTCTCATTTCAGTGCTTTACTGTAAACAAGTATCCTTTTTGCAGTCTATTTGGTGTCATATGTTTTACATTTTTGTGCTTTTTGCTGGTGCTTTTGCTGTTGCAAATAGACTTCAAGGGCACTGCTGTAGAGCTATCTAGTGTGCCTAAGCACAAGAAGACTGCGATGTGTCCGTGATAAAAGAATATACATGGTAGATAAGCTTTGTTCAAGTAGAAGTTATAGTGCTGGTGGCCATAAGTTTGATGTTCATGAATTAACCACATATATTAAATGAGGTGTCTTCAAACCAAAACACACATAAAATGAGGTTATGTATTGGTTGGTTGATGAAAATGTTGTGACCAGAGAGGCTCATGGAACCTAACCCTGTATTTGTCCTAGGAGCAATGAGTCAGCATTTGCTATTTCGTGTTGCCAGTGAATTAGCAAACGATGGAAATTGGTTGTGTATGTATGTGTGTATGTGTGTGTATCCTAGCTCTAATCTTTGAAAGGGCCTAGAAGTAATGTCACCCCAGTAACCACAAGCACATCAAGCTCTCAGATCTTGGTTTCTAAACATCACTCTTCACAAAAAGGAATCAGGGCTCCCTATTCCAGGGCTGAAGCAAGGAAAGTGAAAATGGGCCTGGAACATTTTATTATGCCAGAAAGTAAGAAAACACTCCAAGGATGATGGAGACAAGTCAAAGGACACAAGGGGCCAGCTTGAAGGGGGTTAGTTTGGTCCAATCTGGGACAATTTGAGCACCAAAATAAATAATAATATTAACAGATTTCAACCACCTAAGTAAAATAGGAATCCATGAGTCCATCCTGATATAAACAAACAAACAAACAACTGGGGGAGAAAGGAAGGCTTTTCTTATAGTAGAATGACAACCACTAAGTGGTGGAAGGAATGATAGAAAAATCACCACTGGCAACCACCGTAGTGGTGTTGGATTCAGATGGGAGTTGTCAACAGATGTCAAAGCTGGTGCACAGAGGTTTGAAGAGGATTGGCATATTGGCATAATCTCATATTATCTCTCCACAAAATACTTATTAATTACAAAGGGGAGATAGGGACTCTGATGGAGAAATCTGGAAGATACCAACCTGACCAAGGGACAAAGGCCCAGAAACATTCCTGTGGTATTTATTGTCAAAAATGCATGCATGGCCTGAGTCTGGTCATGAAGAAACACCAGAGGAACTCAAGTTGAAGGTCATCCTATGGAATAAAAGGCCTGGCCTTTTTAAGACTGCTAAGCATACAAAATGCAGGGAAAAATGAAGAAACTGTTGTAGATTGAAGAAGATGGGAGAGACATGACAACTAAATGTAATGCATGCTCCTGGATTCCTTCCTGGACTTCTCCCCTCCCCCCTTCCACCTCCTCCACAAAATAGACATTCTTGGGACAATGTGCAACACTTGAACAGGATCTGTAGATTGAATGGTTTATTGTGCCAAGGTCAATTCCTTAATTTGATGAGCTGATGAAGAATTTAGGTAGGTGATTATTCCTATATTGATGGGCATCATGTCTGCATCTCAAATTCAGAAAAAGATGAATGGAAAGGCCAAGCGCAGTGGCTCACATCTGTACTTCCAGCACTTAGGGAGATGGAAGTGGGAAGATTTCTTGAGGCCAGGAGTTCAAGACCAGCCTGGGCAACATTGCGAACCCTCCCCACCCCCAAAACACACACGAAGAATTTAAAAAATTATCCAGGCGTGGTGGCACGTGCCTATTGTCTCAGCTACTCAGGAGACTGAGGCTGGAATATTGCTTGAGCCCAGGAGTTCAAGATTGCAGTAAGCTACAATTGCACCACTGCACTCCAGCCTGGGTGACAGAGTAAGACACTGCCTCAGAAAAAAAAAAAAGAAAGAAAGAAAAAAGAAAAAGATGAATGAGCATATATAAAAAGAGAGGATGATGAAGCAGATGTGGTGAAATGTTCAAGAATCAGGGTGCAAGGCTGGTTCAACATACACAAATCAATAAACATAATCTATCACATAAATAGAACTAAAGACAAAAACCACATGATTATCTCAATAGATGCAGAAAAGGCCTTTGATAAAATTCAATATCCCTTCATGTTAAAAACTCTCAATAAATTAGGTATTGATGGAACATATCTCAAAATAATAACAACTATTTATGACAAACCCACAACCAGTATCATATTGAATGGGCAAAAGCTGGAAGCATTCCCTTTGAAAACAGGTGCAAAACAAGGATGTTCTCTCTCAGCACTCCTATTCAACATAGTATTGGAAGTTCTGGCCAGGGCAATCAGGCAAGAGAAATAAATAAAGGGTATTCAAATAGGAAGACAGAAAGTCAAGTTGTCTCTGTTTGCAGACAACATGATTTTATATTTGGAAAAACCCATCATCTCAGCCCCAAAACTTCTTGAACTGATAAGCAACTTCAGCAAAGTCTCAGGATACAAAATCAATGTGCAAAAATCACAAGCATTCCTTTACACAAACAATAGGCAAGCAGAGAGCTAAATTGTGAATGAATTTCCATTTGCAATCTCTACAAAGAGAATAAAATACCTAGGAATGCAGCTAACAAGTGATGTGCAGGACCTCTTCAAGGAGAACTACAAACTACTTCTCAAGGAAATAAGAGAGGACACAAACAAACGCGAAAACATTCCATCTTCATGGATAGGAAGAATCAATATCGTGAAAATGGCCGTACTGCCCAAAGTAATTTATAGATTCAGTGCTATTCCCACCAAACTACCATTGGCATTCTTTACGGAACCAGAAAAAAACTGTTTTAAATTTCATATGGAATCAAAGAAGACCCCGTATAGCCAAGACAATCCTAAGCAAAAAGAATTAAGCTAGAGGCATCACACTACCTGACTTCAAACTATACCACAAGGCTACAGTAACCAAAATAGCATGGTACTGGTACCAAAACAGACACATAGACCAATAGGGCAGAATAGAGACCTCAGAAATAACACCACACATCTACAATCATCTGATCAGTAAACTAACACAGGAACATAAAATCAAATACCGCATGTTCTCATGATAAGTGGCAGTTGAACATTGAGAACACATGGACACAGACAGGGGAAATGACACACACCAGTGCCTGCTGTGGGGTGGTAGGTGAGGGGAGGGAACTTAGAGGATGGGTCAATAGGTGCAGCAAACCACCATGGCACACGTATACCTATGTAACAAACTTGCACGTTCTGCACATGTATCCCATTTTTGTTTTTTTTTTTTTAGAAGAAATAAAGAAAATAAAAGAAAATAAAAAAATAATTAACACCATCAATAAATTGCAAAAAAAAAGAAAAGAAAAAGATGACTGGGTGTATACAAAAGAGAGGATGATGAAGCAGATGTGATGAAATGTTCAAGAATCAGGGTGAAGGGGATAAGGAAATTCTTTGTACTGTTCTGGCAATGTTTCTGTAAATTTTAAAAGATTTCAAAATAAATTATTAGGAAAATAACAAAGTAGTGTACCCAAATGCTTTGCAAACTGCATAGAAGTTAAAGAGGAGATTACTGTAATATGTTTTGTAGCACGGGGTCATTGCTCCGAGAGGGTGTTCTGAGTGTGGGAGTGGCAGTGTTGTCATGGAGTGTGTGCTTATTTATTTTCCATCCTCCAGATTAACCCCTTGTCCCCCAGGGCAACAGGTGATGCAATCTGTGCTGGGGCAAGGGAAGAGCTGCACCTGAGAAAATACTAAATACGGACTCATCTGGGATGAAAGCTGACTTATGACACATTGTGTCTTATCATCTGTCACAGTTGAGTGCTCCCCCACTGTCTGTTTATACAGAGACTTATAAAACAACACAGCCTCATGCTTTGCTTGCTCCGAGCCTTGGGAATATCGACACAGCACTCCTGGCTGAAACAACTTCTTTCTGCCTTCCTGGCTGACGTTCCCACACCATGGGGACCTCTGTCTTAGATTTGGAGGGGGTGCTCAAAACAGAGAATAGGGAACCACAAGCCCAAAGTCACCCAGTCATGGCAGGGTGGAGTCAATCACAATTCAATGCTATAGGTATTTATTATGGGCCTAAAATGGGCAAGGTCTGATGCTAGGCAACAAACAGGCATTTTTTCCAACCCCACTGTGCATGGAGCCTGCTTTCAGGCAGAGAGGCAAGAAAAAGGAAAGACATGAGTATTGCCTACTCACAAGGCACTCATAGTCTCATTTGTTTTCTCATTAATTCTCTCATTCATTAATTTAACTGATATGTATTAAGCCTCTACCCTATGCCACCCACAGTGCTAATGGCTGGATACACTTTGGTGAGCAAAACAGACAAAATCCTTACCCTCATGGCAGAATCTAATGGAATGGACAGATATCACACCTGTAAACCAACAAATTGATGTGTATTGTGGTTACGAAGAGGCCTGTATAGGGGCTGTAGACAGAAGAATGTAGGAAGTCACTTTAGATGGGGTGGTCATAGATGGCCTCTCTGAGGATGTAACACTGAAGCTCAACTTGGAGGAGGGAAAGGAGAGGTAACAAACTGAAGAATGGTAGTGGTGCTGGGAGCATTCCAGGTAGAAGGTCCCTGAGGGTCTTCCACCTTGGAAATAAGAGGATTCAAAGTAAAGTACGAAATTCTATCTCAAAGAATATCTTTCTTCTCCTCCTCCTCCACTATCACCATCATCATCATCATCATCATTATCACCATCACCACCATAATCATCACTATTATCGGTTGAATTGTGTCCCCCCAAAAGATGTTTAAGTCCCAACTCCCAGTACCTCAGAATGTGACCTTTATTTGGAAATAGGGTTTTTGCAGAATCAAGTGAAGGTGAGGTCACGAGAGTGGGCCCTAATTCAGTATGACTTCTGTCCTCATAAAACAAGAGAAATTTGGACACAGAGAGAGACACACACAGGGAGACTGCCATATGATCTTGAAGGCAGAGATCAAGGTGATGGGTCTATGTCTTTGTCAACTTTCTGTTGCTTATAACAGAATACTTGAAACTGGGGAATTTATAAAGAAAAGGAATGTATTTCTTACAGTTATGGAGGCTGAGAAGTCTAAGATTGAGGGGCTGCACTGGTGATATCCTTCTTGCTAGAGGGGACTCTTTGTGGGATCCTGAGGCGGTGCAGGTCATCGCATGGCAAGAGAGCTGAGCATGCTGACCTTCTGGCTCAGGTCTGAGGACTAAAAATAAAGTCCTAAGCCTCACAACCAACTGAGCGGACACCCTTGGCCAAGAGGACCCCAGAGAAACCTTAAAAACTGAGTTCCCAGTCATGATAGAACAGGAGGTCAGATATGTCCTGTTATACCCTCTCCCTTCTGTGGTTTAGACACAACTGACCAGTATTAATGTTAAAATAGAGATCATAAGACTGACAGAATGGACTCTATAGCAGTAAGATACCAGAGTATGAACAGGACCTAAGGCGATGCCTGGCAAGAATTAAGTCACACCCCCTACACTTAAAGAATAAGCAATGTTCTAGCGGCCACAAGGTTTTCCTTTTTCTCTAGCAGCTAAACATGCACTGGCCTGGAGATAGGCAATACTGAAACAATTGCAGACCATCTACTGCTAGACACCGACTAACTGGCCTCCCATTCCACCAGCCATAAATACACTTTTGATCAGACAAGAGACTGATTTCGGTAACTCTCCAGGTAAGACCACCGACCGCGGACTGGTTCTGGCTGGTTTACAGAGGCTGCACACTTGAATTGTCTTTGTGTTCCTGCTTCACCTTTTGACATATAGGCTCTAATTGTAATATATTTAAATGTTAAGCCTCCACCCAAAAGCAAACATGAGATACATGTAAAACGCATGTTTGTTTATGTGTGCAGCCCCTTTCATGAATATTTATAGCTCCTCCTGTAACCTGTTGAATATGTATACTTGGCCAACCCATTCAGTAGAAATCCCTGTCCCACCCTCCCCAACCTCCAAGTGCCTGCTAATGTACTCTGCCAGAGGCTGCATTTCTCAGCCTGTTAGAATGGCCACCTTGCAAACCACAACCCTTTATAAGATTGAGAGCTCTTCTGGCCAGACTTACGCCTGTAATCTCAGTATTTTGGGAGGCCAAGGTGTGTGGTTCACTTGAGGTCAGGAGTTCGAGACCAGCCTGGCCAACATGGCAAAACTCGTCTCTACTAAAGATACAAAAAGCAGCTGGGTGTCGTGGCAGGTGCCTGTAGTCCCAGCTACTCGGAAGGGTTAGGCAAGAGAATTGCTTGAACCTGGGAGGTGGAGGTTGCAGCGAGCCAAGACCATGCCACTGCGCTCCCGACTGGGCGACAAAGTGAGGAAAAAAGAAAAAAAGAAAAGAAAAAAAAAGGTTGAGAGCTCTTCTTTCTGCATTTATAGATTTGTCAGTTTTAAGTTGACGGGTCTCTCTTCCTCTTCTTATAAAGCCAACAGTCCCCCTCCCATAATAACCCGTTAGCCCCTTAATCCATTAATCCACAAATTATGAGGACAGAGCCTTCATGACCCAATCCCCTCTTAAAGGCCTCACTGCTCAACACTGCCACATTGGGGATTAAGTTTCAATATGAGTTTTGGAGGGAACATTCAAACCATAGCAGTCTACAAGCCAAAGATTGCCAGCAAATTTCCAGAAGCAGGGAGAGAGGCATCAAACAGATTCTTCTTCATAACCATCAGAAGAAACCAGCCCTTCTGACTCCTTGATCTCGAACGTCTAGCCTCCAGAACTGTGAGACAATAATTTTTCTTTTCTTTTTTGGAGACAAAGTCTCACTTCGTTGCCCAGGCTGGAGTGCAGTGGTACAATCTCGGCTCACTGCAACCTCCTCCTCCCAGGATCAAGCGATTCTCCTGCCTCAGCCTCCCAAATAGCTGGGATTACAGGCACCCACCACCACACCTGGTTAATTTTTGCATTTTTAGTAGAGACGGGGTTTCGCCATGTTGGCCGGGATAGTCTCAAACTCCTGACCTCAGGAAATCTGCCTGCCTTGGCCTCCCGAAGTGATGGGATCACAGGCGTGCGCCACTGCGCCTGGCCGAGACAATAAATTTCTGTTGTTTCAGCCATCCAGTTTGTGGAACTTTGTTAGGGCAGTTCTAGGAAACTGACATAATCTCTATTACCAACATCAGCATCAGCATCGTCACCACCACCGTCATCATTGTCCTCTAAGTAACTACAGGAGATAGAGCTAACTGCATGCCATCACTGTTCCGAGCACATTACTCACATGAACTCATTTAATCCTCACAACCATCCTATGAGGTAGGTGCTTTTGTTATGCCCATTATCCATAGAAAATGAAACTGAAACTCAGAAAGCTCAATTATCTTCCCAAGGCCACATAGCCAGAGAATGTCTGCATTGGCTTCAACATTCCCCCAGAACCACTCCTTCCTCTCATCTCAATAGCCATCTTTCTCCCCAGCTCTTAGCTCGTGGATATATTCAGGGCTCATCTCTTCTTGCCAGAAGCCTGCTTTGACTGAGCAAATGTTTCAGCATCATTCTCATGCTTCTTGGGCCCTCAAAGACACACAGCAGCATGTGGGGATCATGTTCTGGGGCAGTGCCAGGCATGGGGTCCTGCCCCCAGTCCTGGTCCATTCTTTGTCATAGAGTGCCTCTGTCCTCACAGAGAAGACTGTCCCAGCCCTGATGCCAGCAACCTTCAGCAAAGTTGTCAATCATCTTTTTTTGTAGTATTCAGGTAAATTATGATAGGTTTTTTTGCTCCCATTGATAACCAGTGGCATGAACCAGGTACACAATAATCATGATGCAGAAGGAAATAAATCTGAGCTGCATGCAGGTATTCCCAATCCTATAATCAGGGGCCCAGGGACTGTTTGAATTGCCATGAGCAACGAGAACATGGTTCTCCATATTTCTGTTGTGCCTGGCACCATTTTTAGCACATAAAATGGTTCCATCAATGATTGTTGAATTAACTCAACACTTTCCAACCCAACCAGAGCCCCTAACCTCTTGTATGTATCAAATTTACTGGGCTTTCTCCATCCCTTCCCATGTTTGTCCTAAGATATTATTTCTTGTGGAAAGAGTAGATGGCAATCAGTTTTGAAAAGCTCTAATCGTGTTCTAAGGTTTGGGCTTGTAGTTACAGTATTTTATGTAATTGTCCGTCTTTTTGCAGAGCCTATGGCTATTTGTGAAATCTGCAGTTGCTTGCAGTAGCTTGGAGGTGATTACAGATTTATTTATTTACTTATGTACTTATTTATTTTAAGATGGACTCTCACTCTGTCACCCAGGCTGGAGTGCAGTGGTGCGATCTTGGGCTGCAACCTCCACCTCCTGGGCTCAAACAGTCATCCCACTTCAGCCTCCCAAGTAGCTGGGACTACAGGCATGCAACAACATGCCTGGCTAATTTTTGTATTTTAGTAAAGATGGGGTTTCGCCATGTTGGCCAGGCTGGTCTCGAACTCCTGGCCTCAAATGATCTGCCAGTCTCAGCCTCCCAACGTGCTGGGATAACAGGTGTGAGCCACTGTGCCCTGCCAGATCTTGTCACTTTTTGCAAAGCCTTCAGCTGTTCACAGATCCTGCAGCTATTTGCAGAGCACATCCTGATTTTCACAGCCTTTAGTTTGTAATTTAAAAAAATTTTTTAAGGCCGGACACGGTGGCTCATGCCTGTAATCCCAGCACTTTGGGAGGCCGAGATGGGCAGAACACAAGGTCAAGAGATCAAGACCATCCTGGCCAACATCGTGAAACCCCGTCTCTACAAAAAATACAAAAATGAGCTGGGCGTGGTGGTGTGCAACTGTAGTCCCAGCCACTGGGGAGGCTGAGGTAGGAGAATCACTTGAATCCGGGAGGCGGAGGTTGCAGTGAGCCGAGATCGCACCACTGCACTCCAGCCTGGCTACAGAGCAAGACTCCATCTCAAAAAAAAAAAAAAGTAAATAAAACATTTTAAATTACACTTTAAAATTGTAATTGTTATAAAATATGCATCTGTTTGCAGAACTAGCAGGTGTTGGCAAAGTCTCAGTCGTTTGTAGAGACTACAGCTGTTTGTGGAGCTCTTTGTTGTCTGCAGATGCTGTGGTTGTTACCAAAGCCTGTTGAAGGTGACTAGTATGCCTATTGAATGCTTAACTTCTAGCTGGGCGTTTCTCCCTCAGCCACCAATCAGTGTGTCTTATTTCAGCACAGAGTATGTGACCAGTGTGTTGCCTGAAGGATACAGAAGAAAGGCACTGGCTGGGCATGGTGGCTCACACCTGTAATCCTCCCAGCACTTTGGGAGGCCGAGGCGGGCAGATCACTTGAGGTTAGGAGTTCAAGACCATCCTGGCCAATAAGGTGAAACCCCGTCTCTACCAAAAATACAAAAATAAGCCGGGCGTGGTGACACACACCTGTAATCCCACCTACTTAGGAGGCTGAGGCAAAAGAATTGCTTGAATCCGGGAGGCGGAGGTTGGAGTGAGCTGACATCATGCCA
>NW_012111475.1:3871893-3875116 GCF_000951035.1 Colobus angolensis palliatus
ACTTCTGACCTCAGGTGATCTGCCCACCTCGGTCTCCCAAAGTGCTGGGATTATAGGCGTGAGCCACTGCGTCCAGCCAGATGTGAGCTTCTCGAAGAATTAGGCCCTCTTAGACTCCTTTCAGTGTCTGTTCTCCACGCAGCTGGGATAGGACAGTTCATTTTATGTAGACCCCTCCCATGCTGTACCCCTCCCCATTCTACTCTATACCTACAGCCTTGGAGATGTACCCCACACCCTGTATCAGACCAAATTACACAACTCCATTTGTCCTTCCCTTCCCTCATTAAAACCCCTTTCTCTCGGGATCCTGATTCTAGTTAACCCACAAGAAAAAAAGGGAATAAAGAACAAATTTGCAGCCAGATGTGGTGCACATGCCTGTGGTCCGAGCTATGCAGGAGGCTGTTTTGGAAATAGTGGTGATGGTTGTACAATATCGTAAATGTAATATTAAATATTGAATATAATATTAAATATTGAAGCAAGGCATGGTGGCTCACATTTGTATTCCTGGCTACTAGGGAAGCTGAGGCAGGGAATCGCTAGAGCCCAGGAGTCTGAGGCTATAGTGAGCTGTGATCGTGTTACTGTACTCCAGCCTGGGCAGCAGACTGAGGCATTAAAATAAATTAAAATAAATTTTAAAAGAAAGAAAAACAAAATTGCAACAAGTTCTTACCCACTGGAATGTGCTGCTATGAAGGGGACATTTGTATTTTGAAATGAGAACCTTGGAGGCTGCCATGCCTCCACCCAAAGTCATGCTCCTGACGGCGAGCTTGGGGACACAGTGGCAGGCAGCAGGAATGAACTGGGTGCATGGCCACCCGGCTGCCTAAGGGGAAGGCCCTGGCAGGAGCACCCTGCTTTTTGGCCACAGCTGTAGTCTGACTGAATCTTTGTTAATCGAATCCTCTCTCCCAGTGACTCATAGGCCCATTTCAGAGCAAGGACGCACCCGGAATGAGAAGTGGTTCCAGTCTAGGCATGGGCTAAAAGTGGATCCAGTAAGTCCAAACCAGTACTTCTAACTAAACAGAACAGTCTGATTCTGGCTCAGTCTGCCTCTCTATGTGTTCCTGTGTGCTTGTTTTCTTAAACTGCAGCTTGGACTATGACTCAGTACATGTAACTGATGGCTGTTACAGTTCCAGTCCCCGGTTTAGAGGGTTAGTCTGGTTCTCTCCAGTTTCTGTCTCATCTCTGGGATCAGAACGCATCCTTGACTCAGCGAAGTTTCCTCTTTCTCTCCAAGAGCTCTGAAGAGAGCCATAGCTGCTATCATGTTGGTTTTCCAGCCTCAGAGCAAAAGCAAGGCAATTTGATCCACTTGGGAGAGGACAACCACCATCTGGGTGCTGCGACACCCAAATCCGCCCTTTCAGATTCCTGAATTCCTGACCCTTCGTCCACACTGCCCTCTGGGCTTCTTCAGCCAGGTGTGCTGAGAACACCATACACTTAAAAAGCCGTAGGTGAGCTCATTATCTTTGCTGCCCGCTGTCCTCTCCTTGCCTTATTCCCTACTTTGCAATCTGCCCGGTTGTCCAGATACGAGGAACTCTTTCTCTCTGAGGCTGGTAATCTGACCCCTAAAAGGACCCTGACTCCTCACTTCGTGCTGACTATGAAGTGCCTTCCTCTGTCTGTCACCGGGGCAAGGCGGCAGTCTCCTTCCAGCTGTCCCTGCTGTCCCCAGCCTCCATTTCCAGGCCCCCAGGATCACCATTCAGTCAGTCAACACTGTGTCAACGCTGTATGTTGACATATTTATTGGGCACCTAGAGTGTGCCCATCACTAGGGACACTACCGAGAGCAAGCTAGACATAGGCCATGCTTCAAATAACTTATAGTCAGCAGGGTCTTTCTTTTAGTACCTGTCTAGAAAGAATGCTTCTCTGCAGTGTTTGGTTTTTATTTATTTTTCGTTTTTTGAAATGGAGTCAAACTCTGTCGTCCAGGCTGGAGTGCAGTGGCATGATCTCAGCTCACTGCAACCTCCACCTCCCAGGTTCAAGCAATTCTCCTGCCTCAGCCTCCCAAGTAGCTGGGATTACAGGTGCCTGCCACCACACCTGGCTAATTTTTGTATTTTCAGTAGAGATGGGGTTTCACCATTTGGACAGGCTGGTCTCGAACTCCTGACCTTGTGGTCCACCCGCCTCGGCCTCCCAAAGTGCTAGGATTACAGGTGTGAGTGATCGCGCCTGGCTTGCATTTTTTTATTTGTAACTGACAAATATAATTGTACATATTTATGGCATACAACATGATGCTTTGTAAAATGTATACATAGTGGAATGGTTAAGTCAAGCTAATTAACATAGGCATTACTTCATATGCTTATCATTTATTTGTGGTGAGAACATTTCAATCTACTGTCTTCACAATTTTCTAGCATACAACACCTTGTTGCTAACTACAGTCAGCAAATTATGCCAGGCCTGGGCTAGATGCTAGGGGTGCAGAGATGGACAACTCAGTGGAGAACACACATGTCAAGCAAGTAATAACCCACATTAATATGTGATTCCCACCTGTGATATTTCTCACGAAGCACAAGGGAGGAGGGGTCAGGAGGGCATATACTGGGGTCAGGGCACTTGGGGAAGTCAGGGAAGGCTTCTGCATTGGGGGGTGGAGCTTACTAAGCTGAAAGGGGTAGATGGGAGAGTGTCTGGGGAGACAGCAGGTATATGCCCGGGCCTACCATATCAAAAGGAGCCCATTTTGAATTTCACAAGGAAAAGAATGAACTTTTAAATAAAAGAAAATACTTTAATATATAATAATTATGTACTCATCTTTACAGTAACACACTTATAAACTATAATTACAGTTTACAAATTATAAACTATAATTTACAGAGAAAGGGACCTGTGAAGGCAAAAGTGCCTGAGGTCCACAAAGGTCATAATGTGGCCCTGGCATGAAGAGCTGTGGGGCGGGAGCAGAGGCTAGGGGAGGGTACTGAGGGGAGGGCTGGAGATGTGACCACAAAGATGGCGGGGGTTGGATTTGGAAGCCATAGTCCAAATTTAGGACTTTATCCTAAACAGAGACTTGACAAGCATTTTATTGAACCTCTAAAAACAATTTTTAAAAAACTCCACAATACTGGGCAACATAGTGAGGCCCTGTCTCTACAAAAAAAAATAAAAATTAGGCCAGGCGAGGTGGCTCGTGCCTGTAATCTCAGCACTTTGGGAGGCAGAGGCA
>NW_012111475.1:3875391-3884286 GCF_000951035.1 Colobus angolensis palliatus
TATAAAAATTAGCTGGGTGTGGTGGTGCGTGCCTGTAGTCCCAGCTACTCCGGAGGCTGAGGCAGGAGAATCACTAGAACCTGGGAGGTAGAGGTTGCAGTGAGCTGAGATAGCGCCTGTAAACAGAGCAAGACTCTGTCTCAAAAAACAAAAACAAACGAACAAACAACAACAAAAACAAGAAACCAGGTTGTTTGATCTCCATTTTGTCGATTACATTCCTGTGGTGCTGTTTAACATACTCCTCTGGCCCCTGAATTTTCTAGGAATGGGCTGTTGGATCTAGAGGCTTGGTGGGGTTCAAGTTCAACTGCTGGCAAGGGTGGCACTGAAAACCTCCTTTTGGGAGGGCATAAAGTCTACCTTGTCCCTCCTCTGGGGATGTTGCCAGCCACTGACAGCCACTGCCTAGGACGTGAGTCTGTCAGGGGCTCATAGCACTCTGGCAGCAGCTGGAGATGGGAGAGCAGGTTGGAGGCACAGGTGGGTACAGCAGCTTCCTGTTCATCCAGGGAAGACTTCTTCCCCTGGTGGAGAAAGGGGCAGCTGTGGTCCATGCGCCCTTTCTCTCCACCACCTCTGAGCATTGACAGTTCTCCACCCTGTATAGGAAGTCACTTTTGGCAAATGAAGAGGACCTCATCTGGGCTTTCCTGTGCCTTAGGTTTTTAGTTTTAGAATCAGCAGCAGGGCCAGCTCTGTCATGCCCCAGCAGGTAAAAGCCTGGCTCTGGAGGGGTATGGGTTGGGTACTCAAGGAGTAAAGTTCCCTGGGGCCTCACCCTGTCTAAATGCCATCAAACCATCCTGGGTCTCAGTTCTGGCTTCCATATATACTAGGCAGGGCAAGCTACTTACCCTCCCTGAACCTCAGTTTCCTCGCATGTAAAATGCAAATGATTACAAGCCCTGCATAGAGGCTAGTCGTGAGGTTAAATGTAGCAACATTATAAAGTGCTGAGCTCAGTGCCTGGCATGGAGGAAGCATGCAGTAACAGTGACTCAGATCACGGTATCACTTTATAATTGGTCCCTTCCTTGCCCAGACTAGTAAAAACAGTGGGAGGGAAGAGGGAGACCATCCACCCAATATCTTCACCTTCAGTAATGTCCTTGAGCTGGACATCAATCAATGGTTTTTTTCCAGGCTGGGCCAGCTTGGGTCCCTAACACAAGGATAAGATTAAGGTGGCTGGTTTGAGGAGGAAAGCGCTCATAACATTAGATGAATAGTAACTTAAGTGTCATGGGCCCCATAATAACACAGGGGGCTCCAAGCTAGTGGATTCCCAGTGCCTTGTGAGCTGTCACTCCAGAACACGTGTCTTAGGACTGCACGGCCAAAGTCCTGTGTGTGTTCAAGTTCTGTTTATTGCCCAGCTCCTTCTTGGACATTGGCTCCGGAGGCAGAAATCCCAGGAATCCTGGTTCCTCCTTCCCCTTGGCATTCTCCTCACCCTCCTCCCTTCCCCACCCGCCTCCCAAACAATCCTCAGGCCCCTTTCCCATTCGGTGGACAAGTGGCCAATTGTCTCCGGGATCTTGACGTCCCTCAGGAGCAGCCAGATCTGGGCCAGATGAGGATGCCATAGGCATTAAACAGTGGGTCTGTATGAGGCCTGCTGGGGCTGCTTAGTGTAGCCAGGGGACAAGGGAGGTCAGGGGAGACAGGCTGGGGGAGGGGCTCCGTGTGGGAGCAAAGTGTTCAGGCAATGGGGTAGGCAAGGCAGATTAGTACTAGTGCCAGCTCCAGAATGCAGCAGGTTCTGCAGACAGCAGCATAAAGTAGCAGGGCTCTGAAGACAGTGGCAGGGCCCCAGATCACAAAGCTGCTAACTCCGCTAACATCTCCTGAATTGTCCCTGCTTCCCACTGCTACTGCTCCTACCTTCCTTCTGGTCCCCGTCATCTCGCCCCTGGACTGTTGCTACTGCCTCCTGAAGGACGAGCTGCCTTTGTGAATTCTTGGAAGTGCTGCAACAATCAGATTACTTGCCTACTTAAAACCTGGGCAGAATGCATGGGCTTATTTTTGTTGCATGCACCCCTCTGGTAGCCTGGTGAAGCCTGTGGACTTCTTCCTATGATGATGCTTTATTTTATTTTATTTTTGAGATGGAGCCTTACTGTCACCCAGGCTGGAGGGCAGTGGCATGATCTCTGCTCACTGCAACCTCCATTTCCTGGGTTCAAGCAGTTCTCGTGCCTCAGCCTCCCGAGTAGCTAGGATTACAGGTATGTGCCACCACACCGAGTAATTTTTGTATTTTTAGTAGAGAAGGGCTTTCTCCATGTTGACCAGGCTGGTCTCCAACTCCTGACCTCAAGTGATCTGCCTGCCTCAGCCTCCCAAACTGCTGGGATTACAGGCATGGCCACCATGCCCGGCCTAGAGTGATGTTTTAAATGTATAAAATAAAGTACACTGGGTTGGGTGTGGTGGCTCACACCTGTAATCCCAGTGCTTTGGGAGGCCAAGGTGGGCAGATCAGTTGAGGCCAAAAGTTCAAGACCAGCCTGGCCAAGATGACAAACCCCATCTCTACTAAAATTACAAAAAAATTAGCCAGGCATGGTATCAGGTGCCTATATAGTCCCAGCTACTTGGGAGGCTGAGGCACGAGAATCGCTTGTACCTGGGAGGGGGAGGTTGCAGTGAGCTAATATTGTACCACTGTACTCCAGCCTGGGTGACAAAGTGAGACGCTGTCTCAAAAAAAAAAAAAAGTACATATATACACACATATGTATATAATGTATTATAAAGGCAACCGAGTATGTTAAAACACAATGATCAATATATTTCTTAAAAATAAAATTTGTGACCAAGTACAGTGACTCACGTCTGTAATCCCAACACTTTGGAAGGCCAAGGTGGGCTGATCACTTGAGGTCAGGAGTTCGAGACCAGCCTGGCCAACGTGGTGAAACCCCATCTCTACTAAAAATACAAAAATTAGAAAATTAGCCGGGCGAGTGGCGGGGACCTGTCATCCCAGCTACTGGTGGGGCTGAGGCAGGAAGAATCACTTGAACCTGGGAGGTGGAGGTTGCAGTGAGCCGAGATTGCACTATTGCACTCCAGCCTGGGCAACAAGAGCGAAACTCCATCTCAAAAGAAATAAAATAAAATAAAATTTGCAAATAGTAATATATGAGGGTTTTTTTTATTTTTGTTTTTGTTTTTTTTTGAGACAGAGTATCTCTCTGTTACCAAGGCTGGAGTGCAGTGGTGCTATCTTGGCTCACTGCAACCTCTGCCTCCTAATCCTAATTCAGAATTAGTGCTTGAGCTCTCCTCTTAATCTACAAGGACATGTTCCTCCTCAATAATGGGCTTCCAGAGCAAAGGACATGTAACTTTGCTATTAAGAGTGACTGAAACCCTGCCAAGGCAACAATTACCTAACTGAATTATTGTCACTTAGCCACATCTCTGTCCTCAGTGCCCAGCTAATTCTTGCAACCTCAAATATCATACATTGAATTGACAAGTTCTACTTTTCACTATTCTTCTAATTGTGGTAAAAAGTATTTAACAAAATTTACCCCGTTAACTATTTTGAGTGTACAGTAATGTTATAGTATGCACATTGTTGTGCAGTCACTCTTTAGAACATTTTCATTTTACAAAACTGAAATTTTATGCCCATTGAACAACTCCCCTTTCATTCTACTTTCTGTTTCTAACAGTTTGACTTCTTCAGATACCACAGATAAGTGGAATCGTGTAGTATTTATCTTTTTGTGACCAGCTTATTTCATTTAGTACAATGTCCTCAAGGTTCATCTATGTTGCAGCATGCAACGGGATCACCTTTTTTTCCCTTAAGACTGAGTAGGCTGGGTGTGGTGGCTCATGCCTGTAACCCCAGCATTTTGGGAGGCCGAGGCAGGAGGATCACTTGAGATCAGGAACTGGAGACCAGGCTGGCCAACATGGTGAAACCCATCTCTACTAAAAATACAAAAATTAGCCAGGCATGGTGGCGTGTGCCTGTAATAGTGGCTACTCAGGAGTCTGAGGCAGAAGAATCACTTGAACCCGGGAGGTGGAGGTTGTGTTGAGCTGAGATCACGCCACCTCATGAGACTCCATCTCAAAATAAACAAACAAACAAACAAAAAAGACTGAATAATACTTCATTGTATGCATATGCCATCTTCACTATTTTTAAAAAAATCCTTGTTGCTCTGCTCTGTGATTTATTTTGTTCAGTGATGTTTCTCCTAGTATAAAACGTGAAGCTTGCTTTACCATGCACACTAAATTTACCACTCAGAAACCTTTCCAATTGAATAAATAGAGAATTTGTAGACATGAACATTTAACAGATATATTTCTTTCAGAGGTTCAGAAAACAAAACCGATGGCACAGTGACCATTAGAAATAGGGCAAATTTATAAAATAATTGATAATCTTTCGTAATGTAAGTGATTTTATAAGGCATTTCATATCATCTGTCTTTGAAGCAATAGGACAAAAACAAAAATAAAAATAGAACCTGTTGACCTTTTCAGTTGATGGCTACAGAGTTTTTTATTTATGGAAATAAGGTTTTTGAGTAATGATGATAGTGAATCACTTTATGCTCTTAATGGCTTTTTATATAACTTCTTTGATCAGATGTGATTTGCAGAGGGGGACTATTCTCCTCTGAAATTCTTAAACAGAATATAAAACAATGTAAACAGAAATGTTGCAAGTGAAAACATTTGTGTTGGATTACCAGGTGTTCATTTTACCAAGAGGATAATCCCTTTACATAATTGAAATAAGGAAGAAACAAAGGTGGGTGTAAACCTTTCATGGAGAGACCCTGGAAGCACGACCGTGGCCAAAACAACCGGTGGCTCAGCCAATTTCTGGAGATGAGACCTGCAGAAGTTTCATTATTTGTTGCTGTCAAGGTGAATCTCAACTCCATCCTGTGGATGAAAAGTCAAACTCTGTAGAATATTTGAAGAGATTTATTCTGAGCCAAATATGAGTGACCATGGCCCATGACACAGACCCAGAAGATCTTGAAAACACGCGTCCAGAGTCATCAGAGTACAGCTTGTTTTTATACATTTTAGGTTATAGGTGAATTCAAAGATTTTCTGATTGGCAGCTGGTTGAGTTTATCTAAAGACCTGAAATCCATAGAAGGGAGTGTCTGGGTTAAGATAAGGGGCTGTAAAGACCAAGGTTCTTATTATGCAGGTGAAGC
Organism: Colobus angolensis palliatus; assembly: GCF_000951035.1. Taxonomy (NCBI): domain Eukaryota; kingdom Metazoa; phylum Chordata; class Mammalia; order Primates; family Cercopithecidae; genus Colobus; species Colobus angolensis. The sequence goes on from NW_012111475.1 coordinate 3,880,605, forward strand.
CTTCAGGTAGCAGGCTTCAGAGATAATAGATTATAAATGTTTGTTATCCAGCTTATAAAGGTGCCAGACTCCACCTGGCATGGTGGCTCACGCCTGTAATTCCAGCACTTTGGGAGGCCAAGGCGGGTCGAGCACGAGGTCAGAAGTTCGAGACCAGCCTGGCCAATGTGGTGAAACCCTATCTCTACTAAAAATACAAAAATTAGCCAAGCGAGTGGCGGGCACCTGTAATCCCAGCTACTCAGGAGGCTGAGGCAGGAGAATTGTTTGAACCCAGGAGGCGGAGGTTGCAGTAAGCCAAGATTGCACCACTGCACTCCAGCCTCGGGGACAGAGTGAGAATCCGTCTAAAAAAAAAAAAAAAAAAAAAGTGCTAGACTCCTACCTAATTCTCTCATGGTTTTGGAAAAAGACCTGGAAAGGGAAAGGTATTCTCTACAGAATGTAGATTCCGGATCAGAGACAGCTTTGCAGGAGCATTTCAATATAGGCCAAATAAATATATTTTGAGGTAAAATACTTCGATTTCTCTCAGGGCCTGCTGTCATGCTGGAATCTTATGGCTACGAACAGTCTGTTGTGTCAGTCTTAAGGTCTCTGTTTTTTGGGGGGTTTTTTGAGATGGAATCTCACTCTATCACCCAGGCTGGAGTGCAAAGGTGCCATCTCGGCTCACCACAACCTCTGCCTCCTCGGTTCAAGCGATTCTCATGCCTCGGCCTGCTGAGTAGCTGCGATTACAGGCGACAGCCACCATGCCCAGCTAATTTTTGTAGTTTTAGTAGAGACAGGGTTTCACCATCTTGGTCAGGCTGCACCTTAAGGTCTCTGTTTTAATATTAACACTGCTCAGCTGTGCCTGAATTCCAAAGGGAGGAAGGTAAAATGAGGCATGTCAGCTGGGCGCTGTGGCTCATGCCTGTAATCCCACTGCTGTGGGAGGCCAAGGTGGGCAGATCAGTTGATGTCAGGAGTTTGAGACCAGCCTGGCCAACATGGTGAAACCCCGTCTCTACTAAAAATACAAAAAAATTAGCTCATGCCTGTAGTCCCAGTTACTTGGGAGGCCGAGACACGAGAATCCCTTGAACCCAGGAGGCAGAGGTTGCAGTGAGTTGAGATTGTGCCATTGCACTCCAGCCTGGGTGACAGAGTGCAACGCCTTCTCAAAAAAAAAAAACCCAAAAACCAAAAAACAAACAAACAACAACAACAAAAAAAACAAGGAGCCATGTCCAACCACCCATTCCATCATGGCCTGAACTAGTGTTTTGTGTTTACTTGAGAATGCCTTTGTTCAAGAGGAAGGGTCCATTTGCTTGCTTGGGAGGGGCTTAGAATTTTATTGTTGGTTTACATTCCTCAGAGCTGACTGCCTTCCAAAAGGTTGCACTCTGAAATTATTATCAACCCCGATCAATAAGCATAATACTAAGAGCTATACGTATGCTATTTGAATGGATTTATTTATCAGCCCTGTGGGAAAATATATATCTCACCTCACCTCATTCCCATTTACCCACTTTTCCCTTTCCCAATCTTAAGGCGCGTGTTGTCTGAACATTTGATAGTTTCAGCACAGTTTATATTTTATAAAAGCCCCCAGTGGCTGCTGCTCAGAGAGCAGGTGTGTGCCCCTGATCTACAGAAGGTGTTGATTCAACTCTCGGGCTGGGGCTGGGGAGTTGGGGAGGGGGGAGATGGGGAGGAGAGGGGAAGTTGGGGGAGGGGAAGCACATTCAACTGGAAAGGAGACAAAGGAGAGAGGCAGGAGGAGGGAGAAGAGCTGGAGAAGGAGCTTTGGAAAAATATGGGAAAGTAAAGGATGGGGCGACAGAAGAAGAGGATGAGGAGTGGGGCAGCACCACACAGAGAGCAAGAAGGAAGAAGGGGACAGGAAATGCAGAAACAGAGTGGAAGGACAAAGAAACTAGAACATACAGAGGCTTCGAATAAAAATCAATTCATCTCAAAGTGTTCAGCGTTTTCACGAGGCCGTGAGACTGAAATAGGAAGAGGCCCTTTATTTTCTTAGGAAGAGAACACAGACCGGAGGTGGGAGAGGAATGGTAGGGAATTTTCCAAACAAAGAGAGGGCCTGTGGCCTCTCAAACTGCCCCCACCTCATGCTCACTGAAGCGTTCACACTGCAGCCCTGAACTCTCACAAAGAGGGTGAACTCCATCCAGAGAGGGGGGATCTGGAACCCATGCTTGGTTTCCATCCCAGCTGAGGGCTGGAGAGTGAGACTGCAGAGCTGGGGTTTAGGACACGGCCTCAGGGACAGGGTAGGCAGGAGGTCAGCAAGGCTTACAGAAGATGGATATGTTGGGTTGGGTGAGAGGCCTGGTGCTGGGAGTGGGTTGTCTACAGAGAAATGCCTCCAGGGCCTTGTCCAGGGTGATCCTTGGCCAGGGGGGTCTTGAGGGGACTGGCGCTGCACGCCTCAGGGATGTAGTATAAGGAAATCTGGGGCTCCCCAGCTTCCTGCTCTGGCCTTCTCCTCTGGACACGCTCGTGTTGCCATAAGGAGAGACAGAAACATCAGCAAAATCAAATCAATGCTTCTAACTGTATCCCTAGCCCCTCCACTCCAGCCAGATTTGGAGATGCTACAGATACTCCCCTCCCCAAGTAAAAACTGTCTTAACTCTTGACACCTTGGGGTTCAGGCCACAGCCTGGGTACAGGGTGGGTAGGAGGTGAGAAATGATTCCCCTTCTTCTCGCTGGAAAGAAAAGGCCTTGGCCAGGGGACAGAGCTCAGGGACTCGGGCCACTCCAGTACCTGCCCCTACAGAGGTCAGAGAAAGGCAGGGCTAGCCCCTGGTACAGAGCACTGAGAGGAGGGTTCCCCTCCAACTTCTGACTGGTGCTGATTGAGAGACTGAACAAACTAACCCACTGAGTTTGTTTCCTCACTGCAAAGTGGGTCGAATGGGGTCTGCTTATGATGCATGGAAGGGATGCAGTACTCCCTGGGGTTTACAAGAACTCACAGAATGGCAGCAAGGCGAGTTAGAAATATCCTGGGCGCCTGTTTTTAACAAATTCATTCACTCCTTCATTGCACACATGGTTATTGAGTGTCTGCTATGTATGTAACAGGCACTGTGGATACATTATTACACAAGACAGATTCTCCATCTCCCCAGCAGACGTTTCCGTGTGTGTGTGTGTGTGTGTGTGTGTGTGTGTGTGTGTCTGTGTGTGGTGGGGAGGGAGCACAGTACAAACAATAAATAGTTATATAATATAGCAGAGGGAATTTAGTACTAGGAAGAACATAAAGCCAAAGAGGGAGATAAGGGGGGAGGGGATGGAATTTTAAATCAGCTGGAGCATATGTATGAAAATGGGCCGGGTGTGGTGGCTCACGCCTGTAATCCCAGCACTTTGGGAGGCTGAGGCGGGCGGATCACCTGAGGTCAGGAATTGAGATCAGCCTGGCCAACATGGTAAAACCCCGTCTCTACTAAAAATACCAAAATTAGGTGGGCGTGATGGTGAGCACCTGTAGTCCCAGCTTCTTGAGAGGTTGAGGCAGGAGAACTGCTTGAACCCAGCAGGTGGAGGTTGCAGTGAGCTGAGATCGCGCCATTGCACTCCGGCCTGGTGACAGAGCGAGACTCCGTCTGAAAGAAAAGGAAAGAAAAATAAAGGAGAAAGAAAAATAAAGGGGA
>NW_012111475.1:3884372-3946489 GCF_000951035.1 Colobus angolensis palliatus
GTGTTTCCCGTAGAGTGACTGTGTATGGGGGGGGCACACAGGGGTGCCACGAATTGAGCTGCCTGCTCCTTCCAGATGCAGTGTTCTCACCTGGGTAGGTGAGAACGGGGTGAGAAGGAGGAATCACGCGTGGGTGGCTGGATTAGTTCCTGATGTCCTCTGACTCCCTACAGCTTCTTCAGCCCCGTTCTAACCCCCTTCCTCAGGCTTACAGGAAAGTGTGTGGAAGAGAGACACGGAGAGACTGAGCATAAGACTTTTTTGGAAGAAACATCAGTAAATGAAAATAGAATTACAATAAAAATAACGAAAGCAATAAACTCCTGACCTCAGTCACAATCATTTTAGTTAACACGCCAGCTCTAATAACAAACACGAGTCCCCGAGACCGCAACCCCTTGGGCACCGCGGGGGGTGCAGGTCTGGGCGGGCGGCGCAGCCTCCCCTGGTGGCTGATCCTGGGAGCGCGGGGAGCGCGGAGCCTCTTCCAGCGCTCACCTCGCGCTCGCTCTTGCGTTCGCCTGGCTGCGGGCGCGGGGAAGGGGCGGGGCCTGCCTGGGCTCCTCCCCGGTCGGAGCCCGGAGCCGGAGGGGGGCAGAGCGCGCCGGGCGCTGGTTAAAGAGGCGCGCCGAGGCGGGAGCGGCTCACACAGCTAGCGCAGCGCGGAGGAGCGGCGCGTGGAGAAGCGGCCCACGTGTCTGCCCAGAGTCAAGTCCGGTGTTCCTCCCACTCCTTACGCATCCGCGGTCCAGGGCGCCCCTTCAGCCCTCCTGGTTTTCGCCCACCCCGGGCCGCGTGAGTGGGGCCCCACGCAGCTCCCTGCGCTCCGTTGGCCAACTTGGCCGAGAAACTTTGTCCGGGGAGCGGTGCTTGCGGGGGGAGTACCGGGCACTGCGCATGCGGAGCTCCAAATTCAAACAGCTGTTTTCAGAGGCTGGAGGGCGGGCGGACTGGGAGCAGCTGGGGCTAGGAGAGGCTTTCTCTAGGAGGCTGCTGCTTGGGAGCCATGGTGGACCGGGGCCCTCTGCTTACCTCGGCCATCATCTTCTACCTGGCCATTGGGGCGGCGATCTTCGAAGTGCTGGAGGAGCCACACTGGAAGGAGGCCAAGAAAAACTACTACACACAGAAGCTGCATCTGCTCAAGGAGTTCCCGTGCCTGGGTCAGGAGGGCCTGGACAAGATCCTAGAGGTCAGTCGCCGCCTGTACCCCCATATACATCTGAAGCTGGCTTGAACTTTAGGGGGCGCTGAAAGGAAGACCCCTTCACAGCTTTGGGTGACCCTCAGTCCCTGTGGAAGGTCCAGGGGGTGATGAGAGAGCGTGTCTCATCATGGATCAGGCTTCGAGGATCCGTCGTTCACCCGAGGGACACGGGGGTCCCCCAAGCGCGGAGACTCTTTGGAACTTAGTTTGGCCGGAGATAAGTTGGAGTTGATTCCCGGGTGAACTGGGCTCCATAGTGTTTCAGTGTAGGTGTGACGGTACCTCCCTCCTTGGAAAGAGGCTGTGGGGCGGATAAAGGTGTTTATCTTTCCCTGGAGACGCTCCCGGCGTCTGGGAGCCAAGCCTGGTGCCATCCCCTCGTGTCTCCACCTCCCCGCTCCAGGGCCAGCGCCAAGCCTGCTAGGCTTTTCTTAAGAAACGTGAACCCGGCAGAGCGGCGGGAGGGTCCCCCAGCCTGAGCCTGGGCAAAATCTTCCCGCCCCCAGCAGGGTTCTGGAGAGGAGCTGGGGGGGCTCTGTGGGGCCCGAACCCACGGGATGAGGGGTGGTGCCTGGAATGCTGGGGACGCGCTCAGGCTTCCGGGAAGGCTTATCTCGCGGAGACATCCTTCAAGAGCTTGGAGTAAAACTTTGTGAAAGTAGTAGGTTGCACAAACGAATAATACCCAGGTAGTCCCTTTGCGAGTGGGTAGGAGAGAGTGTGCGGAATTGGGGTGGGTGGGGGACTTCCCTCCGTGCTGGCATTGGGAACCGCTTATCTTCTGGTGCACAGCCCAATGGGTGACACTGACCTCACTTAGGATAAAAGGGCTGCCTATCCTGGCTGAGACTTTGGGGCCAATTTGGGGACCGAAGCCCTCTACACCAGTTTCTCGAGGGCTCAGCTTCATCCACCAACTCTTCTTGGCCCGCTCCCCCGGTGGAATGACCAGGACCTGGGTGAAAGTTCTAGATTGCAGCAGGTGGGGAGTGGGGTAGATTGTCCAAGGTGTTATATTGCTCTCAGGGTGAAAGATGCCAGAAAGGAGGTCTGATGAGCAACGTTTAGTCTACAGCAGCACCCCAATACTTTATGCCTATCTAATTGTCGCTCATTTTCCAGCCTCTGCTTCCCCATGTGAGAAATAGGAATGAGCCTATCCTCCTCATTCCTTATTTCCGCCGTGCACTTTTAGGTTGGAAGCATTTGGAAAACGTCAAAACCTTGTCCCCAGATCGATGGGCATCACACAGATGAGCATATAGGTGTTTGCTGGCAGCGGTGTGTGGGGAGACTTGTCCTCTGAGGGGTCCCGTGGAAGGGGAGGTTTAGTCCAGCAGGCTTAGTGTTGGGTTTTAGTGGAGAGTCTCTTGCCCTGTAGCAGTTTCCCGGGTAGTGGCAGATGGGAGGTGATGGTGGGGAGGATAAGCTAAAGCAGGTGGTTGGTTGGTTTACCTCCTAACGGCAGGAGTCCTGGCATGAAGAGTCTACATGGCTTCCTTCTGATGGGTATCTACCCTGGGGGGGGTGTTATGGGGAGGGGGTCACTTTATGATTTCCCTTGAGGAAACAATTCCTCTAGAGAACAAGTTTTTGTTTAGTTTGTTCCAGGGCTTTGTTTAGAGGGGGAAGAGGGCAGGCAAGGATGATAAAGCCTTGAGCTGCCCTCGAAGTGTTTCCCTCTAAGCTGTTGCTCCAACACTGCAGGGGAAGGAAGGAAAGAATTCAAGGCTAAATGTGGGAAAATAAACTTCAAAACACAAGGAGAAGGGAAAGGCGGGGGGCGGGTGGTGGTGGGGTGGGTCCGGGGGTTAGGCAGCCGGGTGCAGCTGGTGGTCATAGCTTTGGAGGCTAGACGGCTTCTTGAGGTATTTGAACAAACAAAATGCCTCTTATTTAGCGATCCTGTTAAATCTGTCAACATTTACCTCAGCCCCCCCCCCAAAAAAAAGTAATGGGCAGGTGATTTTTAGAAAAAGGATTTCGGCATCAAGCCAGTCTGCTTTGGAGACAATTGTAGATTCGTTCTTGAACAAGGACAGCCCTGTCCTCTTCCCTGGCCAAAAAAACTCCCAAACCAACCCCAACTGGGTGAGTCCCCTCCCATCACAGGAAAAACCCAAGAAATGAAAATGGACAAGTGGAAGCATTTGCTGGCATCATTTTTAATCTGCAGAAATCTGCCTTGTTCTGCTTTCTTGTGACTTGGGGTACTGCCTCAGGCCTCAGGATATTGGTTTAAGGAAAAAGGAAAACTCAAAAATCTTCTTTCCCATCTGGCTGCTTGGGCATTTTCCACCTGAGGCTCTGTGTTTTAGCTGGTTCTGAATCACCTTGGAATCATGAAGGAGCTCCTAGCTAGGAATTCCTGGGGTAGGACAAAGATTGTTGGAAGAGATGGGGTGCAGTCTGGGTTGGGGTTTCTCTTACCCTGGAAGTTGTGTGTGGTCTTTCAAATGTGTGAGAAAGGGAGTTAAGTCACCTTTCTTTAGAAATACCCGCCGAATGTCAGGTACTTCCTTCCCTCCGCTGTGGTTGAAGTGAGGTGCAGACTGACTTTCAAGTGCTCAGTGACCCGCCAGCCTGGGACCACGTGATCGTCCTCTTTCCTGCCTTCAGAACCATCTTGAACCCCTGCTCTCAAGCAAGATCTTTGGTGACTCATTCTCCAAACCTCTTCCTAAATTGCAGAGACTCTCACAAGGGAAGTTAACATTTACAGCAAACCTACTCTGTGTTGGGCATTGTGGGTGCTGTTATCCTCATTTTATGAGAGAGGGCACAGGCTGGTTTTGCTCTCTGGCTTGGCCATTTACCCATCAAGCCATGTAACTTAACTTTGCCTTCCTTTCCTCATCTGCAAAATGAGTGTTTGGTGAGGCTCCAATAAAGTAGAAACATTAGGCAAGATGTCTATAAAAAGTGAACAGGTCTCCTGACCCTAGCATTTATTGAGGAAGGCAGCTTTACCTACCTGCCTTATTTCAGGTACTCTTTACAGTATGTATTCAAGTAAGTAAGCTGAAGCCCAGAGAAGATAAAGTGGCCACAGGGACACCACAGGAGGCACAGCCCGTGGGGCGGGACGGGGAGGGGGAATGACCAGGCAGTCTGCCCCAGGAGCTTGCACCTCCCTCTTGGGCCTGTGAAGATTGTTGCTCTGTGACTGAGCTTAGGAAATTGGTTCAGCTGGACCCTGATCTGCTGGAAAATTCTATTTTCTATTTCCCCTAGCACAGGGAATGGCATACAGGCGTCTCCTGTGTTGTTGCCTGGCTGACCCGGCCTCTGTTACTGAAGTAATGTATCAGTCCACTCCTCTGCACTTCTCATTTCGGAAGCCCCCAACCCCCACCCCCCCAAAAAACAGTGGGGGTGGGATTGAAGGGGAGGAGTGACAGCCCTTCTCAGCCTTCTGCCTCTGGTGGGCAGTGATCAGACACAGGAAGGATTTGAGAGCCACCATGCGCCAGACCACTTTGAATAAGCATTTTATATACATTCTTATTTTAATTTAATCTTGAAGACCACCCCATAAATGAGGAAAATTAGGGGAAAAGGTGACGTAACTTGTCTGGGATCACATAGAGCAGAGTCAGGTTTCAAATCTAAGTTTCATATTTCAAAGTACATGGAAATTAGCAAGCATTTATTAAGCATCCACCATGTGCCAGACACTGGGCAAGACTCTCAGAATACAAAGAATTAGGCGGAGCTCGGAGCTGCTGGACAAAAGGATACATAAACCCACTGGGAACAAGACTGTGGGTATGGGCTACCGCAGAGGTTTTCAGGAAGTCACTTACCAAGGGGCTGGTCCAGCCTGAGGGGTTAGGGAGGGCTCTCAGGAGATGATCTCAAGCCAGAGTGGGGTCTTGGATTAGAAAGAGCAGCTAGGAACCTGGGAGGTCAGAGCTGCAGTTAGCCTGGATTGCACCACTGCACTCCAGCCTGGGCGACAGAGCAAGACCTTGTCTCAAAAAAGAAAGAAAGAAAGAAAAAAAAAAAACCTGACTGGGAAAGGAAGGGAGAAGAGACTCCTAACAAAAGATGGAGACTGGCCCTTTATCCTAGCCTGGGGAAGGCAGACTGCGGGCTTCTTGCTGTGGCTCTAGAGAGTCCCTTGTCTCCTGGGGGTGGAGTAGGGTTGCCCTAGGTCCTGCCCTCTGTCTAGCATCCCAGACCAAAGTCCAGGTTTTGCTTGACTGCTCATATAGCTGACCTGTTCCCGGAAGCCTCTTGGATCCTACTGGCCTCCTTCCTTCCTAAGCTCCAAAGTGCTTTCTTGTGTTCTAAGGTTTTCCACGTGTACCTCCTTTCATTTTCTGAACCCTTTGGACTGGTCTCTACACACTCCAGTCCAAAGTAGTAAGGCTAGTTCCAATTTTGAGGTTCTGACACTCTTTTAACACCAATCCTGCTCCCCAGATTTGAAAAATAAAACCATGGAATATATGACAAAATTACATGTGACCGAAATATTTAGAATGGGGTACGTTGAATTTTTTGGAAAGCTGAGGGTTACTATGAACACCCTCTTTGTCTCAAGCCTTGTTGGAAATTGTAAAATGCACTGGTCCACTTCACTGCCTTTGTAAGTAAAGGGAACACAATAGCTCTTTTGGTTAGGGAGGATCTTGGAGGCCTCCACATCCTTGGGTCCGAGCTTGAGTTCTTACTGGCTAGAACTGCAGAAGTGGAAAGTGGATAAGCTGGTTTTTTGAGAGGAAATTGAAGCGGTCCCTTCCTAATGGCTTGTTTCTTATTTATGTTCCACTCGAAAGTTGAGGACAGCCAAAAAAAAAGCCTTAGTCTGCCTTAGTTAACTGCTCTGGTTAGAGTTTTTTAACAGTGAAAGTGAATGTTTATTAAATTGCTTTGAGAGTTTTACTAGAACCCTTAGGATGATTACAGATGGCACAGTAATAGAGAATTATGGAGGGCAGAAATTAGCAAGTGTTGAAAGTTTCCAGTGGGGGTGGGGAATGCAAAGGAGGTGATGATTGTTGCTTTTAAATATTTTCCTGGGGTTTTGCCCTATTTATAGTCTGGCGTTTAAAAGAAACACAATCCCCCGGTTTTGGATGTTGTGCTTGACTGGCCCTGACCTCGGGCCAAAGGCTTTCATCTTGAACTTGGCTGTTTGCTAGCAGATTGGGCTCAGCCTCTGAACTGTGTGTGTGGTTGGTAGTGGTGGGAGGAGGGAGAGAAGTGCAAGGTTTTGGGGAGCAGAGGAGCCAGACCCCTGAGTGGAGCCTCCAAGACAGTCTTTGTCCAAATTGGGACGCTGTATCTGCATGGTGCTGCAAGAACCAGTTGGCCAGAACTGGGGTGGTACAGAGAAGTGAGGTAGGAGACCATAGGAAAGCACATGAAATAGGTTTGCCTCCTTCCAATATTCCTTTTAGGGATTGGAGAAGATGGAAGCAAATCTCTTTAAAATTTCGTCGAGTCCCCAGGGACCTCTGGAATAATGCAGAAGAACCCTTGCCTGTTCCGTTCTTCCCAAGGATGGCTGTACATGGAGAGAGGATGTGCTGCCCTCAGTAGGGATCTTTCTCCAGCTGCCGCTGCAGGGCCTTGGTGGTGTTGCTGAAGGAATCACCATCCAAGCAGTATGCCTGATGGTTGTGGGAGTGGCCTCTGAAGCCACACCATAGTTTGCTTAGAATAGTGTGTGGCACGTCATAAATGCTAAGTGTTAGCTGCCATTTCTGCTACGCCCAGATATTCCTATGCTGCAATGGAGCGGTCCCTGCACAGGTGTGGTGGGCATCTCATTGGTATTACAAAGAATCAGGAAGATCTTCCTAAAATAGAATGTCAACTGAATTTTTTAAATGCAAAAAACATAGAAACATATAATTTACCATTTTAGCCACATTTAAAAGCCCAGCTCAGCAGTATTAAGTAAATTTACAGTTATGAAACAGATCTCCAGAACTTTTTCATTTTGCAACACTGAAATTATACCCCCTTCAACAACAATTCTTCTTCCCCCTCTCTACCCAGCCCCTGGTAACCACCATTCTACTTTCTGTTTCTGTGAACTTAACTACTTTAGATGTCTCCTAAGTGGAGTCATGTAGTCTTTCTTTTGCTTTGCACAGTGGTACAACCACTGTGAAAAATAGTATGGCGTTTCCTCAATTAAAAATAAAACTACTGAGTGATGCAGTGATCCTACTTCTGGGTGTATATCAACCAAACTTCTAAAGAACTGGAAACGGGATGGGGATGGTGGCTGTCTCTTGCCCATAGCCCTTGGGGAGGTGTTCTGCAGGATGGACCCACCAGGCTGTAGCCACAGGCCAGGGAGGTGAGAGTCACATGACTAAGCTCTTCTGTGTTGCCAAAGAATTTGAACTCCACCAAAGTTTTGCATTTTTCAAGTGGGGGAGGGAACAACATTTCAGAAAGTGTCCTCCACAGCCATTTACAGCGTAAAAGAAGTGGAACATTCTACTCTAACGACTTTTCTGTGGGCTGATCCCTTCACTCTGTGGGTGTTCTGATAAGGACACCCCCTCCTTCCTCTCTCCTGCTGATGTGATGTAGTGTGGGCTTTCCCAGAAAGCCCGTAGAGCCTACAGCCCCCAGAAAAACCCACTGATCTTCACACTCTAGTTTGAGCCCCACTGGGAGGTCCAGGTCTGGGTCCCTGGCCCAGCCAAAGACATTCCCTCTCCGGTTTGGTGACCTTCCCAGATTGCATCTTTGCTGTCCCTTTATGTAGAAGTGGGGGTGGTGTGCTCCAGCTGTAGCTCTGTTCAGCTGCCTAAGGCCTCTAGGTTTCTGGTGAGCCGTTATCCCAATCTCTGGACCTCAGAGACCTGGATACAGTGGAGTTGGAAACACAGAAGGGGCCCTCCCTACTGGCTATCCTTTGTGTGCTTGATGAAGCCTCAGATATTGGAGAGTTTTTAACCCTCTGGAGCTCAGTGCAGCTAAGGAAAGATAATTGGGCTGCAGTGGTAAAATGAGAGGAAATACAGTCCAAAGTGCTCGGTGGTGGGTTGTAGATGGAAGAGGCTGGAGAGATGGGCAAAGGTTGAAGGGGCTGGGGGGGATTCATTTTCTGTTTTCTGAGGCCTGTAGCCAAACTCCTTGGCCTGTGGAAGACCTGGCTCCAAACAAAACACAGCCCCTGCCCTCAGGGGGCCCCTAACCTGGAGGACGAATAGTAAGGAGCTGTTACCAGATTGATGTTGGTAAGTGCACCTGGGGACTCCAGGTGTGCACCAGGGCAAGAGATGAATTTTTACTCCTGCAATTAGAGAAGAAGGCAGGCTTGAAGGGTGAGTGGCATGGGCAGTAGCCCTGTGAGCGAGCATTCTGTGGAGTGCCTACCAGGTGCCAGGCATTGGGCTGGGATGTTACCTGTGTCTCCTTGAACCAGTTCTGTGGGCTAAGTATTGCTATTCCAATTGGACAGGAAACCAGAGGCCAGGTGACTTGCCTAGGTCTACACTGCTGGGTAGAGGACTGAGATTCAATCCCCCTTGTTGACTCGGAGCCTTCGATCTCGTCCATAACTGGAGGTGGAGGCAGGGGCTGGGAGTGACAGGCTTGGGCAACCAATAGTTACAAGCACTTACATGGCCACAGGCTGTGGGAGCCACCGATGTGCATCATCTCATTGTATCATGGCAGCCACCCTCTGCAGTAGGTGCCATGATCAGCTCGACCTCGCAGTAGAAGCAACAGAAGGGACCATAGAGGTTGAATAACTTGTCTGAGGCTGCGTAGCTAGGAAGTGGAAGGACGAGGTTTTGAACCCAGAGCTCACACTATGAACTATTCTCTTCTGTGTGAGGCTACGTTGAAGGTGGGAAAAGCAGGGAGCAAAGCATAGAGGCAAAAAAGTACAGGGCATATGTGGTGTCCTCAGAGTCTCAGGGTGCATGGGGCTAAGAGTTCAGGATGCTGAGCTGTGTGACCTCATTGAGCAAGTCATCTCATCTGCGAAATGGGATAATAGTACAGTATGTCCCTCATGCCCATAGAATCTATGTTAACATGTTAACATGTTTGCCACAGGTAACAGGTGACCGGCTACGTATTAGCTGCTGTTCCTATACCCAGTTCCTCTGTGTTCTCTGTCCCTGACACCACCCTGCAGGACCCACCATGCAGTGAGCTCCTAATCTGGGGATGGGGACAAGGGAAGATGATAAAACCCATCAAGTTTCTCCTAGTGGAGTCAGTCACCCACTGTTTTCTATTTCCTGCAAATTAACCACCTAAAACTGTTGATGATCAACACCTAAAAATAGGGATGGTTTCCTTCTTTCTCTGTTCTGGCAGGGCTCTGCTCAGTCCTGGCTTGTCCCAGGCCTTGGTTAAAACTTTTCTAGAGAATTCCTGGGACCAGATGGTCTCACAGGTGTTCTCCCTGGCTCATGGTTACCCAGGGTCTGGGATCAGAGCTGGGCCCTCACTCGGGGCAGACACTACCCGCCTCCCCTCTCATCTTCTATTGGCTTTGAAATGTGCATTCTTTTTCCTCTCCTCCATCTAAATATTTGGGTTTCCTGCTGAAATATTTAGGCAGGGATGTGTACTTATGGCTGTTGTCACCTCCCGTGCCCCACTGTAATCTGGCTGCAGCTGCTTAGCTGGGCCCCTCCTGTGAGCGGGGATGCTTGCCCCCTGAGTCTGGGAGAGAAGCTGTGCAGGGCAGCTGGTAGCAGGACCTGCTTTGCTCAGTGGTGTAGTCTCCAGTCCTATAGGGCTGCCAGGGGCCTTATTGGCCCCATTGGGTGGGGAGGACACGGCAGAGCCCCCTTCCATTTGTCCGAGTGCTTCCGTGCTTGGGGCTAGGGACAAGGAACCCTCATCTGAACTACTGTGTAGGAAAAAACGGATTCTAACCTGGGTTCTACTTTTACCTGTAAACTGGTTTATGCTGTGTGCCCCTGGCCAGATTTTCCCTCTCTGGACTCATCCATTCATTCAAAAAGGCTTAGAGTGCTTGTTAGGTCCAGCTAGACCGTTTGCAACCTTCGTGGGCAGTGGCCGTGTCTTCCCAGCCCTGGGCCTGTGTTGCCAGGCCTAGCTCTCAGGATGCTCAGTGAGTGTGTGGATTTCAGTCCTGCTCAGTTTGTTGTGTCCGTCTGTCCAGCACTGTGCTCAGCTCAGGGGGATGCCAAAAGCTGTGTGTCCCTTTTGGTTGGAAGTCTAGTCAGTGTAGCCAAGCCTCTTGCAAGGTCACAGCAGAATGAATGAAGCCAGGTGCCCCAGGCCCAGACTCTGGTCCTTGGTCTCACAGGCTCTAAGTCATGGAAGGAGTAGGGGTGCCATTATTTTATTTTTATTATTATTATTTTTTTGAAACAGAGTCTCACCCTGTTGCCCAGGCTGGAGTGGAACCTGGTTAAAGACCAGCATTCAAGTCACACCTGGGATTTAATACCACCTCTCTGCCTTTACAAATTGTGAGGCCTTGAGCCCATTGCATCATCTGAAAATGGAACTAATTATACCCACCTTGCAAGAGGAAATGCCTGTAAAACTCACTCAGTGCAGCTTCCAGCTGGAGGCAGCCTTCAAGACCAGCTTATTATTATCCTCTCCCCTTTGATGGAGGGACTTTACAGAATCAACTGCTGTCCCTGTCTGAGTCTGTTTATCTCCAGGAGCCCCCTCTTCTTCTTCCCCCACCCCCATCCCTTGTTTCATCAACTTTTCCCAAATTCCTTTCCCCTGTTGAAATAAGGCCCAGGCAGCAGAAGTCAGCAAGAGCATATTGAGCAGGTCTGCCCTTGGTGTTGGAGGGGAGCCGTGGTTTTTGCTTTCAAGGAGCTTGAGACAGAGCAAACCATCCAGTTCTTCATTCAGCAGATATTTTACTAGGCACATACTGTGTGCCCAGACCTGTTCAAGGACTGCTCCAAGAGAATGAGCCCTGGTTCCTGCCTCTCTGTGGAAACCAAGAGGGCAAGTGGATGAGCTGGGGTAGGAGAAAAACACCTCCTGGCCCCTTCCTTGTGGAGACTTCTTTGATTTTCAGAGGCTTCTGAGAAGTGGAGTTGGCGGGGAGGCCCACAGTGTTTGCAGTGGAGAAGGGGCAACTTCCTAGCTGGGGGCACCTTTGGCATGACTGGAGCCTGTACCATTCTAGGGGGAAGGAGCAAAAGTATTTGCAGGGTGTTGCCAGCAGCACCAGGTACACCACCCAGTCCTCTAAGATGCTTGCAGCTACACAGACTGTGCTCATGTGCACCCCAACCTGCCCTTACCACGGGTCTCTGTGGAGGTCTCTCCCATTCTTCTGAGACCTTCCTTCTATGACTTTCTGGGCCTGACTCTGGGAGGTCTGGCAGCCAAATGGATACCATCCCCTTTGCTGGATGGGGACACCAAGGCCTAGTGAGGATTAGCTGGGAGCAGAACAATCTCTAGAACCAAGTTCAGATTACTCTAACAGCACAGCCTACCCAGATCCAGGCCTTTCGTCCCTGGGCCATTCTTACTTTATTTCTAATCCCTTTTAAAATGGCCTTTAGGCTGGGCACAGTGGCTCAGCACTTTGGGAGGCCTAAGTGGGTGGATCAGGAGGTCAGGAGTTCAAGACTAGCCTGGCCAACACAGTGAAACCCTGTCTCTACTAAAAATACAAAAATTAGCTGGACGTGGTGGTGGGCACCTGAACTCCCAGCTACTCAGGAGACTGAGGCAGGAGAATCGCTTGAACCTGGGAGGCGGAGGTGGCAGTGAGCCGAAATTACGCCACTGCACTCTAGCCTGGGTGACAGAGCTAGACTCCATCTCAAAAAAAAAGGCCTTTAAGTAGAAAAAGCTCTTGATGGTATTTTGGGGTGCAGACTGCTTCTACTTACACCAAACTGGCCTACCTGATTTCCTAACCTGCCCCAACACGCCCCTTCCTGTGATCTTGAGCACCAGCTTCCCCTCCCACGAGTTTTCCAGATAAGAGGCAAAAGTTGAAATTGTATTGAACCCCAGGCTGGGAAAGGAGGATGTTTTTCTGGGCCAGCCAGGGCCTCGGGCAGAAAGGATCTGATGCCTGCCTGCTCTCCAGGGAGTCTCTCCAGCCCTGGACTTTGCTCCTCCTGCCTCTGCACCTAAGGAGCTGTTGGCTGGTTTCTCCAGCCTGTCTTGGAGGTTGGCAGGGGGTGGCTCATGCTCTGGGCACCACTCGTGGCAGCAAGTCATAAAATGTGAGGCCGAGGGAGCTTAGTGGTTATTTAACTGGCCTCCAGCCTCCTGAGTCAAGGCCCAGACCTTGGGAGGTTATGTAACTTGCCCAAGGTTACTCTGCTCACCAGGGGTGGGGGAAGTACAATAAAGGAGCAATTAGAGCTAAGTGGGGCAATTAGGGAAGGCTTCTTGGAAGCTGTGCCCCAAAGAAAGGTGATTGCCACATCTCCTAGTAGGGTTTCCATCAGATCACTGCCCCAGCAGTCAGGGATCCTGATAGTGAGATCGTGATCTCAAAACTCAGAAGACCCTCCAACATCTCTTTAGTTCTTAGACTAAACCAAAGCCCTGGCTGTGGCCCTGAGTGATTTGGACTTTCCTGCTTGTGTGTTCCCACCTCTTTCTGAACCCCTGCCGTGGATCCCAGTCAGCCACACTACAGGCAGGAAACTCCAGGGGCCAGCTCCTAACGGAGGAGATTCCTTCTACACCCCTGCACACAAATAGTGTTTTTGTTTGTTTGTTTTTGAGATGGAGTTTTGCTCCTGTTGCCCAGACTAGAGTACAATGGTGTGCTCACTGCAATCTCCGCCTCCCGGGTTTAAGTGATTCTCCTGCCTCAGCCTCCCGAGGAGGAGCTGGGATTACAGGCATGCGCCACCACACCCAGCTAATTTTGTATTTTTAGTAGAGACAGGGTTTCTCCATGTTGGTCAGGCTGGTCTCGAACTCCCAACCTCAGGTGATCTGCGTACCTTGGCCTCCCAAAGTGCTGGGATTACAGGCGTGAGCCACTGCACCTGGCAGTGAGTTTCAACGTTTAAAAAGAACTAGACGTTCATATCCACTGATGACAGAAAGGACTTTGGGAGGTGGTAGCAAGGAGAGTCACACCAGCCCCGCATGTCAGCCATAATGGGAGCTGCCGTGGCCTACATTGTCTCGATTTCCCAACAACGCTAAGTGACGGGCACTATGGGGAACCTAATTTTGCCAGGCAACGAAGGCAGAGGGTAACTTAGTTGAGGTCACATAGCTAGTTAGTGGCTTGAACCCAGGCCCTCTGAGTCCAGAGCCAGAGCTTTGCGTAGAGGCTGTCATGTCCTAAATTGCTGCCAGTCTTTCGAATCTTGCTAGGCTGCAAGCTACTCCTTGAGACTGGGTTTTCCACACACACCTCACTCCCAGCACCCAGGAAGTGCCGCGTGCATGTGTTAGCTGGCCCCTTTGCTGCCCAGCTCTGCACTGTTCAGTCTTCTGGGTTCTGACCCCAAAGTACTGCTGTTTCCTGACCACATCGACCATATATAGTTTTTTTGTTACATTTTGTTTTGAGGTGGAGTCTCACTCTGTCACCCAGGCTGGAGTGCAGTGGTACGATCTCAGCTCACTGCAACCTCCACCTCCCAGGTTCGAGTGATTCTCCAGGCTCAGCCTCCTGAGTAGCTGGGATTACAGGTGCGCACCACCACGTCCGGCGTTTTTTTTGTGTGTTTTTAGTGGAGACACAGTTTCGCCATGTTGGCCAGGCCGGTCTCCAACTCCTGACCTCAGGTAATCTGCCCGCCTTGGCCTCCAAGGTGCTGGGATTACAGGCGTGAGGCACCACGCCCAGCCCTATATATAGTTTTGTTTGACATTTTGGCTACATAAGTGGGTGCCACAGCTCAGAGGTGGGACTGTTAACTCAATCCCCAGCCCCTCCCCCCACACCTATCCTGACAGCCCTAATAGGCCCCTGACTTTTGTTGAGTGCTTCTAACCCCTGCTGCTTGACAGGTCTGTGGTCAGGGGACCCTGAGACTAAAACCCGCAAGGAAGAATCAGGTAGTGGAGATATAATTGCTTCTTCACTGTGTTTCCGTCTGACCTCCCAGTCAGCTAAAACCCATGCTGTGTCACATCCACCCACTTTGTTTCCCTAGAGTTAACCTCCAGCTGGACTCTGGTCTGCACCTTGGGAGGGTATCGCTTTAGTCTTGCCCACATGGTTTGGAACAGGTTATTCTGTAGCATGCCAAGGACCTCAGGGTGGGGCTCTTTATGGATGTTTATTTTGGCTTGGGTACCCTTTGTCTAATGCAAGGTTCCTGCTCCTCTCATGCCCCCGGTGCAGGATGGAGGTAGGCACCTATTCACAGACTCTCTGGAGGAGAAAGACGTCCATCCCCTACCTTCCCTATCACTCCTGTTCAAATAAAATTCTCACCTCCCGGGCAGTGGAATGCATCCTGACAGTGTTAGCTTTGGAAGGGTGCCCTTCTCTTCTCAGCATCCCTGCCCCCTTCGGAGCAGCGAGTGGAAGGGCTGCCTCTCGCCAAGGGGATAAGTGCTGAGTGGGCGACGCGGGGCGAGCTGAGGCAGTGGTGTCTTGTCAGCACCCCCCGGGCTAGCAGGAAAAGGGAGGGTGTCCTGATTAACAGCTTTTCAACACCCCACCTCCCCCATCTCCCAGACTCTAGCCTCAGCCCTGCAATCCACCCAAATGCATGGCCCAGAGAGTTGCACTCACCCACAGTTGGGGGACTAGAAGACAGCTGAGTCCTGGGCCAGCTCTGCTGATTTGCTGTGTGTTTAGTCCAGGTCACTGCACCTCTTTGAGCTGAGCACGTGTTCAATAAGGCCAAAAACACTTAGTAAGTGCCAGCTGTATGCCCAGTGCTGGATTAAGGTTGTGGGAATGAATTACTGGACATCATTTCTGCCTTTGAGGTTGATGGGGCCATACCGTGGTGGGAGTGGGTCACCATGCATTACATATTATGGATTGAGTTGGGGCGGGGCATATTGTGAGGGCCTGTGTGCTTCAAGGTAGAAAAGTTCCTCTAGGCTTGGGCTGTTTAGGTTGCTTCCCTTAACCTGGCCTGGGGGTTACCTCCTTTCTAGCTCCATTACCCTCTAGGCTCCTCTGCCCCATGTCAGACGACATTGCATGGGGGCTGTTGCCTGGTCTCCACCCTTCTCTCCCCTCCCTCCCTGCAAGCCCTCAGTTTGTACCTGATTGGATCCAAAACCTAGCACCAAGCATGAGGGTAATTATTAATGAATGTCCTGAACCATGAAGCCGTGTTTCTCTCTCTCCTTTGGCCTCTCTCCCAACAGCCCCCAAACCCAGAGGCAGCACCGACAGAGCCCCCCTCTGCCCTTCAGCAGGGCCCACCTCCTGGGAAACAATCTGGAAAACTGTCACTAGCCCCTGTAGTGGGCATCCTGCCGGGCCAGATTCTCCCCCAAGCCAGCAGATGTGCTGCTGCTGACCATACCCCTCTGCCCATCATCCATGCAGTGCCCTCCTAGCTGGGGACACTCCGCTCTGTTTAGACAGGTCAATAGGTTGCCTGGTGAAAGCGTGTGTCAGCATTGCTCTGGGAGTATGTCTGTCTAAACCCGGGGCAGGCTCCCACAGCCGAGGCAGGTACTTTTGGGTCCTGTTCTAGAAAGTTCCTGTCGACACCAACCACACTGGAAATTCAGAGTTCACAGAACTGAGTTTTGGCACAGCCTCTCTTTTTGGAATGCTCTGAGACTGAGAGCTGCTGCATGTGGTCAAACCCTCCATCTCCACCTACCCAGTGTTGGGGTTATTGTGTACACTTCTTTTTTTTTGAGACAGAGTCTCTCACTGTCGCCCGGGCTGGAGTGCAGTGGTGTGATCTCAGCTCACTGCAACCTCCACCTTCTGGGTTCACGTGATTTTCCTGCCTCAGCCTCCCGAGTAGCTGGGATTACAGGTGCGCACCACCACACCTGGCTAATTTTTTATATTTTTAGTAGAAACAGGGTTTCACTATGTTGGCCAGACTGGTCTGGAACTTCTGACCTCGTGATCTGCCCACCTCAGCCTTCCAAAGTGCTGGGATTATAGGCGTGAGCCACCACAGCTGGCCTGTGTACACATCTTAAAATTTTCCCTAGACTCTAAGTTGCCTGAGGCCAGCTTCCCACCTGTGTATATACACTCTTACACCCCTCTTCCCCACTGCTCTGCACACAATTTAATCGGTGCTTACTGAATTGGTGGGCTCTGGCCTGTGGCATGAGAGACCCTTTGACAGGCTGGAATAGGGACCTGGTGCTTCCATTTGGTGTTTCTCAAAGTGGGCCTGAGGCATGAACCAGACTTTAAGTTATGCAAAAGCGAGATGAGGGGGTGAGGAAAGCAGGGAGATGCAAGTTAAAGTGTGTGGTTCTCTCCATTAGTATTGAGTCATAGAAACTCAATTTAAAAACAGAAGCCAGGCAGGGCTGAGCTGGGGAGACAGGATTATTGATGACTTTTTCTTTCTCTGCCTCTCACATTTTCTGTAATGTGCTCGTATTGCTTTTGTAACAAGTAACTCAATTTTTTAAGGGATAAAATATATGCATGTACCATTAGCCACTTCCACACTGGTTATTTTTAATGTATGAGGTATACAAACCTCTGGTTTTAGCAGAATATACTCTGAATACCAGTATCACTATAATCACTAAAAGTGTATAGCTGACCCTTCGTATCTGTGAGCTCCAAAGGACTGACTGTGGGACTTGAGCACTGCAGATATGGGTATCCACAGGGGGCCTTGGAACCAATCCCCCTCCAAGGATACCAACCTGGATTGGTTCCTGGGGACTGTAGTGAACACCTGACTGGGAGATGCTCTGGTCCTAGTTCATTCATGTCTTTCAAGCCTAGTTCGTTCTTGTCTTTTGAGTCTTTAAATTTAGATAGCAGACTGCTAGCTTCCTGCACAGCAGTGCTATGAAATGCTTTGAGGAGAAGGACAAGAGAAACTAGATGAGCCTTTGGTCTGCAGACCAAGTTGGAGATAGTATACCAGGACAGAGAGTCACCAAGAAGAGAGTATGGCAGGGCCAGAAACACCCATCCGGCTGTTCCCAGTGTTGATCCGTGTCCCACACATAGGTGGTGTGGCCCGGGAGGGGAGTCCTGCAGAGGCCCATGAACGAGTGCAGCCTTGGACTCAGTGTGCTCTCAGCTCCACCCAGTCCCTGGGGGCCCAAGACTTGCCCTGTCCTTCAGATGAACGGAAAACACAAGCACAGGCAAGACTTGAAACAGCACAGGACTGTGTGTAATCCAAAGTCAGGAATGTGCTATGGACAGTGGCCCATGGCATGGGTCATCCTGAGGGTCCAGGGGAGGCAGGCTCTGCCAAAGGAAGCTGCAGGTAGGATGTGCTTGATACAGTCTTGGTGCTAGTATGGTAGTCATTACCCACATGCCGCTATACAATTTTACCTTTTTGACTTGATATTACTAATCATTATGCCTGCTTACTTATTTATTTTTTGAGACAGAATCTCTCTCACCCACGCTGGAGTGCAGTGTTGCCATCTTGGCTCACAGCTACCTCCGCTTCCTGGGTTCAAACCATTCTCCTGCCTCAAGCCTCCTGAGTAGCTGGGATTACAGGCATGTACCACCACACCCGGCTAATTTTTGTATGTTTTGTAGGGACAGAGTTTCACCATGTTGGCTAGGCTGGTCTTGAACTCCTGACTTCAAGTGATCTGCCTACCTCGGCCTCCCAAAGTGCTGGGATTACAGGCCTGAGCCACCATGCCCAGCCTGCCTGCTTAATTACATTTTTTCTTTTCTTTTTTGAGACAGAGTTTTGCTCTCGTTGTCCAGGCTGGACTGCAATGGTATGATCTCAGCTCACCACAATGTCCGTCTCCTGGGTTCAAGTGATTCTCCTGCCTCAGCCTCCAGAGTAGCTGGGACTATAGGCATTCGCCACCATGCCTGGCTAATTTTTGTATTTTTAGTGGAGATGGGGTTTCACCATGTTGGTCAGGCTGGTCTCGAACTCCTGACCTCATGTGATCCACCCACGTCGGCCTCCCGAAGTGCTAGGATTATAGGTGTGAGCCACCGTGCCCAGCCTGCCTGCTTAATTTAAAATTAAAACTAATAAAATTCAATTTTAGTTCTCCAGTCACTGGCTCCATTTCCAGTGCTCAGTAGCCACAGGGGACCGCGCAGATACAGAGCATTTCCATCATGGGAGAGTTCTCTTTGGCAGTGCTAGAGTATTGGGTCAGAAGCCGAGGTTTCTAATGCCACATCTGGCCTCCCTCTGCGCCTCGTCAGCTTTCGTTCCTGCTCTGGTCCTATCCACTGGAAAACTTGTAAGCACAGCCAAGGTGAGCGCACCCCCTGGACCAGCTGACAGAAAGCATGTAGTTTGTGCAATCCGTGTGATTGCCTTGCCAGGTCAGTCCTTGTGGACTCAGATTGTTCAGCAGTGGCTCCCTAGGAGGTAGACCAGGCTGTAGAAAGAGAATCCTTTCTCATTGATCTCTGACTTGTTTCCTTATTGTCTCCAGATTCCTTCTAATGGCCTGCTCCAGCCCAGCCTCTCAGCCTCCCTACTCTGCAGGGAAGCACCAACTATCAGCCCTTATGGTTCATAATGTACACTGATCAGGTGAATTTTACCAGCTAAGCAGGTATTTCTCTTCTTAAGGTGAAAACTATGCTTGTATCTTCTCACCACAGATCTAGAAAGAATGGAAGAAGAGGATGGCTAAAATTTTCAGGAGTTTTCCAGGATTTTTTTAGGGTTCATGGTGGGGGTTGCAGGCCAGGAAAAGTGGAGTAGGGGAAGGGGAGGAGGGCTGAGCACTGTTTGTAGAGTGGGTGGAACACCTGACTGGGAGATTGCTCTGGTCCTTGTTCATTCATGTCTTTTGAGCCTCAGTTCCATCTGTGTTTGGGCTTCTTGCCCTGCTTCATGCACCGTTGCTTGGGCTTGAAAGGGGCGTGGAGTGAGCCCCTGGAACTGTCCTGGCCTCACTGTTGGTTTGTTGGCTGCTTTCTCTGCCATCTTCTGCTGTCATGTACCTCTTTCCTGACTCCTGCCTGTCTCTTGTGAAACTATGAGATTCTCCTGGGCAGGGTCTGTGTCTTGCACTTCCTTTATTTTGCCCAGTGCCTGGGCACATTGTTGGTGTTCAGCAAACACTTAATGAATCAGTTGACCCTGGTTTGAGCTGCATTGAGCAGCGAAAGTTTGTCCATGACTCTGGTTCCATCTTTGTTGGGTTAATAGGTTGGGTGGGTTGCCCTGTGCATGGGTCAGGGAGCTGGTGCCTGGCTAGATCTGGCATTTATGGCAGGTGTGCACAGCTACATTTTTTGTGCCTCTGAAGAGGGACATGGCTCAGGGGTCCCTAGGGGGAGTGAAGGTGAAGAGAACCGCCTGTTCTACACCTTGCCCTCCCGTTCCCCTACCCTTCCTGGGAAGTAGCCAGGAGCCTAATTTTACACATGGCGAGAGGGCCAAGGGGCATGAAGAGTACAGGCTGCATCCTGGCAGTCCACTGCTTGGACAGTTGTTTAGCTCTCAGCAGCCCAGGATGAAGGGCTCTTTTTCAGCAGGCTTGAAGGGAGATGGACCTCCCTGGGCAAGTCTGAGAAGTGGCTGCCCCTGTTACCACTCACTGAAAACAGTTCACAGGGGGACAGGATGCAGCTGTGTAAGGCATAGAGCCTGCTCCCTGCCTCACTTAGAAACCTGGCACATTACTCTCCCTTCTTTCATTGTCCTCCCAGCCGCGTACAACGCACTCTTACCCCACAACCATGGACATTTGTAAACACAAAGTTCATGCATCAGGAGCATCTCTAACTTGCCTGTGCACCAGCCTTCATGCTCTCCATCGAGCCTTTTGATCCATAACCTTGAGAATTGATGAGGAGGTAGCATCATTCCCATTTTACAGGTGAAGAAAGCACAGTCATGACTCCAGGCTAGGGAGGAGCCAGTGCTATACAGGCTTGTCTGTCAAATGTTCTTTCATTCCACCAGGAAGGCTGAGGCCTTGCCAGAGCCTGGTTGGGTGTTAGGGGTTAAACAGGCTTGGAAACGTCTGTGCTTAACATCCCAGCCCTTGTGGAGCAGAGAAAGGATGTGTGTGTGTCTGAGGCATGGCCCTCGCTCCTTCTGCCTCTCGCATTTCACAATGGGGCTGTGTCTCAGAGGGAAGAGTTTCCATTTCCTGTTGCCTGACTTCTCATCCTGGGCCCCAGGTTAGGGGAGTTGGAGGTTTTTCCAACCCTCTCCCCATCCCTCACCTCAACCTAGCCTCTCTGTACTAGGAGGGCCTGGCAGTACTTTTCCATACCTTCAGCACAAGGTATGGAAAAGTTTCTTAACTTTTCCCAGCCCTTCATCCTGGGCTGCTGAGAGCTAAACAACTGTCCAAGCAGTGGACTGCCAGGACGCAGCCTGTATTCTTCATGCCCCTTGGCCCTCTTGCCATGTGTAAAATTAGGCTCCTGGCTACTTCCCAGGAAGAGTAGGGGAACAGGAGGGCAAGGTGTAGAACAGGCAGTTCTCTTCACCTTCACTCCCCCTAGGGACCCCTGAGCCATGTCCCTCTTTGGAGGCACAAAAAATGTAGCTGTGCACACCTGCCATAAATGCCAGATCTAGCCAGGCACCCGTTCTGTTTCTTAATCCCAGTCAGGTCCCACGCCCCAGTTGGCTGGGGATGGATGGTTGGCGGGGGGAAATGCATACAGGGCAGAAGAGGCAGGACAACTGTGCCTGGCTGGCCTCTCTGTTTCTGGCATACCTGGGTAGTAAGGGCATGGTCAGGGGACACCAGCCTCCCTCTTCTTTCCCACACTATCGGGGGATCATCTTTGAACTGCAACCCTGTGGCTTCCAAATGGGGGCCTTGGTGGCCAGAGCCCCTAGGGTAACTAATGTGGCCTGAGATCTGAGTCAGGGAGCCTGAACTTTAGGGTAATACTCCTAAATACTCCTTTTGCTTTTCTATTTATTTATTTTATGAGACTGAGTCTCGCTCTGTCACTCGGACTGCAGTACAGTGGTGTGATCTCAGCTTACTGCAACCTCCACCTCCCAGGTTCAAGCAGTTCTCCCTGTTTCAGCCTCCTGAGTAGCTGGGACCACAGGCATGCACCACCACGTCGGGCTAATTTTTGCATTTTTAGTAAAGATGGGGTTGCACCATGTTGGTCAGGCTGGTCTCAAACTCCTGACCTCAGGTGATCCGCCCGCCTCGGCCGCCCAAAGTGCTGGGATTACAGGCATGAGCCACCACTCCCAGCCTCCTTTTGCATTTTGCCCAGTGATTTTGAGGTTGTTGGGCATTGAGATCTTGCTCTTGTCTCTAATCATGACTCAGTCTTCTGGTGGGGTTTGCGTTCGGGATGTGGGGGTCATCATGGCAGAAAGCCCCCTCCCACCCTGCAAAGAATGCCATCCATCCCAAGATGTCTGGTTTGCTGGTAGTTTCTTGTACAATTTATTCCAGAGAGGATGGAGGCCAGCTGTTGTCTGTCTCCAGACGCAGACTGAACCAAAGGAAATGGGCTTGGACTGTAGCCGGAGGGATTTAGGTTAGAGTCAGACAATAAGGAAGGATTTGGGGACAGGTGGTTGGCTCTCAGGAGGATCCTGCAGGGGGGCTTTGAAAAGAAGGATGGGGGCAAGATCATGCTCAGAGGCCGTGGTGGATGAGAAAACCAGCTCCTCGAATGAGCTCCTTGGGGTCCCAGTTTGGGTGGGAAGGGGAATGTTGTGTATTAAGCAGGCAGGGAGCATACCTCATAGGGGGAGAGAAACCCAGCGGCCCCACCCCTGGTACAGGATTAATCCCATCTCCTGGTTCCTCATGGGCTTTTCTTTTTTAATTAATGAAGAGGTTTACAGTTTAACCACTTGATAATCTTAAATTATAATAAATGGGTAGCCTTAATCATCTCTTATCAGAACCTCAGCCCTCAAGGATGGCAGTTACTTATTACCGGAAGCTGCCAGCCACAGGCACAGGGTGGGGGAGGAGGGAGGAGCAGGTGAGGCGGCCCCTGGGTCGGGGAATTTGCTAGGTTTGTCAGGGGAATTCTGAGAGGCAAGAGGTGTGGTGGTGTCAGCTCCAACTGTGTTGAGGGGTACAGATGTAACCTAGAGAGACAAATGTAGCACAGGGGTCAGGAGCCAGCTTCCTCCCAGGGAGGCAGGAGTCTGGAGGTATTGGCAGTGGTGAGCCTTGTCCTTAGAGCCCCCGGCAAGGGGGGCCAGGGCAGGCAGATGTGTCCAGGGTAACAGGACTGGCAGCCACTAGGACTAAGGAGCTTCATGGATCACAGCATCCTTCCTTTCCGCTGCTGGGAGGGCAGGAAAGCAGCAGCATGCATGGGGAGAGCTGGGGCCATCAGGCCTTCAGACACCCAGACATCCCTCAGCTCCTCCCCACCCCTCCTCACCCACCTGCCTCCTTCCTCTGGAATCCTGATGGTTCCAGAGTCCGCAGGGGAACTGACTCACCAGGGCTAGAACCTCCGGGGGCTCTGGGCTTGCAGACAGGTGGCGTAGGGAGGAGGTCCTGGGGCCTGGAAACGGTCATCAACCCACACTGTACCTGCATCTGTCTGGGCTCCCTGCGTTCTCCAGTGGAGCCAGAGCCCACCGTCCTGCCTTGGAAGGCACACGTCTTGGAGACTCAGTCATTCATTTGGCAAATACTTGAGCACCTACTAGAGCTAGGCTCTGTTCTGTGATTAAGGGATGCATGAGTCTCTCCGTGTAGGGCTTATGATCTATTTAGGGCAGATAACTAGGAAGCCAGAGAAACAGATGCCTAGTAGAATGTCAGGTAGTGATCAGTGCAGTGAGGTGAGGAGCAGGAGCGGGACGGAGGCTTCGTCTTTCAGGTGTCATGGTCTCTTTCAGGAGGAGACATTGAGATGAAACTTGGTTGAAGTGAGAGTGAGCTGCAGGAAGTTACCTGCAAAGGCACAGAGGGGTGGAGAACTGCTGAGCCGGAGGGACTGGCCCGTGCCCAGGAGGTGGTAAAATGGAAGGAGAGCATTGCTATCAACACCTAGCCCAACTCCCCAGCTCTGAAGGCCACGTTCAGCGGACACAGACCCTCAGAATGGAGGCGTCCTCCCCGAGCCCCTTGTTCTATTCACAGATCAATAATAGTCACATTTACTTTCCTTCCCAGTGCTTGTTTCTGGAACACGCCCCATGTGCCCAGCACTGAGCTGTTCGTCATTTTTTGTAATCAGTGTGCCAACACAGTGAAGCTGTGACTCTTGTTTTCCAGATACCGAGCATTAAGCTCAGAGAGGTGATAAGACATGCACCAGGGAACCCACTAGTGGATGCTGGAGTCAGGGTTTGGAACCCGAAAGTGACCTTTCCCCTCTGCCGTCTCTCCTGTACCACTCACAGAGGGCCCCGTGCGTGATTTTTGTGTGGAGGGACTGGCCAGCCCAGCTGGTGTGCCAGTGTAGACCTGGGTTTGGGAGGACAGGAATCAGGCAAGCACGCGAGAGGCAGCCGGGCGGCCCGTGAACTGTACCTCCCTCAGGTCATTGGCCTGGGATGGGGAGCTGGTGAGTCAGCAGTTCCCATGGCCTCCTTTCTGGCCTGCTCCAAGGACTGTTTTTAGAAACCTTGAGTGGTTGGTGGCTTCCTGTGGCTGCTCCTTGACCCTACCCCGAGGTCAGGGTAAATCTGAGGCATCTGCAGGGGAATGGGGTAGGGAGCGTAGGCACGTGCTTACCCTAACTCGTACAGTCAGGTCAGATCCGTGGGTGTGACCACACAGCACAGCCCTTTATCTCTGCTGTGTCACCAGTGTCTGCCTGCACCTTCCCTGCTGTGCTTTAGTTGGTGTTTCTCAACCCAGTTCCGGGTGGGGAGTGGAAGGCTGATTGTTCTGTGGACGGGGCCTCACCTGCTCTGTGCTCGGTCACCAGCTTGCTGTGTGGCTTCACCATCTTTCTAGCCTCTCTGTAGATTCCTCATCTACAGAATGGGAATAGTGTATCCATTTTGCCTGGTTTCCCTTCAGGGTCTTAGGTCTCAGATGAGACAGTGGTAGAGGAGTTATGGTTGAGAGGTACTTGATGAATGTGGGGCTTTGGTGGGGGGATGCTGACTCAGGACCTCATTAGCCAAGTCAGGGAGGAGTGAGCCAGGCCTGAGAGCTCTGCTGGCTTCCCTGGAAAGGACAATGGGCCAGGGGCCCAATCCAAGTGCAGGGGCTTGGGGTAGAGCTTCCTAACCCCACCTTAGAAGGAAAGTCTCTCCCTAGTGACCCACAGCCTTATGGAGGAATGGGGGAGGCTGCTCTGCCCAGCTGGACAGGCTCAAGGGGCCCCAGCTGAAACTGTTTCCTGCCCCTGCTGACACGGATGTCCCACTAATTGGGAGACACCTCTTGGCATCAGTCAGGGCAGAGAGGCGTCAGACACCCCTGGGATCTGAACTCTGGGAAGAGAAGGGGACAAAGTCACAAATCCAGGCCTCAGTGTCCCAGATAGGGCAGAGACACCAACACAGTACCCCAGACCTGGGCCCCAGCCACCCTGGGCAGGGCAGTGGTTGTGAATTGGGGTAGAGAAGCTGCAGGTAGATGAAGGATGCCCCTGTTGTCATTTAAGCCTCCCTGGACACATCCTACCTTCCCTGAGAAGATGAGGCAGGGATAGATTTTGAGAGCATGACCTCAGAGGGTCATCTGGTACGTGTGTTTGGGAGGGAGGGGGCTCTTTCCTGCTCCCCAGGGCCACTTCTCAGGCACACAGTGGTGCTGTGGGACCAGGAAGGGGCCCTCGAGGTCCCCTGTGTCTGCCCGCACAGGAATTTCCAGTGTCAGTCACTGGTCAGCTCAGCCCTCCAGGTGCCTGAGAGCACATGCTGACGTTCCATCTGAGCTCGGGCCCCACCAGTCCTTCACTGCTTGCCTTAGCCAAACCTGCAACCTCAGGTCAGCTCTGCTCTGGGCTTGCTCTCACAGGAGGGATGCTCAGCTGCCCCCTGCCCTGGGGGATTACCTTCCCAGCCTGAGAACAATGCGGGCAGGGTCACCTGCCTTGTTTTCTTTGTTCCTCCCAGTGAGGACAGGGCTCCCAGGCCTGTGAGAGTCGGAAGCCCAGAGGTTTCTGCTGAAAACCTGCTCCCATCTGGCAGGGGCTTGCCCTCTTGAGCGTGAGACCTAGCAGCGCCTCTGGGCTCTGCAGAGACTGCTGAGAGATGGCCCAGGAGGTGGGCTGGGGGAAGCCCAAAGGTGGACAAGAGGACAGTTCCGCCTGTATGCATGCACAGCCTGCCTCGTGCTGACGTCAGGAGTGGGGCCGCGCTCAAGTCCCTGACAAGGAGGGAGAATGGATTGGATCTAGGGCAGTGCTTTTGAAACTTGGCTGAACATAAGATTAGAATCACCTGGGGGAGCTTTGAAGCATCCTGGTTCGCAGTTCAGGCCCTAGACTATTTCTTTCAACATCTCTAGGGGCAGGACCAGGGCAGGAGTATTTTTCCAAGCTCTCTCAGATGATCTCAGTTGCAGTCCAGGTTAAAAAAGTAGTATGGTGACCGATGAGCTAAATCCTGAGGATAGAAATGCACTTTCTTGAATGTACTGTGGAGGTAGGGGAGGTATCACCTGCCCAGGCAGGGGGACTCCAGTAGTCATAGTCCAACCTCCTCATTTTACGGAGAAGTGGGCAGGCAAAGCAATCAAAGATTCTTGGAGGATCTCAAGACGGTACTGGCAGAGCTGAGGCGAGCCTGGGTCTTTAGGCCCTGTGCTGACGTCCTAGCACACCAAAGCCGCCAGCCATTGATTTGGCCTGCCTGCCTTCTCAAATGTAATCGATACTCCAGATAGATATTAGAGCAAATCTGAGAAAACAGATAAGCAACCACAAGTTAACAAAGTCCGCTCTCCAACAGCCCAGCTCTGGTCTTCAAGGAGACCGGTGTGGCCCTGCTGCCTTTGGACCAGTATCTGCTCCTTCCCTGGGAGAGACAAAGCTCAGGCGAACTGGACTGGCTGCTGGTGCAGGTATCAGGGTGGCACCACTGGGCCCTTGCCAATACCTTGCTTGTAAACTACAGCTGCCCTCCGAGCCACACCCTGGTCACCTGACCCGGGGCGAGAGGCAGTCAGGAAAATACCAAGAATTCCTTCTCTCTGCCCTGCATACTCCATTTTAGACAGGAAGATGGAGAAGGCCTGAACCTCCCTCCCCCTGTCAGCTTCCACTAGGGCAGCCCCTGCATATTAGAATCAACTTCTGGAGCTTTTTAAAAGCCGTGCCAGGTCAACAGAATATCGGTGGCTGGGGACCAGGCGTAGCATTTATTTAACCTCCAAGGGGATCCACTGAGCAGCCTGTACTGCGAGCCACTGCCCATGTCTTGCTTCATGGTCACACTGGGTAGGGGCTGGGAGGGAGCTGGACTAGAGTTCAGAGAAGCCGCCATCTAACACCTCCTGGCCTCAGCCTCACATGGGGAGGTACCCAGCAGCTGCCAGGGGTGATGGCGGGGAAGCGGTGAAGACAGGATGGGACCAATGGTGGCATTTCTTTCCCTCAGCAGTCCTGCCCAACTTGCTTGGTTGGACGGGAAACTGGCCAGGGTGACTGTGAGCCTCTGAGGGGCAGAGGCCAGGAGAGATAGGGCTTCTGAGGGATGGGGTGAGGCATGTTGGGCTTGCCCGTTTCCCTCTGCCCCTGACTCCCAGCCATCAGGTGGCCAGGGAATATCTCTGGAGCCACAGTCCCTTCCTCCATGTGGCCTGAGGGAGCTGATGGATCAGGCTGAAAATCGACAGTTTTCTCTGTTAAAATGGGGAAATGGGAAGAGGTGGCAGTTGTGAAGAAGGTTAGGGACAGTGTTCTCACCCTTTCCTGTCTTCCAGGCACAGGACTTGAAACCCCTAGTCCTTCTCTACCACTTGTCCGGGACGTGCCAGCCCCTCTGCGTCAGCTTTGGGGGTGAGCAGCTTTGCTCCTGGGTCTCAGATCTCTGCAGGGTCTTGTTCCTGACGGACGCACATGTGAATCACAATATTGATTGCAGATACATTTATCCAGTGCTTATTGTGTCCTAGGTGCTTTTCATATGTGCAGAGTAGGTGTTATTTTGCAGACAGAGAAAGTAAGGCTGAGAGGCTAGGTTATTTACCCAGAGGTTTGTTGCCAGCCATCGAGAGACCCCTCTGATTCAAATCCAGGTTGGTTCCACCTTTTCCATGAGCACAGGTCTGCATTTGAAAGATGGCCCTGTGGCTTCCTAGATAGAGCTCAGCCTGAGCTGCAGCGGCCCTGCTGCCAATGGGATTGATTGAGTGCCCTCAGAGAGGAGGGGCTTTGGGATTCAGTAAGGAAAAGTGGTCAGCCTGAGAACAATGCGGGCAGGGTCACCTGCCTTGTCTTCTTTGTTCCTCCTAGTGAGGACAGGGCTCCGAGACCTGTGAAAGTCAGAAGCCCAGAGGTTTCTGCTGAAAACCTGCTCCCATCTGGCAGGTTTTAGCTGGAAGTAAAGGTGCAATTTCTACTGACTCTTCCGTCCCTTTGCCTGCTCTCGGTACATCCACTGCCCTCGTGGAGTTTCCCGAGGGAGTTTTCCGAGGGAGTTTCCTCCCTGCAGGAAGGACAGTCCCAGCCACCTGAGGGACCTCTCCCCCTCATCTTGAACCCTCTCCTCCGGGCTCTTGTCTGCCTCCCTCACCTTGCCCCTTCCCCAGCTCCCGGCCCCCTGCCCTCTCCTCTCAGCCTGGTGGCCCCCGCCTCTTCAACCCAAGACCAGTTGGATGCTGGTGGTTTCAGCAGCCCTGTGAGCCCCGCCACTGCTGGGGTCTGTGCCTCTTCTTCCTGCCCTCTTGCTCTTCAGGCCTCCACCTTGTTTAACTGATGAATTTAGTTAAAAACCAACTGCAGAATGATGCTGGAAGTGGTTGGGGCTGGAGGGGCACTAGAGGACAAGTGAGTTGAGGCCAGGGAATATACCCTTATTTATTTAAATGTATTTATTCACTCATTCAATAAATATTTGTTGAATAGCTACTGTGTGCTAGGCAGTGTTCTAAGTTTGGGGAATACATCAGTGGAACACAAAACAAATAAAAGGCCCTGTCCCCATGAAGCTGACACTCTAGGGGAGTCTCTGCGTGTCTGTGGATATTGCCTGGTAGGCCATTTCACTTGTACTTAGAAGCCCACCTGCGTGCCTTTTCCCCCATCTCTAGATAGTGCAGAGGTTAGGAGCCATCTGGGCCCTCATCCCAGCTCCACGACTAACTAGCTCTGTGACCTTGGGCAAATGCTTCTGTTTCCTCATCTGTACAATGGGGGTAGTAATAGTATCTACTTTAGAGGGTATTGACATTTTGTGAGATAAGTGAAGTGCTTAGATTTAGGTGCCTGTCTTCATAAGTGCTTAAATATCAATGTATTATTTATGAAATAAGAATGAATAAGCCATGCCCACATCCCTTACAAGGTGGCTGGGAGGGGAGGTGAGAGGAATGATAGGTTTCTTTCTGCATTACCAAGCACCATGCACATAAGGAGATCAGCTCTATTTTCCTTTCCAGGGCCTGATTTTAGTCCCTCCAGAGGGGCAAGTGAGCTTTGACACAGTGAATTAAGAATTGATAGCCGGGCGCGGTGGCTCATGCCTGTAATCCCAGCACTTTGGGAGGCTGAGGCGGGTGGATCACCTGAGGTCAGGAGTTTGAGACCAGCCTGACCAACATGGAGAAACCCCGTCTCTACTAAAAATACAAAATTAGTTGGGCGTGGTGGCACGTGCCTATAATCCCAGCTACTTGGGATGCTGAGGCAGGAGAATCGCTTGAACCCAGGAGGCTGAGGTTGCAGTGAGCTGAGATTGTACCACTGCACTCCAGCCTGGGCGACAGAGCGAGACTCCATTGCAAAAAAGGAAAAAAAGAAGGAAAAAGAAAAAAGAATTGATGCAGCTGGGAATGGTAAAGGAGGGTTGGCCCATGAACCCATGAACCACTGACAATCCAGGAGTCTAGCAGAGGCTGGAATTGAGGAAGATTGTTAAGGCTGCATCCTGCAGAGCAAGAAAGAGTCCTGTGATCCTAAAGCGATGGCAGCTGCAGAGCTGGAGGCAGGGCCTGGAGTAGCTCTATGGGTGCCAGATAGCTGTGATCCCAACAGGCTAACATCTGGACTTTGGTTTCCCTTACCCCACCCCGTAAAGGGGAAGCGCCCACCTTGCCCTACCTGCCCATGTCTGAAGGTGGGCAGCATGTCCCAGAGCCCCAGTCTAGATCCCTCTCTCCAGGAAGGGGAAGCCCCACCGCTGCCCAGGGAAGCCTCAGATCCTTGGGAGATGAGGGGATGTCTAGGAATCCAGATTACTCAGTCAGCACAGCGAGCGCCTGGGAAGGTAGGGTTGGGGCAGCTGGCCCTCTGAAGCTCTGGGCAAGGGCACACATGGCTGTTTCCTCACTGAAGCAACAGAATGAGGGCTGGTCAGAGTGGCTGAACTGGTTTTAGGGGACTGTTTTTTCAGCTGGTGGGAAGGGGGTGGAAGTATGCACAGGCCTTTTTCCTGTGGCCTTTATGGGGACAGGAGATAGGAGAACAGCAGTTAGGACCCAGATGGGCCTGGGTTCTAGTCCTGGCTTCATTGTTTTTAGCACTTTCTTAACCCCTCTAAGCCTCAAATCCTCAGTTGCAAAATGGAAAAAATTATAGTATCTTCCCAGCAGGATTCTGTCCTCACTAAATGAGCTAAAGGCACATAAAATGCTTAGCCCAACTCTTGACACATAGGAAGCCCTCCGTAAATCACAGCTGCTTTATGATGATGGTGACAGAGGCAGGGAACTCTACTCCGTTCCCAAACAAGAGCTGGGCCTGGGCTGTGTGCAGGCTCCCCATTTCCCGTCACTCTCCAGGCTTGTATGGAAAATGAAAATATTGTCTCGTGTGAATTTGGGAGCCAAGTTAAAGAATCCAGCCAGTGAACAGGGGCCGCCTCCTCCCGCGAAAGCTGTTTCCCTAACCCCGAGGACGGGACGCCTTGTCTGACAGGGTGTTTACCTGGCTCTCCCATGTCCCTCCCCCTAACCCAGTGATGGCCTCAGTCCTGGGTCAGCTTTTCTCTTCTGGGAGACCGATTAAAGCCCCCCCTCTTCCTGCATAATCCCAACCATGATCACTGAGGTATCCACAGATACACATGGTGGAAATAGGGAGCTGGCACCCCAGATTCACATCCAGACCTCAGCTCCCTGAGCCCGGCTTTCCTCTTCTGCCAAGTGATGCCTGGCAGAATGACAGGAAGAGCCAGTTAGGTAACGTGTGTAAAAGCCCCGGCGAGAGGTGTCTGACATACAGCAGCACTAGTACCACTTCTCTCCACTAGCACTTGGGTAGAGCCAGAGCATCTCCGATCACCCATTAGAATAAACATATGAGGAGGTCTGATATTCTGTCCATTCACTGCAGTATCCTCACTGCCTAGAACAGTGCCTGGCACATGCAACATTCCTCCTTAGAAAGCATTTCCAGATACTTCCAAAAGGCACTACCACCCCAGTGGAGAACCCCTGTTCCAGACATGCCTTCCACAACACCCTTGATGGATGCTGGCTACCCTGGTCTAAATACTTTGCTGATTTAGCTGATTCCCAGGCCAGCTGCTTGGGAACCACAGCAGAGGAGGCAACAGCAAGGGTCAGTGGGGCAGCCCAGGGGCAGGCAGACCCAGGCAGAGGGAGGCGGGGAGGCTTGAAGTTGCAGGCTTGAAACCGGGCAGTCTACAGCCTAGCCCGGTTCTGCCAGGTAACCAACCTCTCTCCGCCCAGTAGGTGTAACTGCCACCACTGGGTCTTTACAAGGAATGAGTAGTGCTTGCAGCCCCGGGGAGTTAGGGGCTCTCTCCAGCGCCTCCTTTGCCTGCCCCTTGCTGAGCAACCACAGAGTGATACTGGAAGTCATGGGGAAAGCACATAATGTTGTGGCTGCCTGATAAGCCAGGGCCTGAGGCTGTGAGCTGGTGCCCGTAGGGCACACGGTCAGTGGGGTGAAGGGTAGAAAGCCCAGTTCTTCCACCTCTACCCACTCCCAAACTTAATGCCTTCTTCAGTTACCCTGTTTTGCCAGTTCTTTTGTTTGATGTCTCCTTAGAGCTTACTAAATGATTCCCAAATCACAGGTTACCTTTGGCAAGCTAGTATTTCCCGGGGGGAGCATTTTTGGCCTTGTAGGTGTGGTTGTCCTGCTAATTGCAGGGCATTTAGCATCTCTAGCCCCCTGCCTACTCAATGCCAGAGCATCTCCCATCACCCATTAGAATAAACATATGAGGAGGTCTGATATTCTGTCCCTTCACTGTAGTATCCTCACTGCCTAGAACAGTGCCTGGCACATGCAACATTCCTCCTTAGAAAGCATTGCCAGACACTTCCAAAAGGCACTACCACCCCTGTGGAGAACCCCTGTTCCAGACATGCCTTCCACAACACCCCTGATGGATGCTGGCTACCCCCGTCTAAATACTTTGCATTATCAGAAATTTATTACTACAAGGAGTAGCCCTTTGTAGACTCATTATCCAAAACAGCCACCCCATCTCCCCTTTGACTTTTGGCCTGTTGGATAGCATATCATGTGAAGTCTGACACCCAGAATGAAACAAGGTGCCCCGTATGTGGCCTGACCCTGCAAGGAACAGTGGGCTTGTTACCTCCCAGCCCTGGATAGACCTGGAGTTGACATAGCCTGAGATTGCATTTACTTTTCTTGTGTCAGCCATCCTAGTGTTTGTTGATTCATGGTCAGCTGATATCCAGGGACTTTTCCCTTCAATCCTTTACCAGTCTTTTCCAATCCAAAGTATAAGATTTAAACATTTAAGCAGATACTTGTATGTTGTTGATTTTGGCCCCTATATCCAGCCAGATGATTTTGAATCTTGATACTGCCATTGCTGTGTGTTAGCTATCTTCCCATCCCATCCTTATCCCCAGTTTTGCATGCATGGCTCATTGGATTGGTAAGCCATCTCTGTCCTCATTGTGCTGTGGTTTAAAATATTGAAGAAAGCCAGGCCTTAAGCATGATGGTGGAGATTCAGTCTGGGTTGATAATGATCAGTACCTCCCGGGGTTGTTTGTCTGCCTTTGAATGGACCCAATTAATCCTGGCTCCACTGCCATTTCTGTGTCTTGTCCACATGAGTTTCTTTAAGCCCATCTGTTAGCCGCCTTGCTGATATCTAGATGGATTCCATTCCACAGAACTTCAAGGCTGTGCAACCCCGTTGAAAAGGAGATGCACTTAGCTGAGCATGACTTGTTCTGGGTGAATCTGTGCTAGTTTCTAGTGCCCACCACTTCCTCTTCTGCATGTTCCAGACATTCTCCTCTCCCCATTTTGAAGTTTGCAAGAGTTCAGGTTTGTTTTCTGAATTTCTAGAATCCACCTTTTTCCTTTTTGTGAAAAATGGAAACAGCTTGTCTTCCAACATCTTTCCTGTTCCCCATGATTCCACGGGGGATGACCAGAGGTGGTGCTGCAGACTCACCTTTGGTCAGTGATTCAATTATCATTTCAAGATGTTCTTGTACGTTCTTAGATACTCTTTTCTTATAGGCCAGTCCCGTTGAAGATCGATATCTGAGATAACAAAGGTAGATGCCAAAGGAGAGCTGAGTGGTTCCGCTTTCTCTGCCATCTGTTTAACATTAACGTGACCCTGGTACTTCCTCATTCTCTTGCTCCAAACAGATTTGATGTTTTCGGAAACCCATTGGATGGTCCTTAGTATTTGTTTTAGCTCTGCTGTTGGCCTGTTAGTATCTGAATATCCTTTAGCCATTTCACATTGAAATGGTCTGGCCAGCTAGACAGAGAGCTCTCTGAGGGTAGGGGCTGCCTTGGCCAGAGTTGGATGCGATGGTCCCCACTTTCCACTTTGATCCTGCACAGCCTTCCCAGCCTTGGAGATGCTATGAAATGCCAGAGGAGGCAGGGCAGTGAGCAGTGTGGTTTGATGGTCTGACAGACAAGCATGCCGTCATGGAACATTCTTTGCAGAGTGTGCAGATCCACTTACACAGGCCGGCTGCTGCTTCTGCAAATTGCACATTCCTTCAGAACAACCCACCCATGCCCTTTTTTCCCACCAAACCTCAATCATGCCCTGGGTAGGTTAGAAACAAGGTTTTTCTGTCTCCCTCTGTTTCCATCCCTCACTCTTCTGTCTCTTCTTTCTCAGTCCTTGGTTTTTATAGGGAATTTGGCTGAATGCCTAGCTTCTGGTCTGGATGGCCTACCCATCTTCAGGCCCTCCGTGGAGGGCCTGAGCCCCACGGAGCCCCAGATTTAGAGCCTCTTCTTAGGCGGCTTCTGGAGTCCAGGCCCTGCCAGCTGATAAAGCCCCACAGATAGGTTGAGGCCAGTGGTGATGGCAGAGTTAAGGCCTAGTCAGATGGAAACAGGTTTACAGCTGTCAGTATTGCAAGAGTAGATAAGTTCCCCACACCTCTGCCCCACTGCCCCCTGCAATCTCCAGAGGGACATCCCATCCCCAGGTGGCCTCTCACTTGCTATCCACAGTTACTGGAAGCTCTTTGGGGATTGATAGCACAATTATGAGTCACCCTGAAATGTACTCACCTTCTGATCTGTCCCTTCCCAGAGAGTTGCTCAGCCCAGGGTAGAGAGAGAAAGGGCTACAGGAAAAGGAGGGAAGTAAGAGCCTGTAGGGAAGAGGGTAGAGTCCTAGGCTGGCGGAAAGGAGGACCTACTGATTTGCATGCCCTCTGAGGACAAGTCAACAGGGCACTGAGCTGACCTCAGCAGGTGTCCTGCAGTGGGCTGAAGGGTATATGGGAGGCCCCTCCCCAGCCAACCCCAAACAAGGACCTGGTCTCTGCAGATAGAACACCCTCCATGGAGGGCTGGGTAGGGCACAGGGGACCTCCTTGTGTGTGTCTGCCTCACATATGCTTTTTTTGAGAGGCAGAATAATCTAGTGCAGTGGTTCTCAAGTGTGGTCCCTGTCCATAGCATCACCTGGGAACGTGTTTAGAAATGTTCCTTCTAGACCTCCTAAATAAGAAACTCAGGGTAGTAGGGGCCAGCAGTCTGTTGAACAAGATTTCCAGGTGATCCTGGTGCATGCTAGTAAGTTGGAGAATCATTGACTCAGTGAAAGAATGAACTCTGGAGCCAGATTGCCTGGGTTCATATCTTTACCTTGGGCAAATCAGGTAACCTCGCTGATCCTCTATACAATGTTTCATCTGTAACATGGAGACACTGCCACCTTCTTATTGTGATGATTAAATGAGAATGCTTACAAGGAGTTTAGTGCAGTTCTGTCAGTCAGCATCTGTTAAGTGTGGCTTCAGCTCTGACCTTTACTGTTTCTCATTTTAGGTGGTATCTGATGCTGCAGGACAGGGTGTGGCCATCACAGGGAACCAGACCTTCAACAACTGGAACTGGCCCAATGCAATGATTTTTGCAGCGACTGTCATCACCACCATTGGTAAGTCTTCTGGGACCTGTAGGACACATACATCCATGCCCTAGCTCCTCAGAACCTTCCTAGAAACCCAGCTCTGGTCACTCAGCCCTATTGGGGCTACAATCAGGCCAGTTGCAGGCTATTCTTTTGATACTTTCTTGGGGACTTAGTAAGTCCTTGGTAGCTGATCATGCCTGGGAAGGTTTCCATGAATCTCGACCTGGGCTCTTTGAGCAGAAACAGCGACACAGCCTCATGGCCAGAGCCATGCAAGAGATTAACCAGATTGCTCATTGCAGAAACCCAGATATGACTACTTACCAAGCTGGGTGTCTGTTTCAGTTCTCAAGCTGCATAGCCAACCAGTCCAGAAGTTTGGCTCAAAATGCAGCTTCTTCTCTTTGACCATTCTGTGAGCTTGACTGGGCTCAGCTGGCCAGTTCTTGCCTGGGCTCCCAATGCAGTGGCAGTCAAACAATGGCTGGGCTGGAGTCTTCTGAAAGCCAAACTCATCTGATGGCCCAGATGGCTCCTCCCATCACAGGTTTGACAGCTGATGCTGGCTGTTGGCTGGGAGCTCAGCTGGGGATGAAAACACAAGGCCTCTGCATGTGTTTTCTACCTGCATGTGGGAACCAAGGCGAAAAGCAGGCTTCTTAGACCTCACTTGTCCAGCGTCACTTCCTGCTTCTGTTGTGAAGCCACTAAAGCTCAGATTCCAAGGGAAGAGGATTAGACAACACGTTGGTGTGAACAGTTGCATAAGAAGGGAGGGAATTGAGGATGGCTATCTTTGGAGACCATCTACCACAGTGCTTCTGGGGAATCTACACAGACAGCATGTCTTGTAACTTGCACGATGGTACCATATGGACTAATGGAAGACCTGTTGACCAGGCTTAGTCCCTGCCTTCAGAGAGCTC
The DNA here is from genome assembly GCF_000951035.1 of Colobus angolensis palliatus. Lineage (NCBI taxonomy): Eukaryota > Metazoa > Chordata > Mammalia > Primates > Cercopithecidae > Colobus > Colobus angolensis. The sequence goes on from NW_012111475.1 coordinate 3,919,967, forward strand.
CTTGTATGATGGAGGAGATACAGCTCATGTCATCATAATTGCTTTATCAATGATCATGATCAGAGTATGATCAAGGGAAATGTCATTACTTAAGTACTGATAATAGATCAGTATCAGTTTATCTTAGAGAATGGGCTGTGTGTGTGTTGGAAGCAAGGCCCACTGGTTCGACCACCCCTCCTGTTCTTGGCCTCACTCTCTCCTTCCTCAGGATATGGCAATGTGGCTCCCAAGACCCCTGCTGGTCGCCTCTTCTGCGTCTTCTATGGTCTCTTTGGGGTGCCGCTCTGCCTGACGTGGATCAGTGCCCTGGGCAAGTTCTTCGGGGGACGCGCCAAGAGACTAGGGCAGTTCCTTACCAAGAGAGGCGTGAGTCTGGTATGTCCCCTACCCTGGGTGTTGGGCAGAGATGGGGGAACCATGACAGGTGAGGGGAGGACAGGAAGGCTCCAGGAAATGGACCAGGGATGTAAGGACAGATGGCAAGAGGCTAGTTTCACAGCTCCTTGCCCTCCTAGGTCAGGCTGGGTACCCAAGCTAGCCTCTCCTCTAGCTGCCTCCCTAGACCTCTGGGTGCCTTTGCTGGGTTTCCAAGTCTCCACTGTTGTCTGACTTGTCCTCCTGCTCCCCATCAGCGGAAGGCACAGATCACGTGCACAGTCATCTTCATCGTGTGGGGCGTCCTGGTCCACCTGGTGATCCCACCCTTCGTGTTCATGGTGACTGAGGGGTGGAACTACATCGAGGGCCTCTACTACTCCTTCATCACCATCTCCACCATCGGCTTCGGTGACTTTGTGGCCGGTGAGTCCCTACCTCAGCCTCCCACCTGTTTTTCTGCTTCTTTGGTTTCAGTGCAGCAGACCTCTGTTAGGGGAGCCCGTGGTAGGGTTCCATGTTCTGGGCACTTCTCTTACCCAGTGGGATTGTCAACCCACTCTGCCGGTTGCAAGAGGAAACCAAGACCTGGAGTAGTGGCAGAAGACTCTTTTCTCTGTGGTTCCCTTTCTCAGACATGACTTTTTTCCTCCTCCTTTCCTCTCTGCTCAGTTTCTGATCTCCTTTCCCTCTGTTCTCCCATGACTCCAGAGCTTGGCTTCATGGAGGGCTTGCAAGTAGGGCCTTCTGCCTGCACGGTTGGTACCTGTTACCCAGGGAGCCCCTGAGCCCACCAGCACCCCCTCCACGCCCTCAGCAGCCTTTCATCTTTCACAAGAGCTGAGGGAGCTGTCCTGGAGGCATGGCTCAGAGGCCTGGGGCTTTGTTCCTGCTATAGCAAGCTTAAAGACAAGGGAGGCCTTCTCCCCAACTGCCCTGCCCCCAGCCCTGACACTCCCTCCTACTCCTCCCCTGCTTAATCCAGGGAAGCGATGAGGTTCTTTGGCCCCTTTGTCTGAAGGCCTGTCACCAGCTGGCCCCAGCCACGCATGAACTTGTGTTTGTGGTCTGCACAGCATCTTGGTTCTTAATCTTCTTGACACCCTGTTTGACCCTGTTGACCCAGCGCCCCAGTGACCTCAACTTCTGCTCCAGAGGCCTCTGTTCTCTACCCCCTCCCTTTTGGGGTAGTGGGAGACCACTAGCCTTGTCCTTGATGTATGTGGCATCTGGGAGCAGTTGGCTGAGTTGGGGGAGGAACAGGAAAGAGAGGTGCAAACACTCCCCTGACCCTAGCAAGTCTGGGCCTGCTGTCCTGGGCAGTACATTTGGACAAGGCACAACCCTGCCATTGTCTAGCCCTTGAGGCCCAGAGCAGGCTAAGGAGATGCCTCTGGTATTAGGGAAATACAGATGTACATTTAGCCATACTTTCTCAGCACCAGCAAGACACCAAACCCTGCCCCAGCTTTCTCATCTGTAAAATTAGTAAAAATAATAACTATTCATGAGTGCTGAGGGTATGGCCTGGCTATATTAGTGTGTGCCCCCATTACTGTCATCATGAAACTCTGCTTGTGATTGAGAGCCTTGAGCAGGATTAACAGAACCACTCAGGGCATCTGCTATCTGAGCCCGGTCAGAGGAGGAGAACCGACCGGGCGACAGCACCTAGAAGAACCTCTAGTCTGGTGAAAGAGGTAGCCCCCTTCCTCCAGGTCCCTTCTGTAAGTTGCTCTTGTATCTAGTCAAGGGGGCAAATGGAATATGGGTCAACATGCCTGTACATGTAGTCATAAAAGACATTTCAAATAATCCTGGAGTGTAGAAGAACCTTCAGAGCTATAGAGGGTAATCCAGGAAGGCTCCCTGCAACAGGAGGGGGATGTGGAGCAGACAGAGCCCTCCTCCAGGTCAAGGGAGAGCTGATTTGAGGAAGCCAGAAGGAAGAAGTCAGGAAGGCAGACCAGACCTTCAAGGAAAATAAAAATGGTTCAATGGTTCAAAGTATTTCCTGCCAGGGTGGGTACTTCCTGGGTCATCCTGACCTAACCACCAGCCTTGTTTGTAATTCACCAGTGTGAGTCTAGCCCCAGCTTAGAGGGTGCTGGGGGCTCCCTTGTGTAATATCCGTCCTTTCAGTTTTTAAGTGAACTGTACCATATACACAGAACAGCTGGGGATGGTAGAAGAATCAACAGAAAGGCAAATAAATACTCATGAAATATTTCTTGACCTGTGTGTTGGTTACATTGCCAGTCCCCCAAAACCCCTTTAGCTTCCTTCACAGAGTCACTGTCTTGAATTTTTTTTTTTTTTTTTTTTTTTTTTTGAGATGGCGTCTCTGTCTGCCGCCCAGGCTAGAGTGGCAGTGGTGTGATCTTGGTTCACTGCAACCTCCGCCTCCCAGGTTCAAGCCTCCTGAGTAACTGGGATTGCAGGTGCCTGCCACCATACCTGGCTAATTGTTGTATTGTTAGTAGAGATGGGGTTTCACCATGTTGGTCAGGCTGGTCTTGAACTCCTGACCTCAAGTGATCTACCTGCCTTGACCTCCCAAAGTGCTGGGATTGCAGGCATGAGCCACTGCGCCTGGCCTGTCTTGACTTTTTGTAGTTGAGGAAACTGAGACTCAGAGACAGGCTGGATACTGGGATGGGGTCATGAATGACAGTGGGCCCAAGCCCTTCGGGAAGATGGGATAGTCCAGGGTCTAGAACAGGCCCCTTTTTATCCCACTGCACCCCCATCCTGTGCTCTGGCCTGATTCCTGCTCAGATCACACAGCATTGGCCATTGCACATTTCCCGGGCCCTGCTAACTCTCTGACCTCTGGACTGCCTGCTCAGGTGTGAACCCCAGCGCCAACTACCACGCCCTGTACCGCTACTTCGTGGAGCTCTGGATCTACTTGGGGCTGGCCTGGCTGTCCCTTTTTGTCAACTGGAAGGTGAGCATGTTTGTGGAAGTCCATAAAGCCATTAAGAAGCGGCGGCGACGACGGAAGGAGTCCTTTGAGAGCTCCCCACACTCCCGGAAGGCCTTGCAAGTGAAGGGAAGTACAGCCTCCAAGGACGTCAACATCTTCAGCTTTCTTTCCAAGAAGGAAGAGACCTACAACGACCTCATCAAGCAGATCGGGAAGAAGGCCATGAAGGCAAGCGGGGGTGGGGAGACGGGCCCGGGCCCGGGCCCAGGGCTGGGGCCTCAAGGCGGTGGGCTCCCAGCACTGCCCCCTTCCCTGGCACCCCTGGTGGTCTACTCCAAGAACCGGATGCCCACCTTGGAAGAGGTGTCACAGACACTAAGGAGCAAAGGCCATGTATCAAGGCCCCCAGATGAGGAGGCCGTGGCACGGGCCCCTGAAGACAGCTCCCCTGCCCCCGAGGTGTTCATGAACCAGCTGGACCGCATCAGTGAGGAATGCGAGCCATGGGACGCCCAGGACTACCATCCACTCATCTTCCAGGACGCTAGCATCACCTTCGTGAACGCGGAGGCTGGCCTCTCGGATGAGGAGACCTCCAAGTCCTCGCTAGAGGACAACTTGGCAGGGGAGGAGAGCCCCCAGCAGGGGGCCGAAGCCAAGGCACCCCTGAACATGGGCGAGTTCCCCTCCTCCGATGAGTCCACCTTCACCAGCACTGAGTCTGAGCTCTCCGTGCCTTATGAACAGCTAATGAATGAGTACAACAAGGCTAACAGCCCCAAGGGCACGTGAGGCGGGGCTGGCTCCCCACCCCACCTTTGACGGCCTCTTCCCCCCTCACCCTGGGGTGTCCCGAGATGGCCAGGACCGCTGGTCCTGGTTGGGGGGCAGCCTTGGAACTGGGAGTGGGGGCCAGGGGCCTTCCTAACCTTCCATCATCCCCAGCTAGATGTTTGCCCAGGACAGGGCCTCTGTTATCCAGCTGAACCATACCCTGGCTCTGGGGGCGTCTGTCCTGAACTTGGCTGGTGTATCTCACAACGCAAAGGCATGCAGGCTGGTGGGACAGGTGGGCAGGACTGACCCTGAGGAGGCCTTGCCTGCATGGTCTTCACCCCACCATTTGCTGGAGTGTCACACGGTTCTCTGAGGCCCAGGGCCTCAGCTGTTTAAGTTTACCAGTATTACTGAGCTCGGCATTTGGAGAGGGAGCCCTGAAGTGTCTGGGGAGGTACCGCTGTGTGTGGGGTCAGGTGTTTCCGTGCTTTCTGTACCTCCGCAGGAGCACCCCCATCCCAGCTATGGGCCTGCCAGTCAGGTGGGGCACCTACTACAAACTGTAGTGGGGTGGAGGCTGCTGGAGGTTGGAGTGAGGAGATGCGGGCAGGGGCTCAAACAGTCCTGACTCACGGGACCTGGAAACAAGTCCCATGTGGGCCTGGGGCCTGGGGTCCTCATCCTCCTTGTTGGTCTACTCAGGCCCAGCCCAAAGCCGTGCTCCCCGTCTCAGGTCAAGCAGTGGCAGACACAAGGCTTTCTGTGGGCCCCCGAGTGGTAGGAGGGAGAGTGGCAGGGCATGGGTTACTGGAAGCCGGGACTGCTAGGGCTGGTGGCCAGGGAGCTGCAAGAGTGAGGCTCAGCTCTGGCTGGTTCTACCCTTACCCCTCCTGCCTGCCAGAGAACTGCACACCCTGCCCCCTGGCCTGAGGAGCTGCACTCCCCATCCTGCTGTCTTCTCCTTCCCTGTGCCCTGAACAAGGATCTCACTGCCCACTTCCCCCTCCCACCAGCCCCCTTGGGCCAGGCAGGGTGAGGCCAAATTGCTCTCGGCCCACAAATGGGCGATGGTCAAATATGTGAATCAAGCTCCTCTCTCTAGCTGCTGTTTGATGTGCATGTGTGTGTGTGCAGTGCGTGTGTGCGCACGCACACCTGTGCACCCGTGTGTGTGTTTAAGGAAAGGAAAGGATTTGGGCTGGGGAGCAAAAGATAATGTGAAAACGGTTGGACTCTCTGGTGAGGGGTGGGCAGGACTTGCTGCTACTGGAGTTCTTGGCTTCTCCATGATGTTCACCCTGGGGCTGGCCCACTGTGTCCTGAATGTTTTTGTTGTTTTTTTGTTTTATGTTTTTAAACTGCTGTTTTTATATACCTGGAATCTGTTGTTGGCTTCAGAGCCAGCGGTTAAAGAGCAGGGTCGTAAGGATTGGGAGGTCCAGTGTCTGCCCTCCTGCCGTGCAACTCAGTTGGGCCTTTCTTGGTGACCTCATCCAAGGCCATGATGTCAAGGGCCATGTCCCCAAGCAGAGGTGGAGAAGGGGACACTGAGGTGAGCAAAGGCAGGAAGGAGCATCCACTGCAGGTGACTGGAGGCCGGGCAGGAGGCAAGTCATCAGAGCCGCCCAGCCCCCTTCACTTTCTGCCCTCTGCCCCACTACTGTGGGGTGGTGAGGCCAGAGCCCACCTCCCCAACGTGTGAAGACAGTGATGGGCATGTGCCCACACTCCCACTTCTCTAGCCATTTGCAGAGGCTGCCGCCCAGCAGGGGCCTGAAAAGGAACAGCCTCGTATTTTTCTGTGAAATGTTTTCATGAACTCATGTTGTTGCTGGTTGTCCTGGCATTGCACACACTGTATGTACATACTGGCAATATTGTCAAATGTAATTTATTTTAACATTTTTACAATAAAACATGAGGTGGACAGGCCAGCTTGGTGTGTGCTGTGTGGGGGGCAGGTTAGAGAGGGGTTGGCTTCTGGCATCTGAGCAGCAGGGGAGCCTGGGTGCATCCACAGAGGATAAGGAGGACTCAGGACTGACTGATGAGAGGATTGGATGATCTGGAGGGGAGAAAAGAATGAAAAGGGGTGAAGAGAACGGGGAGAGGCAGGCCTCTGTGGGGAGGTAAGGATGCGGGAGGAACATTGCAGTAGAGGTTTGAGAATAAGGAAGGAGTCGGAGGAGCAAGGGGAGAGGCAGGAGTGATCATGGCAAACGCATGTCACTCACCACTTTGTTAGGCACTAAATGCTTGCACTGAATAGTATGTGAGTGGACTCATTTGACCTGGCAAGAGCACTGAGGGGGGCAGTACCTCTCCATTTTATAGACGAGGAAACAGGCACAGAGAGGTTGCGTTGTGCAAAAGTCTCAGTAAAAATGGTGAACCTAAATTCACCCAGGCAGCCCAACTCCTGTCCCCTCCACCACCGTGATGAGATGAAAGAGACTATCTGTGGTTTTGTGGCACACCCAGCATCTCTGGAAAGGGCTCCTGTCTCCAGGTAGGTGGACCAGAGAACTTCAGCGAAGCTCAGGCCTTCTCAACTCAAGAGGTGGGCAGGAGATGTAGAGCCTGAGCGTGGGCACTGTGGACTGGGAAGAATGTGAAGGAAGAATGGAGCCAGGCTCAGCTGGGCATCTGTCTCCACCTGTCTAAAGGGAGGCTTTGTCAGGCTTCAACTGTTTGGGGACTGGCCCCTTCTATGACCGTTTCAGGGCTCAGCACCACACAGGATGATTTCTGAGTTCATTGGAAAAAAAAAAAAAGGCTTTCAGGAGTGAACCACATTTTTCATGAGGGCATGGATGTGTTTACAAAGGACTATATGTATTTACCAGCCAATTCTGTAACGACACCATCCCTCCCTCTCTGCCAACATCACTCCCTCTTGCCCTCTCTCTGCTCCCCACAACCCATCTCCTGCCCCCATCACACACAGGTCCAAGGTTCTCTAGTTTTGCTTTAATCACATTCAGCCTCAAGGCAATAACAGTTCCATAACACTGTAAGCCCCACCTTTATTCAGCACTTGGCCTGTTCACAAACCCCACTGACAAACATAGCCCAGGTTGTTTGGCCATCTACAGCTGAGACGAGAGCTTAGGGAGCATGACTGCCTAAGGGCGCCCAGCTGGACTGGGGCACAGCTTTGCAGAACTGTGCTCACAGATAGTAAAGCACAGCCCCAAGACTGGGTGGTGTGGCCTTGGGTTACTGTGGCCAGGGTTAGGAGCTTTCTGAGTAAGAGCTGGGAGGTGGGTCAGCAGCTAAAGCAAAGGGTGGGGCCCAGGAGGCCTCAAGTTCCCCAGGGGTCATGAGCAGGGGAAGGGTGCCATGTGGGGGCATGGGGAACATCCCATCACAGTCTGGGGAGCTATAGGGTGGATGGGAGTGGGGGCAGTGGAGGAGGCTGGCCAGTGGGTCCCAGATGGGTGGGAAGTCACTGGAGATGATACTAGCAGGGAAAGCCTTCTGTTGAAGTCATTGATGTTTTGTTGTTGTTACTGTTGTTTGAGACCGAGTTTCACTCTGTTGCCCAGGCTGGAGTGCAGTGGCATGATCTCAACTCACTGCAGCCTCCGCCTCCCGGGTTCAAGTGATTCTCCTGCCTCAGCTTCCCAAGTAGCTGGGACTACAAGTGTGAGCCACCACACCCGTCTAAATTTTGTATCTTTAAATAGAGGCAGGGTCTCCCCTGCCTCTATTTATTTTGTATCTTTAAATAGAGGCAGATGTCTCCCCTGTCAGATCAGAAACTTAAGAGGACAGAATGAGGAATGAGAATGCAAGTCAGGGAAGCTGCTTTGCTGCCAGTTAATAGTTGTTTCAGCTTGGAAAAAATCCTATATTTGCCTCAAAGTCCTCATTGTAAAATGAGGATAACGGTACATAGTAGGTGCTCAGTAAACATTAGTGGAACAAATGATGGAGAGTCCAGGTGGTGCTGGTGGAGAGCTGGTGCTGGTTTACTAGGACAGCGGAGAAGCTTGCTGGGAACGGAGCCTGTGGAAGGAGGAGTGCTGCCCCCACAAGGACCCTGGCAAGTCGGCAGATCTCACCAATCCAATTCTCCCTGCCCTGCATTAGAAATATAGCAATGACGGCCTGGCATGGTGGCTCATGCCTGTAATCCCAGCACTTTGGGAGGCCGAGGCGGGCGGATCACCTGAGGTCAGGTGTTCAAGACTAGCCTGGGGTAGAGTGGCGGGGAAGGACAGGCAGGCTGGGTTGCACAGCTCTGGGTGGGGCCTCCAGAAATGAGGCCCCTGAGGTTTAGTCTCAGCTCTGCCATTCATCTCTCCATTCTTGAAATAACAGGTTCCCAGTTTCCAAATGCACAACTGGTCCAGGAACAAATGACAACTCGTGAATTGCCAGGATGTGTTTAACAGTGAAAACCCCTCCCTAAAATCTCTGTCCCGTCTGTCCATCGTGGCCCCATCACCAGGGTCCAGGCCACCCGGCCCCTCACCTGAATCCCCCACAACAGCATAGGGCCTGGCACCTGGTAGGGGGTCCACAGATACTTGTTGAACGAATGAATGAGCCCCATCAGCTGGTTCAGCTGGTTTCCCTACATCTAATACTGACTCCATTTCACCTGGTCATTACTGGAGCCAGCAGCCTAAACTCAAACCTGGCCCGTTTCTCTTCTGTTTTAAACTCAGGGGCTCCCCATTGCTCTTCCACCCCCCACCTCTCTCTCCAGCCTCCTGTCACTGCTTTCCCACCTCTCTGGGCTCCAGCCACTTTGCCCTTGCTGTTTCCTCTGCCCTGATGCCCTTCCTCTCTCTCTCCTGGGTAAGTCCTGAGACCTAGTGGGATTAGATATGGACGTCAGCTTCTCTGGCAAGATTTCCACAACTACCTGTAGCCCTCCCGGATTCTGGGCCAGGTGCTCCTCCTCTGTGCTCCAGAGGCCCTCCCTCAGCAAGCTGCCTCTGTCGCACGGAGCTGCTCCGATGTTGTTCCAGCCCCCTGCCTCCTGGTCTCACGCCTCCTCCCCTGACTGGGAGCCACTAAAGGGCACAGGGAGTAATTTGTTCACCTTCAGATTCCTGGGAGCCCAGAGTGCAGAGGGGCCCAGCTTTTCCATGTTTACTAAATGGAGGGTAAATGAACTACAGTCCTGGCCCCTCCCGCTGGTAATTCAATCCCTCTCTTCCTGGGGCAGAGGCCAAATCAGGGAGCAAGGCTTGCTCCAGGAGGGCGAGTCCCCACAAGGCGAGGTGGATGATCTTGAGGGCCCTTGTCGCAGGCTGAGTTGGCCTGGTGAGTCACCTTATCTTGTGCCAAGTCACCTGAATCTGCAGGGCAGGACTGGAATACAGCACACCTTATTTCTCCCCACCCCAGGGAGCACTGTCATTGGCACCCCCTTTTCCACTTGCCCCACCTCCCCATCTTCACCTCTTACTGTACCCAGGTGATTCCAGGAGCTGGGCCTCCCATCCCAGCAGCTCCCCAGTCCCCAAGGTTCCCTCAGGAATACCTCTGCTCCCAGCAATCCTTCACACCGGGCCCAGCCTCCCAGTTCATAAAGCCCTTTCACACCCATTCCTGGGTAGGATTACTCAACAGCAGGGAGCCAGGTGCAATATTTTACAGGCCTCAATTTAAGGGCCTTTTCCAAATGAGATAATAAATGTTTTGGTTTGATTTCCCAGGAAAGCAAGGCCTAAGGCTAGAACTGGGAGATGGTCAGAAGAAGTAGCAGAAAGGGATGTAGAGATAAACATGGGGAAAGAGGAATAAGGCCATACATGTTCATTTTAGAGCTGGTTCAACTGTGGGCAACTGGGGCTTCATCCCACTAGACCTCCCCTGAAAAACCTATAGAATACACCTCACATTTGTCCATCTGAAGGACAGGGACCTTCTGCATTTAGCCAATTCCACCCTTGTTGTCTAAGGATGGCCCCAGCAAAATTCATCCCCAGCCTCCTCGCATACAGGTGGATGTAACAGGCAGTATTATCAAAAGATGACTACGACAGTATCTCTCCACTCACATTCTCATCTGCAAAATGAACTGACCGCTCCCCAACAGGAAGCGGAGTCTGTTCCCCTTGAATGTGGGCTGCCCCCATGACTGTTTCAGTCAACGGAACATGGCAGAAGTGACTCCTGTGATTTCTGAACCCATGTATTAAGAAAGCGTGGCAGCTTCCACTTTGGGGCTCTGGCAGAAGCCAGTCGCAATGTAAGAAATCCAAGTACCTTGAGACTCACACTGTGAAGAAGCCCAAACTAGCCCATGGAGATCCCACATGGAGAGAGAATTGGCCCCACTGAGATGCCATCTTGAACACTGCAGGTCCAGCTGATGCCATACAGAGTGGAGCCCAGCCAGCCCGCAGATTGCAGAATCATGAGCAAAAAAAAGGATTGCTTTCATAATCCTGAAAGTTTAGGAGTGGTTTGTTACACAGCAATAGATAATTGGAACACCGGCTGAGCTCGCCTTGAGCTACGTGACCTTTGCCGGGCTTTGGAGAAAGCTTGGAGGTAGAAAGGTAGACACCTAGCACTTTAAAGTGGCACTACAGCAGTGGTGAAATGCCAAGTGAGCTGAGGGATTGGACCACCTGGCACAAATAGCATCTACTACCTGGAGATGAAAACTCTTTGCCCTCGAACACAATAATTGGCAGAACTAAGACCAAATGCCACCAGGTCTTCTAACCCTTCACCCAGGACTCTTCCTTATGCAACATCAAAGTTCGTACCTTCCAGATATCAAAGCCCCTTCTACTTTAGGGTGTCTAGTTCTCCCTGCTATGTTTAAATGGTATTGGGGGAGCCTGGGGTCTGCTACTATCCAGCTGCATGACCTTAATGGCCATATCTATCATTGACAGGATGCTTACCAGGATACTTTATTATGCACATAATCTCATGTAATCCCACAACAGTATTATTACCCCATTTGGAAGCTGAGGCTCACAGTGGTTATACAACAGCTAGAGGTGGAGTCTGGGTTCTAACCTAAGGATCCAGGGCCTGTGCTATTAACTACCATGTAAGCTGGCCAGGGCAAAGCTCTCCTGCTCAAGGACAGGAGTGTACAGAGAGGGTGTCCTGGCTGCAGCTCCAGTCACTCCCCAGAGTCTGCCCTCCTCATCTCCAAGACCAGTGAGGGGGACCAACCAGCCCTGCAGGGACTACCCAAGAATCACCAGGGGATTCCTGGGCTTCACCGTGGGAAGATGCTGATTCAGAAGGTCTGGGGTAAAGCCCAGAAATACCCAGGTTCTGGGAACACCTGGCTGGAGATCGCAAACAAAGGTCAGGTCTCTCCAAGCTTCCCGCATCGCTGCCAATCCATCCCCACCTGTTTTCATTCTGCATTGAAATCTGTGTTGACATTAATTATGTAAAATTTCCTCCTTCTTCTTTGATTCCTTCACCTGCGGCTCTGGCCAGCTGAGCTGCTCTGTTGACATCACACATTATTTAACTCAGATGACTTGTATTTGTTGAGTATCTCAAAGGTTGCCTAGAACACCTGATGTTGGTGACTGAGGGCAAATGAAGAGCTACCTGGCAGTCAGGCCTGGAGTAGTCAGACTCCTGCCTCTTTCTATCAGCTCAGATTCCCGCCCTCAACAGTTCACTCCAGGGAAAATTTTCTGACCCAGTGGCGTGGAGCCCATTTGTACCGGCTCATGGGAGCTGGTGGTTAACTTTTTGGAAATTTTGCAAGCTGGTTGTTAAACCACAGCCACTATTAAAAATTAATTTAAAAATAAATTATATAAATATGCAATTAGATGGTATTAAGAACAAAGGTCGTAAGTATGTAAAATCCATCACTTCCTACCTATTTTGCATCTTACTATTATCCATGCTTTTGAGGTGATTATTCATCTACAGGTATATGGAAATACTACATAATGATAAGTTATTGTGTTTCTCTTTCCAACTTGACATTTTGTGACACCATATTGGTAGCTAAAAATTGCCCATAGTACAAGCATTTACACCGTGGAAATGGGTAAACACTACCAATTAGGGATCTCTGCTCTCCAGAGAACCAGATGTTAAACATTCATCAGCACATCACTGCAGTGACCTCCTCTGGAATGATTTGCAGGCTGGGGAGGGTAGGGGAGAGTGAGGTTTTGTCTGTCCTGGAAAGGAAGAAGCAGTCTCTGGATTTCAGGGAGAGTGTAATTTATGAAGTTGTCACTTGCACTCCCTTGAGCCCCTCAGACCATTGCCGATTAGGGATGAAGATTCGAGGCCTTTAGGAGCTAACTGCAGGGGTAATGAGTGGGCAAAGTCTATGTGTGCTTGCCCCCTGAATGTACATAGAAGCTCTTGGTTCATGGTCCAAACTGGAGGCTTAAAGCGACTTCTGCCTTCAGCTGGAGTTCTGAGACTGCCCAGAGCCTAGTCCAGGAATTGCCTTGCACTCTGCTGAACTGCACTGCGGCTTCAGACAAGTCTCCACGTCCTGGGTCTCTTTATAGTTAAAGGGGAGACCCTGTCAACAAAGACTAGGTGCTGGCAACTGGATGAAAACTATCAAGTGCGTCAGATTCAGACTAAGGCTTTGTAAAGATCATATCACTGAGCAGAAACACACAGCTGGACACATAGGATACTGTGCCTGAGGCAAGGAGGGGACACAGGAGGGAATCTAAGGTCTTCTAGAAGTTCCCTGCCCTTGAGTGAAGAGGAAGAGATGATTCCACACAGGATGTCCATGGCCCCAGTCAGAAGTGACTGCTACAGAGATCCAGGGCCCTTCAGTCTCACCCCACAAGCCAGTCATAGTACAGCCCTGTCCCATCAGGGCAGGCATCATCCTGCAGACCATCAGGCCTGCTCTGGGTATTTGAGCCACATGTGGTGCTCTGTCTCTAACAATTATGGCTCTTAATTGAACACCTACTTTTTGACAGGCTCTGTGCTTGGCACTGTAAAAGGGGACCCCAGGAAAAGGTTCCTCTTTCGTTCTCTTCCACTCTCATACTCGTGTGTGTGTGTGTGTGTGTGTGTGTGTGTGTTTGTGTGTGTATGGTGTGTGTGTTTCTGTTTGTGACACGAGGTTAAGGAAGGGATTATGTAGGGTTGGAATCAGGGATCCTTAATGACCCACACAGAACTACAGTGTGTTAGTTCAGGTTCTCCAAGAAGCAGATGCCACGGCTGGATTCAACTACAGAGGACTGCATTGAGGGAAACACCTATGAGAGGCTGGGAATGCTGCCTGACCGTCATGCAAGTTCTATCCCAGGGCCTGTGAGAGGGAGGAGCTTAGGTGGAAGCAGTCTAGACTGCCACACAGGCTAAGGAAAGTTAGGCAAGGCTGTTGGGGAGTCCTAGAGCCAAAGGCAGCACAGACAAGTCTCCTGGGAATTGACCTGCCTCGCTATTCCTGCTGCACTCTGTTCCTGGCAGGGAGCAGGCCACGGTCGGGGCACAAACTTGGTGATGGATTGGAGGCCACAGGGGAGACATCTTTCAACCCCAGGACTTTCAAGGGGATGCTGGGCCCTCTCCTGGGTTTCCTTGAGATTTCCTGCTGTATGCTAATCACACACTCTCTTCTTTCCTTGAGCTAGTGAAAGTGGTCACTGTGGAAAGTGTCCTCACTGTGTCATCCCCAACTCTCAGCCCCAGAGACCATGACCTACTGTCCAGGACAAGCACCTCAAGACATGCACGAGAAGTCTTTTCTTCAAGTCCCTCCTCCACTGGATGGCGTGGTTCTACAGTAACCATCTAGAAAGATTCACTTGGTAGTCCTCGCCCTCCCAGGTTTTCTTGTCTGCTCTTCTCTGCCTGGCAGGTAACTTCACATTTGTGGCTGCTAACTTGTTCTCCAGATGTTTTATTGGTGTCTGTCCCATCTTTCCAGTGAGAGGGGAGGGGAGGGGTTGTTCTTGGACTGCCTCAAATTCCGGGCTTGGCCCTTTCCTAGCTGATGTCTCAGGCAAGTCACTTCACCTAACCGAGCCTCTATCTCTTCATTGGAAAAAATAGGGTTCTAACCTACCTCAAGGGTGACAGCATATGGCACCTCATTTCAAATAGCTTCCCAGGCCCTCTCATTGGTCTGTCTTGGTTCAGGTTTCCTCTCCTGGTCAGCTTTGCCAAGGTGGGTCACATGGTTCAAAGACAGCTACCTAGGCTGACCTGTCTTCAGCAGGGTTTGTGGGTAGGGAAAGCATCTCAAATATGTCTACCACACTCACCACCTTCTCTCCCTCCCACTCCACATTAATTCATGGATGCCTTCAACAAATATTTACCAAGTATTTTCAGAAAGCACACTGAGAGTTTGAAGGCAGAGGAACCAGGCCTAGACTTGTGACTTTGGGGAAGGCATTGCCCCTTTATGGGCCTCAGTGTCCTCTGTAACATGATGGAGGCCACATTTCAACTAGATCAAAGGTTCTCAACCCTGGGAGAACATCAGAATCATCTAGAGAGTTTTAAAATAAAGTGCTGAAAGCCAACCTCACCCCTACCCCTACTCCTGCAAAGACTGTGGTTTCGTTGGCTGGAGTAGGGTCTAGATGACACACTTAAAAAAAACCCAGTTGATTTGAATATGCAACCAGGATTGAGGACCATTGGATTAAAGGTGAATAGTTCGATTGTTGCTAATAATTCAATGGCTAAAGTGGTGCTTAGCCTGCAAGAGGTGCTCAATAGATGCTCCTTGAAGGAATAAATTCCCTTCAGCTATAACATTCTGTTCTTAGTTGAGGGGGTACTGGGGAGCTCCAGTTGAACCAAAATGAAGAGTTTTCTCAAAACCAAAAAGACACTAGAGGAAGGAGGAACACTACCAGTTAAGGAGGAATCTTAGCGTGGTTCTTCCTTAGAAACGGACCAAGCTGGATTCTCTAACTCTTTTGATATCACCAGTGTGGGAGCCTGGAGGCTGGAGGACTGCCCTGCAGCAGGGATGCGGCTTGAGGGTCTGAAATCTGGCACGAGATCCCCCTACTCAATAGCCCTGTGACCTCGGCAAGTCAACGAACAGCCAGATTTTCACCTACAAGCCAGGAATACACATTTCTCTTTCCCTAGATTTTGGGAAGATTGAGAGAGACAAAGGATTGGAAAGCACTACGGGAATGTAAGAGGTTATTCCTATTAAGCCGAATCCCTGGTAAATCCCAGATATATGGCTGCCTGGAGTTTCTCTAAGGGAGCAGGAGAAAGAAAGAACTAAATTGTCCAGATCTGACTTGGAAGTGACAGCTGTTCAGTCAGTTCTCCCTGGAACTTCAGGGAGTCACCCATTCCCAGGAGGGAAGGAATGACAATAATGTACATACTGCCCCACTTAATCACCTCCCAAAGTCCATACCTCTTAGTAGTGTTGCATTGAGGATTAAGTTTCAGCATGAACTTTGGAGTGGATACTGTCAATTAAACCTTAGCACATTGGCAAGAGAGGAAGAGACAGGAGTCAGCCCTTGGTTCTCCAGGGATTTGTATCTTAACATTGACCTTCACCTTTTATAACTAGTAGGTTCCGTGGCACTCAAAGAGCTTTGACCCGTCTAGGCAAAGGGAACATGCAAAAGCCTATAGGTGCAAAAGACCCTGCTGTGCTCCTCATTTTGCCCCCAATATCCAACAACATCCCACTGAGGTATTGAATTCCCAGTCATTGAAAGTGCTCAGGCAAAACGTAGGTGTCTACCTATGGAAATGTTGACAAGTTGATTTCAAAGGCCTGGCTCAACCATGTGATTCCGAATTTCCACAATGAGTGGTGAGAGCGGTATTTTAAGGTTGTTTTTTCTCCTTCTTGGCACCCGGTGCCCCATGCCTGACACTTGGTCCCTGGCAAGGAAGCCTGTATTTCTGGGGATGGGAGTGGAGCAGTGCAGTAAACAAAGAGTACAAGAAAGTTCCTTCTGCCCCCTCCCCACCTCAGTGCACACACATCCCTGTGGTGGGAGAGCGGTGGGGGTATGGAAACAATGGGAACCTATGAGTCATGGGGATAATGCAAGGCAGGATAATGTTTCTCCAAAAAGACTCCCTCCAGCCATGTCCGGAGGAGCTGACGTAGGCAGCTGACAGGCTGTGACATCTGAAATGACCCCTAATTCTGGCAGTCACTTGCCTTGCTGTGAATGACCTAAGTTTTCTTTTTATCTTTTAATTCAATTTTTATTTTTAGCAAAATGATATATAAAAATACCTTCAGAAAGTCGAATAATACTACCTGGATTACAATGGAAAACAGCAGTTGCCTGCCTCACCCTTCCCCAACCCCAGTCCCCAGAGGCGACCTCTTTTGGACTTTCAAGTTATTTCTTTTTATTTTTCTAAATATCATCTGACTACTTTTTCTTATCCCATGATTATTTTTCTTATCCCATTTAGTTAGTATGGACTCTCTTCCTACAACAAAAGATGAGGATTAGCCCCTCTCCACTCCAATACACATCCTTTGCCTATCCTCCCAATATAGCAAGATCTCAATCTATGCTTACATCTCAATTTGGTGTTTACATTATTACAAATGCATAAATATTACATAAGGTGCTTAAGTTGCACTTTCTTTCTTACATGACATTTTGTTTCCCATGTTTTTTCTTTGTTTGCTTGGTTTTGTATGTTCCTAGCACAAATAGCTCCCAAACTCCCTGCTATCATTATAAAGCTCCTTTCAAACAGGTTATCTCTTAGTCTCATTTGTTTGTTCTTGCCAACATCTCTTCCAGGATTGACCATCTTTCTGCTCCTGGCTGGATGGTTGCTCTCTAGGCGTGCTGCATACCTGTTACCCTGAAGCATTGCTTCCCCATTAATTGGGAATTCCCTTTGCCTTCATCCTACATTGGAGTCCCCGTTTTTTGAATCCAATGCCATCTGTCTTTTCTTGTTTACTTCCTTGCTTGGTGAAATGCTTCCTTCAATCATTTCCTGAGAAATGGTGAAAGGAAGGTAAAATTTTTGAGACCTTGTATGCCTAAACAGATCTTTATTTTACCTTCAAGCTTGGTTGACAGTTTGGCTGGGTATCTAAATCTAGGCTTGAAATTTTTTTTCTTCAAAATTTTGAGTTTTTTCCTTTGTCTTTCAGCTTCCTTTATGGCTGTGGAGAAGTTCAGTGACAGGGCCTTCAGATATGGCTGGGTTTTTTTGTTTGTTTTTGTTTTGTTTTTTGTCTCTCTCTCTCTCTGTAAATTCTTTAGAATCTCTTTATTTCCAGTGCATTGGTTGGTATATTTTTCCATTCACCATGCAGGTCCTTAGAGCTCCCCTTCAATCTAGAAGCACATGCCCTGTGCTCCTTTCTGGGTCTATTAAGTTCTATCTTTTTGAGTGGGACCACTTGGATTGGTCTCCTGGTTTTCTAATCTTTACTTTTTGTCTTCTTATCCTACTTTCGAGAGGATTTTCTCATCTTTATTTCTCAACCCTCTAACAGATTTTTAAAAATTCTACTTTATTTTCATTTTGTTTCTTTTTTCTTCTTAACTTTTTATTAAGAGAATTGCAAATATATGGAAAAGTTGAAAAAATAGTATACTTAAATGATACTTAATATAAACAATACTTCAATAAAATAGTACTTTTCCCCTCTACCTAGGTTAGTGCTGTTCAATAGAAATACGATGTGAGCCATGTACATAATTTTAAACTCTCTAGTAGCCACATTAACAAAGTAAAAAGAGCCAGGTGAAATTAACTTAAAAATATATATTATTTATTTCAAAATATTATTTCACCATGAAATGAATATAAAATTATTAATGAGATATTTTACATTCATTTTCTGTACTAAGCCTTTAAAACCTAGCATGTATTTTGTAATCACAGTATATCTCAGTTCAGATGATGTTAAGAATTAGTAGCCACAAGTGTGAAACTTTATTAGTAGCCACAAGTGTGAAACTTGTGGCTACTAATTAGTAGCTACTGTATTAGTGTGAAACAAGAAGGAACAATCAATTACATATCTATATACTGCGTGTATACTTTGGCAGAACTATTTCAAAGAAATTTATAGACTACATTTTTATTAGTTTTTTTATTTCAATAGTTTTTAGGGTTCAAATGGCTTTTGGTTACATGGATGAACTATATAGTGGTAAATTCTGAGATTTTAGTGCACGCTAGAACACATTATTCTTGATTGTTAAATACTTTAGTCTGCAGATCCTAAGATTAAGGACATTCTGCTACATCATCATACCACTATTATCACACCTAAGAAAATTAACAATGATTTTCTAATATCTTTAAAATCCATATTTAAATTTTCTAAATTGTGCCCAAATTATCTTTTGTAACTGGTCTGTGTGAACTGGGATCTTGTCTGGTTCCATTTGGTTGTTAGTTCCCCTCAGTCTTTCTAAAATCTATCATAGTCTTCCTATCTTTTTGTTGCCCCATAGCATTGCCTTTTTTTTTTTTTTTTTTTTTTTTTTTGAGATGGAGTTTCACTCTTGTCGCCCAGGCTGGAGTGCAATGACGTAATCTCAGCTCACTGCAACCTCCACCTCCCAGGTTCAAGCGATTCTCCAGCCTCAGCCCCCAGAGTAACTGGGATTACAGGTGCACGCCGCCAGGCCTGGCTAACTTTTTGGATTTTTAGTAGAGGTGGGGTTTTGCCATGTTGGCCAGGCTGGTCTCCAACTTCCGACCTCAGGTGATCCATCCACCCCGACCTGCCAAAGTGTTAGGATTATAGGCATGAGCCACCATACCTGGCCCAGCATTGACTTTTTTAAGATCCAGGCGAATTTTTTCTTTGTTTGTTTGTTTGTTTGAGACATAGTCTCTGTCGACCAGGCTGGAGTGCAGTGGCACAATCTTGGCTCACTACAACCTCCACCTCTTGGGTTCAAGCAATTCTCCTGCCTCAGCCTCCCGAATAGCTGGGATTACAGACATGTGCCACCACACCAGGCTAATTTTTGTATTTTTAGTAGAGACGTAGTTTCACCACGTTGGTCAGGCTGGTCTTGAACTCCTGACCTCAGGTGATCTGCCCACCTTGGCCTCCCAAAGTGTTGGGATTACAGGCATGAGCCACTGCGCCCAGCCCATAATTTTAATTTTCAAGAATGTTTCCTATTTTGTGAACATTACTTTTTCTCATCGCATCTTTTTCTTTATTCAAAGGTTGTGGTATTTTTCTGAGAATATTATATCAAAGAGACAAAAGATATATTTGTGTATATGTATTCTGTTTTCTTTTTTTTTTCTTTGAGACGGTGTCTTGCTGTGTCACCCACGCTGGAGTGTAATGGTTTGATCTCAGCTCACTGCAACCTCCGCCTCCCAGGGTCAAATGATTCTCCTGCCTCAGCCTCCCAAGTAGCTAGGACTCCAGGTGCATGCCACCACACTCGGCTAATTTTTTGTATTTTTAGTAGAGACAGGGTTTCGCTGTGTCAGCCAGGGTGGTCTCGATCTCCCAACCTTGTGATCTGCCCACCTCGGCCTCCCAAGTATTCTGTTTTTATGTACCATCTCTGAGTATTTAAAACAATTTTTTTCTTGTTTATTTTGGTTCTCTTTTTCATAGTGAAGCCTCTCTTACAATACCTAGTGATACTTGGTTGTCCATCGGTATTTAAGGCTGAAGCTCTGATTACAGTTGACCCTTGAAAAACATGGGGGCTAGGGTTGAATGCACGTGTTATTAGACAGTGTGGTAAGAGGGTATGATCCCCTTTCTATAAGTTTACCCTATAGTCACATTCATAGCTGTGCAGGATAAGGGGTGTACAAGAACACTCATGTATAACTTTTGTCTTCCCCAAAACTTACCTACTAATAGGCTACTGTTGACGGGAAACCTTACCGATAACATAAACAATCAATTAATATGTATTTTGTGTGTTATATATGACATATGCCATATTCTAATAATAAAGCAAGCCAGAGAAAAGAGAATGCTATTAAGAAAAACACGAGGAAGGGAAAATATGTTTACTATTTTTTTTTTTATTTTTTGAGACTGAGTCTCACTCTGAGTGCAGTGGCGCGATCTCAGCTCACTGCAATCTCTGCCTCCCGGGTTCAAGCAATTCCTTGCCTCAGCCTGCTGAGTAGCTGGGATTACAGGCACAAGCCACCACACCTGGCTAATTTTTGTATTTTTAGTAGGGACGGGGTTTCACCATCTTAGCCAAGCTGGTCTGGAACTCCTAACCTCATGATCCACCCACCTCGGCCTTCCAAAGTGCTAGGGTTACAGATGTGAGCCACTGTGCCCAGCCTGTTTACTATTTATTAAGTGGAAGCGGATCATCATAATGAGTTCATCCTGGTCATCTTCACAATGAGTAGGATGAGGAGGAGGAAGACATGGGGCTGGTCTTGCTGTCTCAGAGGTGGAAGAAGATCCGTGTATAAGTGGACCTGCACAGTTCAACCCGTGTTGTTCAAAGGTTGGCTGTATGTGAACAGGGCTGGTGCCCAGTAAAGTTGGTGGCCAGCCAACTTTTTCATTGAGAACCCCCTGCATGTCAGCATCTGTAGGTCCTTTCTCTTGGGTCAATTTCCCAGTAATTTGCTGAGTCCCCCAAATTTGCTCAGAGATATAAACCAGTTCCGATGTCCCGATGCTGAGTGGGGAAGGGCTTGGGGAAACCACTTCCACTGTGCAGACTTGCACTTAATTTCTAGCCTCACCTGTGTTAACCTCTCTATAAGCCATCCCGTTTTCCGCTATTGTGGAGAAGGATTTGCAAGAAGTAGGAGGGGATCTGGGGCTTTCATTGCTTCTTTACACATTTCCAGCTAGTCCCTCTGAGCCCTCCACCCTGGCACCTGCTTCTGAGGTATTCAGTGTTTCCAAGCGCTGAGCCATTGGAGGCTCCCTAAGCTTGAATCTCGAATCTCAAAGAAGCCTGCTTCTCATTGCCATCCTGACCATCCTCCCACCTCCAGGCCAGGCAGCTAGTGTGCAGCTGCTTCCGGGGGGGTGAGTAACTGTCCTTCCTCTTTTCAGTTTCCAAAATTTTGCTGACACTACCCCACAACTTCACTTTTCTTGTCCTTGTGAGTTATGCCTTCTCAGTATGATCTGAGTGGGGTTTTAGGAGACAGCAGAGACCAAAAGCAGTCAGTCCTCTATGCAATGGCCCAGTCACTGGTGGTGAAAATTCTCTGTAGGTGAAAAAGAAACATTGACGAGATCCTACATCCAAATTCCAACCCCATTAAGAGATCCAGAGACCTGGGAGAAGCTTGAGGAGTCTGGCTGCCTGCTGATCCCTGCTAAGGAATGACCCTTAAAAGCTCTGCTGTGTGGCCTGGTTGCTAGGGGATGGGAATCCAGGTTCTCAATTTTGACCAAAACTCTAGAGTTCTGAGATGGCCTCTTTGCCCCAGGCCAGTTCCTACATTGCCCCATCACATCTCCAGACCCCAGCACAACACTTGGGGTCTGATGACCTGCTTGACATCCCCCAACCCCTATCTCTAGACCCTGCCTTCTAGGGCCTGACCTCTCTAAACTTGCCTCTCTCTTTTATTTTCTCCTTTTAATGTTATTTTTTCACTTTCAGTACCTATCCTTCCCCCTTGTTTCTCTGCCCACTTGTTTCTCCCCTTTCCTTTCCCCCATTCCCTCTCTCTCTTGCTCTCTCTCCCTCTCCTTCCATCCATCCATGCCTGACTTCTTCCTTTGGTACAACAGGATCTTTTCCACCAACACCAGTGGGTTTTGGTCAGGATTGATTGACTCACACTCCCAGGAGACATTTGGCACCTTGGGGGAGGGAGTAGGGGCACTACTGGCGTCTCATGGGTCGAGCCCAGGGATGCTGCTAAACACGCTATGATGCCCAGGTCGGCCCCCTGCAAACAAAGGATTTTCCAGCCCCAAATGTCAATAGTGCTGAAGCTGGGAAACCATCCTCTCCCATAGCCCCTACTTCACCCCCATCCATAACCCTTCTCAGATAAAACAAGCATGGAGAGCAGGGGCCCCAAAGGGAGCCATTGCCAGCAAAGGCTAGGATGAGCTGCCCAGACAGCCCACAGGGCACAAGCCCCCGGAATCTGCTGGTGTTGGTTGTTTTGACTTTCTCAGAGTCAGACAATCTGGTGGGAAAGAGCTCCTAAACCACCCCAACTGCTGCTGCCAGCTGGTTACCTGACTATGGGGACCAGCCCTGGTGCTGGCTCAGGAACAGGTCATGAAAACACAGCCAGCCCACCACCCACTCCAGACTGGTCTCTCCCGCAATGGCAAGGGTGGCAGCGGTAGCCTCTGACAAGTGTGAGGCATGAAAACCTGCCTCATCTCGAGCCTGTCCTACCAGCCTGCTGGGAACCCTCCTAGAACCCAGCATGTGGTGTGATGGGGCCTGCCTACCTTCCATGACTGCAACCCTACACTACCAAAGCCTCTGCAGGTTGACTCGACTTCCTGAAGTTGGCAGGAATAGGGATGGATTATGGAGCAAGATGGGGCCTGGCCCTGTTGAATTCAGTGAAGCAGGCTAGGGCAGCTCAAGGAGGAGAAGAAGCAGCTTGGAGAGTCCTGGCTCCCAACTTCACCTTCAAACCCCAGGTCATCCCCTGTGGCAGAGGCTACTTGTTGCCTCCTAATACCAATTCTCCTATTCTTACATAGTAATTGAATTTGTAGCTGGCTCCCTAGCTAAAGACTACATTTCTCAGACTCCTTTGCAGCTATGTATGTGGTCACATGACTGACTTATGTCCCAATGAGATATGAGCAGACATGGCATGTGCAACCTCTGGATCGTGCCTTTAAAAGGAAGAGGAGTGCAAATGTGATGGCAGGAGCTGAAACAATCACTTTGGACCATGTGAAACAAGCGATATGCCAAAGGTGGCCATGCAACAAGGCAGAAGGCACGTGACTTCACCCACCATTGAGCTGCCATATTGTGGACCATCTACTCAGACGTTTACATGAGAGAGAAACCAAAGTGTTTCTTGTTTAAGTCTCTGTATTTTGGGGTCTCTTTTTATAGCAGCCTATTTTGTGTCCTAATAAAAATAGCTCCTCAGTGAAGCCTTATGTAACACCCTCCTAGTCTAGACGAAGTAGGTGTCACTTCTTGCACCCCCAACTGGACACTTTTCAGATGAGAAAACAATGACCCAAGTTCACATTTACAGTTAATTTATGATGGAGCTGAGGCTTGAAGCCAGGTTCAGAGCATTGGCCTGAATGAAGACCAAGCTTCCTTCACTTTCTAACATTCTAGGGTTCTCTGTAACCCATTAATCAAAGGGTATGGCCAGCACAGAGACCTTACTGGAGGCACTCATCTCATCAGAGGCAATGGTCTTCCCCACTCTCTGCTCTCTGGCCACCCTGACCTTTCAGTTCTAAAAACCAGCCATACCCTGTTTCGCCTCAGGGCCTTTACACGAGCTGTTCCACTGCCTAAAATATGCTTCTCTCCTCTTTTCACCAAGGTGACCTTTTCAAAATGCAACTCAAGCGACACTTCTTCAGGAAAATCTTACCTGTCAGTCCCACTAGCCTGAAAGCTCCAAGAGGGCAGATACCAGGTCTGGCTTTTACTTATTGTTTGATCCCTAATGCCTGGCATGGTGCCACAATAAACATTTGTGAAATGAATGAATGAATCTACCTGAAAGGCCAGGGCTGTAACCCCACCTGGAGCTTGGGAAATAGCTGGGCTGACCTCCTAAGGTGCCTTCCAAATCCAGGAGTACAGTCTACCAGGAGTGATGTTGTAATCCATGCCTTACCTAGGGGAAAACTCTCATCCAAGGTTCAGGAAGCTCCTAGAGAGGTGCCTCAGAAGCTTTCATATGTATGTGAATAACCAGTCTCTGATTCAGTAGATCTGGGTTGGCCCAAGATTCTGCATTTCTAAGATGCATGAACCACACTTGCCGTTAGCATAGCCCTTGAGGGCCCCAGATTCCCTCTAGGAGTCCATCTGTGCCCTTCCCTGCTCTGCTCTGCTCTGCCTCTCATCTGTGAAATCTGTCTTTCCAGAAGGAGCTCCCAGTCTCAGCCAGGAAGGCTCTAGGGCTCCCTGTACAATGGAACGCGTGGCTCAGCACGCCACCTTCTTCTTTGCCCCAGAGCCTGGCTTTTCAGTCTGATGAGGTAGGTCTTTCATCCTATTAGCCTCCCAGGACAGCATCCAAGATCAAGGCCCAATCTGTCCACCCCAGAGGCGCCACACCACAAACCTGACAACTGTACCCTGGATGCCCTGCCCTTGCTGCCAGCCACCACCTCCTACCCTCTCAAGGCCAATTCTCCGTCTTGGCACTGGTGGCTGCTGTGACACTCTTGGACCAGCGCCACCCCTTTAACTTTGTGTTTTTCCAGGGTTAATTGACTTTAAAACACAAAGGCTGTGTGTATAGGAAGGTTATATCAGAAAAGAGAACATAGGCTTGTCCACAAAGGTCCCCTTGTTGTATGGTGTGTGTATGTGTGTGCTGTGTGTCTGTCTGCCCATGGGGTCCTCAGTGTTGACATCTGGGTGTGCCTGTGTGTCTTCCTGGGGCTCTGACTCTAGTGCTCTGAGCTCTGGATTGGAGTGTGTGTGGCATTGGGAGGGGAAGACAGGAAGGAAGGGCTGGGGCACCAGCAGCTTCATCCCTGGGCTTCTCCTTTTGCCTTCACTGAATAAACATCTTGTTTGTCCACCAGACAGGCAGCATAGCCCTAGGGCATACACACCTTCCGCTGCCCCCCAGGGCTCAGGACTGGTCAGACCTGCACAGGAAGTCTGGCTGAACCATAATCCAGGCGTGGGAAATGCCAAAGCAAGAGGCACCATGCCAGGCCTGGACACCCGCCTTCCACCCCCAGCCTGTTGATGGGACCAGGCAGCGCCCCTGGTGAATGTACCTTCATCACAGCACAGCCCAGAGCCAAGCCTCCTCACCGCGCTACCCCCACCTCCCTTGTGCCATCTGGGAGCACAGTGGGAAGACTTCAGAGCAAAATCTCATCTGTGAAATCTGTCTTTCCGGAAGGAGCTCCCAGTCTCAGACAGGAAGGCTCTGGGGGCTCCCTGTAAAATGGAACTCAAGGCTCAGCACGCCATCTTCTTCTTTGCTAGAGTCACCTGTGACCAGGTGGAGGGCAGGGACCCCAGCAGCCTCACAATCCAAATCCCACCATGCAGGGCCATCTAGCAAAGCCAGGGCAGCTGCACGAGATAGTGAGCTCCACGTCACTGGCAGTGTGACTGTCCCTGAGGGATAGGTGATCTTGCCACTTTGCGCCTTAGGGGTTAGAGATGTCAGTGCTTCATCCCTCTGCCTCTGGACCGGACTGCAAGGAAGGGAATCAGTCTTGAGTTTAAAGAGTGCTATAAAAGTTGATTTTGGAGCTTCTCTGCTTCCGTAGATCACTCATGAATTCTTCCTTTCTTCCACCTCTCATTTGAACAGTGTTAATTCTTCTGCTTTCCATAATGCTTATGAATGAATTGGGGTGTCCCTTTTCTTGCAACAGAAAGTGATGGGTCATGCAAGTGGCAAAAATGATAGTTTCCAAATATTATTGGACATGAACCCATTTAGGGTCCCTCATGCCCAGACCCTTGACCCTCCCCAGCACAGAGGCCCAAACAGAACCATGGGATGGAACCTTGGAGGGTGCTAAATCCTGTTGGTGCCCAGGGCTCTGGGAGTTAAGACAAGCGTATGTGTGAGGGGGTTGCGAGGGCGGGGGCATTCTTTACTTTTCGGCCTGGCCTCCCATGGGGAGCTTGGACAGCGGGGTGGTCAGCTTCACCATCCTGCATCACCCCATCCTTTGATGTTCTCAGTCACTTTACGCGCTCCTAGTCCTCAGGATCTGTTTCCTCTGCAGTCTGACCCAGTATCAGAACTAGAAAGTCACCATGCAGATGAGGGTAGGTCGGCAGGCAAGGGCTTTCCCTCTCAGATCCTCAGAGGGTGCAACAGGATTCAAAGCCCGTGAGTTCTGGTGAGTTCCTCACTCTTGGCAGCTCAACCTCAAGGTCTTTCCTGACTCACCACAGTCAGAGAGGTGGGTTTGGACTTGTGCTTGAAGTTTGAGCAGTGCTCTTCACATTTATTGAGATTTGGTCTTGAGTGCTTTTAAGACTTCTTTCTGAATGTCTGCATGTGAGTATGTGCGTGTAGATGTGTTTGTGTGAATGCACTTGCATGAGAGAGAGAAAGGAATAGAGAGGCAGAAAGACAGTGGCAGGGAGGCACAGGGATAGCCCATCCAAGATGCTAGAGGTTGGGTCTCTCTCCAGTTCAGACTGCGACTGCTTCTCCCCTCAGACTGGGGTTCCCTGAGGACGGGGCTTTGTCTCCCTCAGACTGCGGTTCCCTGAGGTCAGGGCTCTGTCTTCCTTCAGACTGGGGCTCCCTGAGGACAGGGCTGTGTCTCCCCTCAGAATGGGGGTCTCTGAGGACAGGGCTGCATCTCCCTCAGACTGGGGGTCCCTGAAGATAGGGCTGTGTCTCCCCTC
>NW_012111475.1:3946539-4162261 GCF_000951035.1 Colobus angolensis palliatus
CCCCTCAGAATGGGGGTCTCTGAGGACAGGGCTGCATCTCCCTCAGACTGGGGGTCCCTGAAGATAGGGCTGTGTCTCCCCTCAGAATGGGGGTCCCTGAGGACGGGGCTGTGTCACCCTTCAGACCAAGGGTCCCTGAGGACGGGGCTGTGTCTCCCTCAGACTGGGGCTCCCTGAGAAGCTGGTACCCTGAGGACTGTTTTGTACTCTGCATATGTGTCTCCCACATATATGGGATGAGTTCACTTTCCCTGAGTTTCGGCAGCTTCTGTAGAAACACTTAGGAAAGAGCAGTCTGTTTCTGGGCTGGAGTTCAGGGAGGTCTGGCCTGGGTCTTCTTAACAGACGTGACTCTGGGACTCCCCGAGGGCTGCCCAGACTCTGCCCGCTGAGTCCTGCCCCTCCATTCCATTCCCTCACTCTTCCCCTCCCACTGCTGTGGGGCAGAGAGGGTTGGAGTGTGAGGTCTGTGGACTAAAGCCATCCCTGCCAAGCAGTCCTTCTTCTTGACTCCTCAGGCTCCAGCACACTGGATTCATGGGCTGAGTGATGGACCAAGGGGCTTCACCGCTGGGCCTCTGGCATCCTGTCTTCCTGCCCCGCCCCGTGTGACAAGCTGTCTCCCCACTCAACCCTTGCCCTGCGTGGGTCCTTTCTTGCCTGTCATGAGCTCTCGCCTTGAAGGAGGTATCCAGGAGCCATGAAAGATGGAAGAGAAGGACCAGGAATAAGAAGAAAAGAAAGATCACAAGAAGGGTGCTGCCTGGGTCCAGCAGCCATACAATTAGGTGATGTGTGGTGAGTGTGTAAATTATCTTTCTTGTCATTTTTGCTTTGATGCAGAACAAACAGAACTCCCCATGGCATTTAAGTCTCTCTAAGGCTGGGATCTTTGTTTTGCTCTCTCTTGTCTCCTGAGTGTCTAGACGCCCAGTGCATAGCAGGTGCTTGGTTAATGACTGTGGGACAAGTGACAGAGTCTCAGCCTGTTATGTTGGCATGGACTTTTGGACTCTTCTTCCAACAGTTCCAAGTTCCTCTCCAGCCCACCTTGCTCCTCACACTTTCCTGGGGGGTTTCCCTTAGGTTTCCCACAGGGATCTGTGGAACCCACTTTGAGAACACCTGGAGGAGCTGCCCTCTTCAAATTCTAAGCTCCTGAGGAAGGAGAGAGAAGGAGGAGGAAGCGTGGAGTGAAGGGGACTCCAATAATTTCGAGCTGGGGCTGAATGTGGGGGTTTGTGGTGGGAGGTGGAGGCTCCTCCAGCAGCAAGCCCCGCCCCAGCCCGGAAGAGACACTGAGAGTCAAAGTTATGTACTCTGAAGGCTGATGAGCGCTCATTGGAGGGGAGGTGTCTGGGCAGGATCCGGGCAGCTGGGAGCTCTGAGTGTGTCGCGGGTAAGCGGAGCCACCTGCCCCTCTCTGGAGACCTGGAGCTCCCTCCCGTCCGCCCGTAGATCGTCACATGCAGCGCCACTGCCCCCTTGTGGTCACGCCGCCAGCAAAGCCGAAGCGTCCTGTTCCTGCTGTGAAGATGCTCTAAGTGCCTGGAAGACCAAGACCTCCCCAAAGCCAGATGCTCTCTGGCTGGGATCAGAACCAGATAACTCAGGGAATCTGCCTCTGGCTTCCCTTTCTCCTTCAGGCCAAGGCTCCGAAAGCAAGAACCTTCAGAAACCAAAGCCACGTGGTGCAGTGTGTCCAGCCCCGGCCTGGGAGTGTAGACACCAGGGCGTGAATACTGCTGTCCTCAACACGCTGTGTGACTTGGGTAAGTCTGATAGCCTCTTGAGCCTCCATGTTCTTGTTTATAAAATGAGACTCACAGTTCCCATCCCACAGGCCTCAGGAGCTGTTGCAAGGGCTTCTGAAATACCTTTTGCAAAAAGCCCTGGGCAGAAAGGGGTGAGGCTGGAAGGCTTCTGCCTGGAGAAAGCAGCGCTGGGGAGTTTGTGGGAGACAAAAGTGAAGAGGAGAGTGGAAAGGAGGAATTTGCAGTTGAGGGACCCCAGAGACAGGCCCTCAGGATTCATCACCCTTTGCCTTTAAGAAACTCATCTTGGGCCGGGCGCGGTGGCTCAAGCCTGTAATCCCAGCACTTTGGGAGGCCGAGACGGGCGGATCACGAGGTCAGGAGATCGAGACCATCCTGGCTAACACGGTGAAATCCCGTCTCTACTAAAAACTACAAAAATCTAGCCGGGCGAGGTGGCGGCGCCTGTAGTCCCAGCTACCCGGGAGCTGAGGCAGGAGAATGGCGTGAACCCGGGAGGCGGAGCTTGCAGTGAGCTGAGACCGGGAGGCGGAGCTTGCAGTGAGCTGAGATCAGGCCACACCACTCCAGCCCGGGTGACAGAGCGAGACTCCGTCTCAAAAAAAAAAAAAAAAAAAAAGAAAGAGAGAGAGAAAGAAAGAAAGAAAGAAAGAAAGAAAGAAAGAAAGAAAGAAAGAAAGAAAGAAAGAAAGAAAGAAAGAAAGAAAGAAAAAGAAAAGCTAGGCATGGTGGTGGGCGCCTGTAATCCAGCTACTTGGGAGGCTGAGGCACAAGCATCACTTGAACCCAGGAAGTGGAGGTGGCAGTGAGTCGAGATTGCACCACTACACTCCAGCCTGGGGAAGAGTGAGACTGTCTCCACAAAGGTTTAAAAAAAAGAGAGAGAGAGAGAGATTCATGTTTCTAGCAACAATCTTTGTTTCTAGCAACAATCTCTTTGAGGGTAATCTAGGCTTTTTCTGTCATGCACCTTCCAATGCTTTCAGCCTCCACCCATTATCCAATTCCAAATCCACCTCCGCATTTTTAAGTATTTGTTATAGCAGCACCCCAGAACCACCTAGAAGCTACTGGGAGAGGCACAGGACAGATTTCTCCCTCAGAGCGCTCAGAAGGAACCAACTCCACTGACCTTGATCTCAGACTTCTGACCTCCAGAACTGTGAGATAGATTTCTGCTGTTTTCAGCCACCCAGTTTGTGGTACTGTGTTATGGCCCTAGCAAGCGAATATACACCATTGCATCTTCTTTCAGCTACTTGGCTCTGTCCCTGCCTCCAGAACAGCCCCTCGTCTCCCGCTCCGCCTCCACCCTCTATTCTTCGGTCTCTTCTGGAAGCCCTCACCACTCCTGTGGCATCCATCTTGAATCTGTGCAATGATCCCAAATCCGATTCTAAGACACTTCAAGACTGATCACTGTCCTGACAATAATTGTCCCAGCTCACATTTCCTGCTCTATCATGTGGCAGGCACAAGATGACGTGTTTAGTCCCATTCCCTCGTGGAACCCTCACTTGAGGTAAGTGTGAGGATTGTCCCATTTTAAAGAAGATGAAACTGAGGTTCATAGAGGCTAAGTAACTTGCCAAAGTCACATAGCTCATATACATTGTGTTATATGAAAATCTGTGCTCATAATCAGTGCACTCTCGTGTCTCCTACACTCTGTTCTGCCTCTCTCAGAGACATGGTTTCCAACCGCCTTCCTCATCACCACCTGGAAAGCCTTAGGTCTCCTCAAGTTCACTGTGTCTAGGACAAGCTTGATGATTCCCCCTCTCCACACACACACACCACACACCAGTCCCTTTCTCCACTTCTTGTAATGGCCCTGGAGTCACACAGGCTGGAGACCTGGTTTCCCTTTAGCATTCTTCCAGGGCATCTCAGAGCTTGGGAGAGGCTGGGGCTACTTCTTCTTTTGGGGCCCTAGTATACAGATTTTTTAATTTTAAGTTTTTATTGATTGATTTTTTTCTTGAGACAGAGTCACGCTGTATCACCCAGGCTGGAGTGCAGTGGTACGATCTCGGCTCATGGCAACCTCTGCCTCCTGAGTTCAAGCGATTCTCCTGCCTCAGCCTCCCAAGTAGCTAGGACTACAGGCGTGTGCCACCAAGCCCAGATAATTTTCATATTTTTAGTAAAAACAGGTTTCGCTATGTTGGTCAGGCTGGTCTCGACTTTCTCACCACAAGTGATCTGCCCACCTCAGCCTCCCAAAGTGCCTGGATTATAGGCATGAGCCACTGCACCTGGCCTGATTGACTGATTTAAAAAAATTTTAAATACAGTAGTATTCAGTTTTGGTGTTTAGTTTTTATGAATTTTGCCATATGCCTAGATTCTGGTAACCACCACTACAAACAGGCTACAGAACCATGGCAGCACCCTGGGGAGTGCCAAGCCCTGGAAACCGCTGACCTGTTTTCTGTCCTGTATTCGTTTCCTGTGGCTGTGATAACAAATTACCACAAACTTAGTGACTTCGAAAACTGATATTTATTCTCTCAGAGTTCTGGAGTCCCAAAGTACAACTTCAACATCATGGGGCCACAGTCAAGGTGTCTGTACAGCCACATTTCCAACACCAAAATTTCTAGGGGAGAATCCATTCCTTGCTCCTTCCAGCTTCCGGTGGCTGCCAGCATTCCTTGACTTGTGGGCACATTAGCCTAATCTTCATGGCTGGCATCTCCGAGTCTCTCTCTCAGTTCTCTCTTCCTATCACCAATTCCTCTGTGTCAAATCTCCTTCTGCCTCCGTCTTATAAGGACACTTGTGATTGCATTAGAGACCCACTTGGATAATCCAGAATTATAGCCCCATCTGAAGATCCTTAATTTAATCACACCTGAAAAATTCTTTTTTGCCAGATGTGTTAACATTCATAGACTCCAGTAATACCTTTTGGGGCATTACTTAGCTTAGGGCATGTCCCTATCACCTTTTTCAGAAGGCGATATGAGTGGAATCATACAGTATATAATCTTTTGAAACTCAGCATAATGCCTTTGAGATCCATCCAAATTGTTACATACATCTGTAGTTTGTCCTTTTTTATTGCTACTTTTATTATTTATTATTTTATTTTTATATGTTTTTTGAGACAGAATCTTGCTCTATCGCCCAAGCTGCAGTACAGTGGCATGATATCAGCTCACTGCAACCTCAGTCTCCTGGGTTCAAGCAATTCTCCTGCCTCGGCCTCTCGAATAGCTGGGGCTAAAGGCGCATGCCACCTCACCTGGCTAATTTTTGTATTTTTAGTAGAGGTGGGTTTTCACCATGTTGGCCAGGTTGGTCTCGAACTCCTGACCTCAAATTATCTGCCTGTCTCAGCCTCCCAAAGCGCTGGGATTACAGGCATGAGCCACCATGCCTAGCCAATTTTATTTATTTATTTATTTTATTGTATGACTTGTTTATTCATTGTATGGATGTATCACAGTTTATTTGTTCACCAATTGAAGAATATTTGGGTTATTCCCAATTTGGGTTATTCTGAATTGTGCTGCTGTAAACATTTGTGGACGAATTTTTGTATGAGCCAATTTCATTTCTCTAGAATGAATACCCAGGAGTGGGAATGTGAGGTTGTGTGGTAAGTGTATACATAATTATAAGAAACTGACAAACCATTTCCAGAATTGCTGTACTATTTATTATTCCCACCAGCAACATAGGAAAGTTGCTCCTACATCCTTGACAGCACTTGGTATTGTCAGGTATTCAAAAAATGTTTAGCCATTCTACTAGGTCTATAAGGATACATCATGGTGATTTTAATTTTGTATTTCCCTAATGACTAAATGATGAGCATGTTTTCGTGTGTGTGTTGTCATCTGAATATCTTCTTTGGTGAAATGTTGATTCAAACTTTTTTTTTTTTTTTCTTTGAGATGGAGTCTCCCTCTGTCACCCACACTGGAGTACAGTGACGCAATCTCGGCTCACTATAAGCTCTGACTCCCAGATTCACGCCATTCTCCTGCCTCAGCCTCCCGAGTAGCTGGGACTACAGGTGCCCACCACCATGCCCGGCTAATTTTTTGTATTTTTAGGGCAGACAGGGTTTCATCATGTTAGCCAAGATGGTCTCGATCTCCTGACCTCATGATCCGCCCGCCTCGGGCTCCCAAAGTGTTGGGATTACAGGTATGAGCCACAGCGCCCGGCCCCTTTTGTCTATTCTTAAAAATCAGGTTGTATGTTTCTTATTGAGTTTTGACAGTTCTTTGTATACTCTGGATATGAGTTCTTTGTCAGACAAATGATTGGCAAGTATTTTCTCTCCCATTCTGTGGCTTGAATTTTCAGTCTTAATAGTGTCCTTAGCGGAGTAAAGTTGTTAATTTTGATGAAGTTAAGTTTATCTTGTTTTCTTTTGTGGATCATATTGGTGTTGTTATATCTGAGAACTCTTTGGCAAACTCAAGGTCACAGAGATTTTTTCCTGATGTTTTCTTATGAGAGTTTTATGATTTTACATTTTATATTTAGGACTATGATCCATCTTCGGTTAATTTTTATATAAGATGGGAGTTATAAGTTCATTTTTAAAGTATATGTCTATCTACTTGTCCCGCACCTTTGTTTGTTTGTTTGTTTGGTTTTTAAGACAGGGTCTTGCTATGTTGCTCAGGCTGTTTCAAGCTCCTGAGCTTAATCGATCCTCCCAACTTGACCTCCCAAAGTACTAGGATTACAGGCATGAGTCACCACGCCCAGCCTACCATTTGTTGAAAACATACCACTGAATTGTCTTTGCACTTTTGGAAAAAATCGATCATATTTATGTGAGTCTGTTTCTGGACTCTGCTCCACTGAGCTATATGTCTACCCTTCCCCAATACCACATTGTCTTGATTACCATAGTTTATAGCATGTCTTAAAATCAGGTCGTATAAGTCTTGCCATTTTAATTTCCTTTTTAAAAAAATGTTGGCTATTCAAGTTGGGGTTTTGTGTGTGTGTGTTCTTTTCATATAACTTTTGGAATCAACTTGTCTATATTTACAGAGAATCTTGTTTGCGTGTGTTTTTGTAATTGCATGTTCAAATTGGAGACAACCCAAAAGTTTGCATGTGATACTCTTTTGAACGTAAGTCTTGGCCGCAAAGCCTTTTCATCTCATTCCATAGAGGCCCCAGGTCACTCTTTTTGGCCACCCCCTATGCAGTTACCAGATCTTGTTAATTCATTCTTCCATTAGCTGTCTCATTCGAGTCCACTTCTTGTCATTGTCAAGGGCACTGCACAGTTGCAGCCCCTAAGATCTCACCCCTGAATCGGTGTAGTGAGTTCACACTGCTCCTTGCTTACTCACACTGCCTTTTCTGCATCTTGCTGAGATCTTCTCTACCAGGAATCTTTACTGGCTCCCCTTTGCCTGCTGAGCCAAATCCAGATGCTTCAAGTTGGCACTCAAGGTCCCTTCAGTCTGTCTTCTCCCCACCCTTCCAGCCTTCTGTCTTCCTCTATCTTCATGACACCTCCCCGGTCACAATGGGAGGACCCATCCTCTCCTGTGAGGGCCTGGAGTTTTCTGCCTAGTTGTTTTTGTGCTTGTGATTCCTTCTGCCCAGTGTGCCCACCCCCCACTCTTCTCTGACTGCTCACATCCTGCTGATTGGTGCAGTTGACCACCGGCTTATTGAGCATTTTACTACAGATGCCCCAACAGATAGATGGAAACACCCCTGTCCTGGGGACTGAATGTGGACACAAGTAGCTGAAATACTAGGTGATATATGCTAAATGCCTGACCATAAGGGCTTGGCAATACAGAGAAGGGAAGGCAAGTACTTTGAGAGAGAATCAGGAATTTTCTTCAAGGCCTCAGCCAAATTGCCTTATGGAAGCAGACCTACTTCTCAATAGCCTGAAGAGTGGCTGTGTATATGTGTGTGGGGGTGGGATGACTGAGAGATGGCACATCTAGGAACTCTACCATTAGCTTATGAAGAGAGCTTAGTGAACTCCTTGGTGACTGGTAATATTTCTTCATCTGTATCACAGTGAGCTAGTTTAATAAATCATTCCTTGTTTTGATTAATCAGAGAAAAGAGTCTATATCATCTCAGAGTTCAAGAGATCTGAGGAAATACCAGGCATATCTCACACAAATTTTATGGAACTGAAAGGAAAGGTATATAGGTACTCATTACCTGACTCTGAAAGAGAAAATGGTTGAAAGAGTTTGAGAATGAAAATCGAGCCCCCCCATGATGGCAAATTATTGCTTGAGGAAGAAAAAAGAATGGAATATGAAGACACTGGTGTGTCTTCTTTATCTTTCTATCCGCAATGCCCACATCAGCAATGTGCACTTGATAGGCGAGTATTTGGCTCTCTGTATTTGTTCTTGAGTTACCAAAAAGGTCGAGTGGAAAATTATTGGTTTCGTTTTGCAACCCAGAAGCATGCACACAGAACAGAAGCTTGCTTAGGAGAGCCGTATGACTGCAGCACTCTCACCTTGTGGTAGTATTCATGAATTACTAAACTTCATGAAAGGCCAAACTTTCATGAAAACCTAACTTCTTTTTTTTTTTTTTTGATGGAGTTTTGCTCTTGTTGCCCAGGCTGGAACGCAATGACATGATCTCGGCTCACCACAACTTCCTCCTCCCGGGTTCAAGCGATTCTCCTGCCTCAGCCTTTCGAGTAGCTAGGATTACAGACATGTGACACCACGCCCGGCTAATTTTGTATTTTTAGTAGAGATGGGGTTTCTCCATGTTAGTCGGTCTGGTCTCGAACTCCCAACCTCAGGTGATCTGCCCGCCTGGGCCTCCCGAAGTGCTGGGATTACAGGCATAAGCGAGATTTTATCTCTCTTCCTTTCCTCTGCTTCCCTGCTCTTGACACCCTCATCTCCCCAAGACTCCTCCCCACCCCTGTCATGGGGGAGGGAATTCAAACCTCATTTGCAGATAAGTGACCATCTGTCCTTCCAAAGGTTTATGGAGAAAAGGAAGAATTTTATAGCCTCCCGGGAAGATAGATTAATCCAAATTAGCTTGAGGCAAAGGAATCAGCCTATTCAAGATAACACCATTAAAAAAAAAAAAAATACCCTCCTTATTTGTCTCCAGATCAAGTGCCTGAGCTCTGCATGGGAAGCTGATGAATGATTTAGTTATGCTTTCCGTTTGGGGAAAGTGCCTGCTTTTATCTCTGTGATTGCTTCTTTATTTGGCAACCCACAAACTTATCTGTTTTCCCTAATATAATTGCCTGGCCCCTCTCTGCAGCTCTCAGTAATGTCAGCAGGGCTATCTTTCCGTTTTCCTCTGGAGTTTAATATTGTTTAAGCAAACTAATTCGACTCTATTTCATTTTGCTTTATTTTCCTGCACCAGACCTAGCAATCGGCTGTTTGGGTTTTGCTTGTTTTCTTCCTTCACAAAGTTTCATTGATGAAGTTCCCAAGGAAATTGGATATTGTTCTTTCTCCCTCCTCTTTTCTTTCCTTATGTAAACATTTATCTTCCACCTGCAGTGGGTCAGGCATAGCTCTACATGAGATGGGATTTACAGAGGTAAATAAGGCTCAGGCCCTGTCTTCAGGGACAAACTTTGTCCTTCCCTAGCCAGAGCCTCCAGTGACAACTGTGCAAGTTGTTACCGTACAAGGGACAGCAGGGGGCTGAGATCCAACTGCCACTCTGCTTGCCACTCATGCACCCTGATGCAGGCCCATGTCCATGGGGAGGAAGTGGTGCCTTTTCCTACTTGCACAAAGGCACTTTATGGGCTAGAAGCAGTTCTACCCCTGGTATATAGTCGTTATCTACTAGAATGAAGGAATATTAATATCCTGGATATCCAATTAGGAGTCTAGCATTTTTAAGTGTCGTCCTGAATTTGCAGGAGCTTCTCTGAACCTCAGTTTCCTCATCTGTGTAATGAGGGTGTTGGACTCAAAGATCTGTAGGGACACGTTCACTTCAGATGCTCAAACACTATTACTCATCAAAGTTAACTGACATGATTCCACTATCTCTCCATCTATCTCTCTGTTTCGAGAAGATGAGGCATCTAGGGTGAGTGGCAGGGTGAAGGTATTGTGGGAAAGAGAAGCCACCTGGTGAGACCATTTCCAGCAAAACTACTTTCATGACACACTTCTGCCTTCAACAAAGACCTTTTCCCTCCCACCTGAGAGTCAAGGTATCTACATGTCCCACTTCAGAGAGCAGCCATCATATTAATATAGATGCAATCAATAGTCAGCGCCTGCAGTCAGCCGTACATCTCAGGGAGGCGTGGGCAGATCCCCCCACTGCCTTGACATGAAATATTATTATGGCCATAAAGACTAATGAACTTCTCCCTCCCAGTCCCTGACCCAGTGAGGGGTGGTGGATGTTTATGTAATCAAAGCATCAGCAGCTCAAATGGGAGGCAACAGACAATTATAAATATTGACCTTGGCCACATGGAGAGGGAATAGAGCCACAGTCAAGGTATTAAAACAGTACAGTGTGGGTGAAGTACTGCCACTGGAAGAGGGTGATAGCTCTGCTGGGGAATCATTCTTCTGGGGACCCTGTGCTGGGTGCTTGAATAGTTAGGCCAGGGGTTTTTAGCTCCATGGGAACACCTTGCTTTTTTCAGCTTCATTTATTTTATCTTTTAAACCCAGCCCTCTGCCCAAGAGGACTTACAATGGCTAGCAATTAAGACATGTCAAAGTAAACTTAAAATGAACCAGAGGCTGGGCACAGTGGCTCATACCTGTAATCCTAGCACTTTGGGAGGCCAAGAGGGGAAGATCATTTGAGCCCAGAAGTTCAAGGCCAGCCTGGGCAACATAGTGAGACCCCATCTCTACAAAAATAAAAATAAAAAATTAGCCAGGCATGGTGGCACATGCCTGTAGTCCCAGCTACTCAGGAGGTTGAGGCAGGAGGATTGCTTGAACCTGGAAGGTTGAGGCTGCGGTGAGCCATGATCTCACCACTGCACTCCAGCTTGAACAACGAAGTGAGACCCTGTGTCAAAAAAATAAAAACACAACAACAAAAAAATAATGAACTGGAAAGTTGGAAAGCCTCATTGTAGGCACCATCATTCATTTTTTTTTTCATTCATTAATCTACTCGCTGAAATAACAATTTGTGACTTCACACCCAACGCTGTGCTTGGTACTCAGTTTAATTCATATGGTCCCTGTTGTTTAGGAGTTTACAAAGTGACCAAGGATAAAGGTGTATATCAAGAAACTGCAGAGAAACTAGAGATCCTGGTTTAGGGATTCAGGATGGGCTAAGAGTGAAAAGACCCAGACTTTAGTCCCTACTGCACCGCTTCTGACTTGTGTGACCTCAGGGCCTCAATTTCCTCCAGTGTAAAATGGGTAGTGGGACCAGGTCAGTAGTTATTAATCTTCAGTGGGCATTAGAGTTCTCTAGGGAACTTGTTAAAGCTGCAGATGGCTGGGCCTCCCAGAGAGTCTGCTTTAAAATATCTGTAGAGGAGGCTAGTGTCTGCACTTTAAAACTCTCCCCACCTCAACCCTGGTGGGGTTCTGATGCCAGAGTCTCTGGACATACTTTGAAAAATTCAGGGGCCAAATACTCTAAATAAAGGTTATTCTCTGGGCAAAAATGCAACAGTTTATGGTAGGCAGAGGGTAACAGAATGGGAAAATGAAAGGGTCAAGGGAGGACAGAGAAGGATGGTTTCAGTGTGTGGGCTGGGCCAGGATCTGAGGCTCCTTAGAGGAGCTGAGGCCCTAGCTACCCCTTGCAAGGTGTACAAGGCTTGGTTGTTGCTGTGGTTTGGCTTTCTTCAATTCTCTGAGGAGGATAGCTGTGCTTTCTAGCTGTAGGTACCATTCTGGGAGTAAGTACACAGGGAGCTGTTGATCAGCGTTTTGGGATTGCTATTTGTATTCATCAATGAAGTCATTTTCTACCGTTAGAATGGGAACAATTTGTGTGTATGTGTGTGTGTGTGTGTGTGTGTGTGTATGTTTGAATTTAGGAAAGAAAAGTTACTCAAACATATTATATTTTTCCTAACATGTAAAAACATGTATCAAGGCCGGGAATGGTGGCTCACCCCCATAATCCCAACACTTTGGGAGGCCAAGGTGGGCGAATCACTTGAGGTCAGGAGTTTGAGACCAGCCTGATCAAAGTGGTAAAACCTGTCTCTACAAAAAATACAAAAATTAGCCAGGTTTGGTGGCATCCACCTGTAGTCCCAGCTACTTGAGGGGGGGCTGAGGCAGGAGGATCACTTGAACCTGGGAGGTCAAGGCTGCAGTGAGCCAAGATTGTTCCACTGCACTCCAGCCTGGGGGACAAAGTGAGACCCTGTCTCAAAAAAAAAAAAAAAAAAGCCAGAAAAAATGTCCCTGAAGGTACTAAAATATAGTACGCTTTCTTCTGAGGTTTGGTGCTTTCTATCAACTTGGCATGGTATTTTTTACTTGCCACTTAAGGTAAATCTCAGTAAAGAAAAATTAAAAATTGTAATTATACCATTCATCTTTACATTATCTAATGGAAGTTTTATGTATGTATTTAGAGACAGGGTCTTGCTGTCCTCCAGGCTGGAGTGCAGAGGCACAATCACAGTGATCACGTGGATCACAGTGAGCCACGTTTGCACCACTTCACTCCAGTCTGGGCAAAAAATGAGACCCTGTCTCAAAAAATAAAAATAAATGAAAATAAATGAAAAATAAAGACGTATCAATGACCCAAACTACAAGAACTAAAACTAGAACAGGTATGTAGCAGGATAAAGCTTTAGAGGTGATCTTCATGTTAATAAATACAATTGTTTTCCCTTCTACAAAATTCAGAGTCGACTTGCTTGGTCAGCAAAAAAGAAAAAAAAAAAAGAACACTTAAAATAGTAAGCCCAAGTCTAATATTCAAGGTAAAGGCATATTTCATTTTGAAGCATATGAAAAGTTTTTAAAATTCTATTCAGGGATTCAGGCTAAAAGTCCGAGAGAATCCCCTAAAATGTCCTGTATACAACATTGAGAACAAATGCATGTAGGAGGCAGTGCAGACACTGAAATGTGAAGGCAGCTCCTTGGATGGCCATGGGGTTGGGAGGAGTCAATGGGAAACAGAAGGAATGCATCATTTTAGGCCAAGAAACTATGAATCTAGAAAGTAGATGTCCATGAAATACTTGAAGGATCCTCATTCCTGATGAAAGTCTAGGGAATCTTCTCTTGGTCAGGAAGAGCAGGCCCAGGAGGAGTCTGGGAGGAAAAAACATGGAGGTGCTTAAGGTTAGGTTAGGAGGTGGTACATTCACCCAGGACAATGGCATCCTCTCTTTGGTGAGATCATGCTGGTTTTCCTGGGACAGCATCAACTATGTCATCCATCATGGTGGAATGTGAGAGGCTTCCAGAGCCAGGTAGAGGCTGACTGACAGTTGCAAATTCCCTCTAGATCCCACTCTTAGAAAGAAAAGGATTTGCCCAGATAGCCCATGGTGACTTGTGGGATGGAGCCAGGGCTGACCTTCTGGGTATGTGGTGTGTGCAGTGGCACATGGCCCTGTGCTCAGACAGGCCTCATGCTTGGTCTAATGCTCTGCTGTTGTCTTCTTGAAACTCTTCCTACTTTTCTCTTTGAACTCGTGTTTTGGTTTTCTGAGCACAGAATTCTGGTGGGCCTTCTATGCATGGGAGTTAAGTGAGACAACACAGCAAGAGCAAGGTAAGCGTGCTCTGTCCATGACTGGGTAAGCTGAGACCACACTTCCCCTTTGAATCACAACTTGCCTTAAATGCAGAAAGAAGGCAATGGTGTTCTAAGAAACAGGAAGGACCAAGGAACTCTGTCCCGTCCTCATTCACATACTGTTCATTCATGCCACCTCCCTGTATTTGCCAGCCACGGACACTGACAATTATGACACAGAAGGAGAGGGAAAGACAGGACAGCACATGGTTCCTTTTACCTTCAGTCCTTCCTCACTCCTCAGTCACCTGAAGAGAGAGCATGCTGGTGGAATGTTTGTATATCGGAAGTGAAATAAAAAACAGTTTAGTTAGTTTTGCACAGTATTTCCATTTTTCTGATACGAACTACATAATATGTACATATATGAGCTGAAAACATGAGAATTGTGTCGTTTCAGTGATTCTGCATATGAGAGAAATGCTCTTATATTTGCATTTAAAATTGTCACTGGTGGCCGGGCGCGGTGGCTCAAGCCTGTAATCCCAGCACTTTGGGAGGCCGAGACGGGCGGATCACGAGGTCAGGAGATGGAGACCATCCTGGCTAACACAGTGAAACCCCATCTCTACTAAAAATACAAAAACTAGCCGGGCGAGGTGGCGGGCGCCTGTAGTCCCAGCTACTCGGGAGGCTGAGGCAGGAGAATGGCGTAAAACCCAGGAGGCGGAGCTTGCAGTGAGCTGAGATCTGGCCACTGCACTCCAGTCCGGGCGACAGAGCGAGACTCCGCCTCAAAAAAAAAAAAAAATTGTCATTGGTGGGCTGGGTATGGTGGTTCAGGTCTGTAATCCCCTTGGGAGGCCAAGGCAGGATGATCACTTGAGGCCAGGAGTTCAAAATCAGCCTGGGAAACACAACAAGACCACGTCTCTAAAAAAAAAAAAAAAAAAAAAGTCAGGCATGGTGGCGTGCACCTATAGTCCCAGCTACTCAGGGGACTAAAGGAGGAGGATTGCTTGAGCCCAGGAGTTTGAGGCTGCAGTGAGCCATGATTGCACCTCTGCACTCCAGTCTGGGGGACAGCAAGACCCTGTCTCTAAATGCATACATAAAACTGCCATTAGATAATGTAAAGATGAATGATATAATTACAATTTTTAATTTTTCTTTACTGAGATTTACCTTAAGTGGCAAGTAAAAAACACCATGCCAAGTTGACAGAAAGCACCAAAGCTCAGAAGAAAGGAAAGAGCTATACTATATATTTTAGTACCTTCAGGGGCATTTTTTCCGGCTTTTTTTTTTTTTTTTTTTTGAGACAGTGTCTCACTTTGTCCCCCAGGCTGGAGTGCAGTAGAACAATTTTAGCTCACTGCAGCCTTGACCTCCCAGGTTCAAGTGATCCTCCTGCCTCAAGTAGCTGGGACTACAAGTGTGTGCCACCATGCCCAGCTATTTTCTTTTTGTATTTTTGGTAGAGGCTGGGTTTTGCCATGTTACCCAGGCTTTGCTTTTTGATCAAGAGACACAAATTTTTATTTTGTATTTGTCCCAGCAACTCACGTAGCAGACCCTGGGGAGAGGACACCTCCAGTTCTGGCAGGTGGGCCAAAAGATCAGCTTTGGCACAGGAGAGCTCTCTGTAATAGGATTTGGTGATTGTGTCTTCCTGGAGTTAAAGTGACTGGTGTTTGAAGCTTTGGTGTCTTGGTTTTCCTTGTATTAATTTCTGTCCAGGTCTGACAGTTTGCCTCTTCTTTCCAACTAAAGCTCTTTCTGCAGCACCAGTGGTATGCCTGCTGTCATGGACTCTCCGACCATTAAGAGCAATCTAGGTCTTATTAGATCTCATCCCCCACCCACCCTGTAATTCATCCTCCAGTTCTTAAATTACTTGCTGATGAGCTTTCACTTCCTCTGCTGCTGAGAGCTCTTGCTTGCCCTCTTCCTATTCATTCTCCTACAGAGCCATGCCTCTGCCTGTCCAGGGCATTCAGAACTTGTGCTTCAGCTACAAGGCTGTGCATCCATTTTTCAGGTGAGCTTTGATGAAATGCTGTGTCCAAGGTCCGTGTCCAGCTTCTTTGAGCTTCCAGCTTATGCCTAACTGACACGTCATCACTCAGTGGGAATTGGAAATGGACTCCACTGTTGCCAGCCGTTCTTAATTTTCTCAAAGCGGTAGCTACTGTCTGTGTTTTCTGACTTTTTATCGTCTCACCCTGATCATCAGGTGTTTCAGCAGCTCAGAGTAATTATTCAAAATGAGAGTTTCATCCTTTTTGCGCAATAGAGCTTCTTCTAGGGCTTTCCAAGATTTCAAATACAACGTAATTCATTTCCTGAGTTCAGTATTTCATTCATTCCAACCTTTTCCTTCCTGAAACATAGTTGTTCCATGCCAACTTAAGTCTGGAATTTTTTCTTCTTGATGTTAGTAATGTCAAGACATTGTCTCTTCACTTTGCTTAGATAATCTTCATTAGGGAGCTCCCCTGTCTGGAAGTTTTAAAATAAAATTACCTTTAAAAATGTGTAACCTGGTGGGGGCACGATGGCTCACACCTGTAATCTCAGCACTTTGGGAGTCCAAGGAGGGCGGATCACAAGGTCAGGAGTTCGAGACCAGCCTGACCAACATGGTGAAACCCCATCTCTACTAAAAATACAAAAATTAGCCAGGCGTGGTGGCGTGCACCTGTAATCCTAGCTACTCAGGAGGCTGAGGCAGGAGAATTGCTTCAACCTGGAACACAGAGGTTGCAGTGAGCCCAGATCATGCCATTGCACTCCAGCCTGGGTGACAGAGCGAGACTCTATCGCTCCCACTCCCGATGGTGATGTGGTTCTTTTCTATTTCCTAGGTATCTCAGCTGGCTTGAGAAATAAAGGGAAAGAGTATGAGAGAGAAATTTAAAGCTGGGTGTCCGGGGGAGACATCACATGTCAGCAGGATCTGTGATGTTCCCCGAGCCGTAAAACCAGCAAGTTTTTATTAGCAATTTTCAAAAGGGGAGGGAGTGCACGAATAAAGTGTGGGTCACAGAGATCACATACTTGACAAGGTAATAAAATATCACAAAGCAAGTGGAGGCATGGGGAGATCACAATACTACAGGATGGAGCGAAATTAAAATTGCTAATGAAGTTTCGGGCTCGCATTGTCATTGATAACATCTTATCAGGAGACAGGGTTTGAGAGCAGACAACCTGTCTGACCAAAATTTATTAGGCGGGAATTTCCTCGTCCTAATAAGCCTGGGAGTGCTACAGGAGACTGGGGCTTGTTTCATCCCTTCGACTTCGACCATAAAAGACGGCATGCCTTGAGGGGGCCGTTCATAGAACTACCCTCAGGGCACATTCTCTTTCTCAGGGATGTTCCTTGCAGAGAAAAAGAATTCAGTGATATTTCTCCTATTTGCTTTTGAAAGAGGAGAAATATGGCTCTGTTCCATCCAGCTCACTCTTGGCCAGAAGTCTTATCTCTGGTATTCCCTGAACATTGCTGTTATCCTGTTCTTTTTTCAGGATGCCCAGATTTCATATTGTTCAAACACACATGCTCTACAAACAATTTGTGCAGCTGACGCAATCATCACAGGGTCCTCAGTTTATGAAGATGATGACAAGATTAAGAGATTAAAGTAAAGACAGGCATAGGAAATCACAAGGGTATTGATTGGGGAAGTGATAAGTGTCCATGAAATCTTCACAATTTATGTTCAGAGATTGCAGTAAATACAGGCATAAGAAATTATGAAAGTATTAATCTGGGGAACTAATAAATGTCCATGAAATCTTCACAATTTATGTTCTTCTGCCGCGGCTTCAACTGGTCCCTCCTTTTGGGGTCCTGACTTCCCACAACAAGACTCCATCTCAAAAGAAAAAAAAAAAAATGATGTGTAACCTTTCCATAAAGTTTCAGCTTTCCAGTCTTCTTGACATTCTGTTCCCCAAACTATAAGCACATCTTTCTGTGCATTTGAGTTGTTTCTTCAAGTCACCTGATTGTATCTTTAAGCCCAGATACTTCCTCAGGAAGATGTTTATTTTAGGTCTTGATTTCTCTAAAAGATATCTTTGCTGCTTTGATGTTCTGTTCTGAATGGGATAACTTTTTATTTTGGAAACACACACCTACAGAAAAACTTGAAAGATTAGTATAATGAATACCCCATATACTCCTCACCAGTATTCACTCATTATTTTCATTTTGCTATATTTTCTTTTTCCTTAGGTATGACATATCCTTTTTTGCCCTGAAATTTGGAAGTAAATCCTAGATTTTGTTGCACTCCATCCCTATATATTTCAACATAAATCATCTATAAATATAAGGATGTTTTCCTATACAACCATAATACCATGCTCACACCTCAGAAAATTAACAATAATTCCAAAATCTAAAATACAAACCCTATTAAAGTGTTCTTATTTGTCCCCAAAATGAATCCGATAACTTTCAAATGGTTTCTTTTAATTCTGCCAAGATCATTTTAAATTTCTGTGAGATCCATTGTTCAATCACTTGATATTTCCACTCATTATAGAAATAGCGTTCCCTTGAAGAAAATGGCAAGTATCCCACTCCCAAGAAGGGTAAACATTCCATATTCCCAGGGCGTCTTATAAAAATCCAGCCCAACTTTGCTTTCTCAGGCAGACTGGATAGTAACATCATGGTGTATCAATTCATAAATACTTAATCTCTACTGCTGTCAGATGTGGTTGCTTTTCTGCATTTATTTCTTGGCCATATTCTGGAACACTGGTGTTTTCAAGCTCCCGTACCATTAAGTTACCAGACTCTTTCAAAACATTTAAATCCTCTTCCGGCATTTCCATTCTGACAATGGACAGTCAGTTTCTCTACTGGGCAATGTTCCTTGTGTAATTCATTATTATCTTCTGTTTTGAGCATCATTAGGGTTGAAGTTTGTCCTCCAATAGTTTCTCCAGGAAGGGTTTATAAGAACAATCTTTCCTAATTTCTTGCATACA
Source organism: Colobus angolensis palliatus (assembly GCF_000951035.1). Taxonomy (NCBI): domain Eukaryota; kingdom Metazoa; phylum Chordata; class Mammalia; order Primates; family Cercopithecidae; genus Colobus; species Colobus angolensis. The sequence continues at coordinate 3,964,998 of NW_012111475.1, forward strand.
CAAAAATGCTTGATTTTAAAAATAAAAAGCCAGGTATAAAAATTTTAGATCACACTTTCTTTGAGATTTTAGGATTAGTTCCACTGTCTTCTGGGGTTGCATGCTAATTTGGAGAAGTCTAAAGTTAACAAGTCACTTCTCTTAGCCTTTTTGCCTGGCTGTCCCAAAGACTCTTTATCTCTGAAGTACAGCAGTTTTGCTAGGATATGTCTCAGTGATGAAGACTTTTGTTCATTTCTTCTGGAATCTGTTGTTCCTTTTCAATAGCTAGATTCATGTTCTCCTTGGTTTCTGAAACATTTTGATAAATTGTATCTTTAAATATTTGTTCTGTTACATGATTTCTGTTTTTTTCTTCAGAGCCACCACTTAATGGTTTATTGTGTTTCATTGGCTTTTCTTGTCCTGCTCTTCATTGTTTCTTGTGTATTTTTCTTTTTTTTTTCTTTTTTTTTTATTATACTTTAAGTTCTAGGGTACATGTGCATAACGTGCAGGTTTGTTACATATGTATACTTGTGCCATGTTGGTGTGCTGCACCCATCAACTCGTCAGCACCCATCAAATTCATCATTTATATCAGGTATAACTCCCCAATGCAATCCCTCCCCCCTCCTTGTGTATTTTTCAACGTAATGACATACAAAAACTGCACATATTTATGTGTACAGTTTGATAGATCAGTTTCAACATATGTATGCACCTACGAAACCATTGCCCCAGTCAAACTGCGAGCATACTCATCACCCCAAAAAGTTTCCATGTACCCTTTATAATCTCTCCCTATATCCCTTCCTACCCTTTTTTCCATTTCCATACATCACTGGTTTGTTTTCTTTCACTTTAGTTGGCATTTTTCCAAAATTTTCTGCAAATGGTACCATACAATATACACTCTCTGGTCTGGCTTTTTTACCCAGTATAATTTTTTTATAAGATTTATCCATGTTGTTGCATGTATCAGTAGAAGTGATGAGAGCAGACCTCCTTGCCTGGTACCTGATCTTAGGTGAGAACTTTTCCTCTAATCCTTCAGATAGTTCTTGTTCCCCCTGACCTCAGGTAATTTCCTTACGTGCATGCACTGATCAGTACACAGCAGAAGACTCAAGTCAGCCCTCTATAGATCTCTGGAGGGAGTATACTCTCTCTCTCTCTCTCTCTCTCTCTCTCTGTGTGTGTGTGTGTGTGTGTGTGAGAGAGAGAGAGAGAGACAGAGACAGAGACAAAGAGAGACAGAGACAGAAGCTCTCTTCTCTCTGTAATTATTTTCTGAAAACTCTAACCCTCTTAGCCTTTCAGGTCTTCCAGCTGAACTGAGAGACCACCATACTGTAACCAGGTTTTCCCCTCTCTGGGCCATGACTTCAAAACTCTCTCTGAGCAGTAACCTGGAGCAAGTGTGGGGCTCATGTTGTTTATTTCCCGTTTCTCGGAGATCACTGAATGTCACTGTATGATATCCAATATCTTAAACACCATTGCTTCTCATTATTTTATCTGCTTTTTTAGTTAATTTTGTTTTTTTCAGGCAGAGGGTAAACCCAGTTCCTGTTAGTCTATCTTGTTTAGAAGCAGAAATCAACTTCATATAGACTTTTGATGAATAAACTTTAAATGAAGAGTGCTTTTCCTTGATTAGATACTTGTAGGCATTCATGCAGGAAATCAGGTTCCAAGCCAGCAGGAACTTTTCTTATAACCCAGGGATGTGAGTTGGAGTCTTTACTTCTCTTCACATCATTCATACAGACTGGTACCAAAGAAATGGTCTGGTACCAAAGAAAGCTTCTTTGCTCCCCCTCCCACACTGATTGTTTCCTGCAGACCTGGCTTGCCTGTGTCATTCCTCATGCCACCCCTTCTTTCTTCCTCAGGACCAAACCGGAGGCAGGGAACCTCCAATTCCTGGTCTGAGCACCCAGTTCTCACTCTTATAAGCAAAAGATCTGTGTTTTAAAACTTCAGGTATTGCCAGGCATGGTGGCTCACACCTGTAATCCCAGCACTTTGGGAGGCTGAGGCAGGCAGATCACCTGAGGTCAGGAGTTTGAGATCAGCTTGGCCAACATGGCAAAACCCTGTCTGTACTAAAAATACAAAAATTAGCCGGGAGTGATGGCGCATGCCTGTGACCCCAGCTAGTCAGAGGCTGAAGCAGGAGAATCACTTGAACCCGGGAGGTAGAGGTTGCAGTGAGCCAAGATCATGCCAGAGTGAGACTCCATCTCAAAAAACAAACAAACAGCAACAAAAGAACTTCAGGTGTGCCCTAACACCTGGGATAGGTGGGCTTTGCCAGCTGCCTGAGATCTGCAACCTCTGAACTCTCTCTTCTCTTCCCTCCCTGGCTCTTCCTCTGTTTCTACATCTTTTGACGTTCTTCCACTTATTTAGGGCTTCAGCTTTCTTACATTTTTATAAAGATAGAATTTGAATTTCTGTTTCTTGTTCTCCTTGTTGCTTTTAGGTTTCCTGAGTTTCCAGGAAACCTCTTTGTTGCTTTTAGGTGATTTCCAAGAAAATATCAACTTGAGGCCATCATCGGCAAACTGGAAGTCAGGAGCCATACAATTGCTATTGTTGCTCTGAATATATTTTTTACATCTCTGTTAAGCCTGACACAGTCTCTGACTGTGCTCAATTAATGTTTGAAGACTGGCTATTGAACACATTCAGCAATCCCCTCATAACCTGGGTTTACATAGTTAGGTGGACCACTGCTTTCTCTTCACCTGAGATGTCCCCAAATACATGGTCCACCTTTGCTGCCTTGAGTGTGGAGCTCCCCCAAGCACTGAAAGAGCTGTTGAAAGTCTAAGAAGATGAGGCTGTCTGAAGTTTGTCTTCTAGGAGTATGGGCTTTTGAGTTGGACAAATATGAATTTGAGATTCACCTGTAACATTTACTACTTCTTGTTGGACTTCATATTAGTCAGGACTCCCCAGAGAAACAGAACCAATAGGAGATACACACACACACACACACACACACACACACATATACATACATATATATATTTATGATAGAGAGAGGGAATGCACTTTTTTAAGGAATTGGCTCACATAATTGTAGGGGCTGTTAAGTTCAAAATCTGCTGGGTGAGGCCAGTGGTTCACACTTGTAATCCCAGCATTTTGGGAGGCTGAGACAGGAGGATTGCCTGCGCCCAAGAGTTTGAGACCAGTCCGGGCAACGTGGCAAGACCACATCTCTAAATGAAAATAAAAACAAAAATCTGCTGGGTAGGCCAACAGGTTCCAGTAGTTTATATTGCAATCTTGAGTTCAAAGGCGGTCTGGAGACTGAATTCCTTTTTACTCAGGGGATGTCTTCAAAGGTCTTCAACTGATTGGATGAGGCCCAAACACTATGGAGAGTAATCGGCTTTACTCAAAATCTATTGATTTAAATGTTAATCATATATAAAAAATACCTTCATAGCAACATCTAGACTGGTGTCTGACCAAATGACTGGCCACTATCACCTAGTTGACACACAAAATTCACCATCACAGACTTTGAGTCATTTATTCAGTCTCACTGAGCCTCAGTTTTCTCATCTATAAGATTGGGTTATTATTATACCTTCCTCAGAGTGTTGTGAAAATCAAATTGGATAAATATGTAAACCATCTAACATAGCATCTGGCAAATTGAAGGCAATAAATTCAAGCTACTCTTGTTTTGTCTAGAAGAGATGCCTAAGACAGTCTTCTGGAATCCAGCTCATGCCCTTCCACGTACCCCCATCCCCTGTCTGTCTTAAAAGGGCTGGAAGTTTCAAAATTAGCTTTTTAGACTCCCTTGGAGCTAGAGAGATTTAGGCTGAGATACTTTCACGCAATTTTAGATGGAAGAGGTTAACAAGAAGGGGCAGATGTGGTTGCAATAGCCGGACACCAAGTTCCAGTTGTTGGTCACCAGCTTCATGGGCTCACAACAACCATGGTGACAGCAGCAGGGACATCAACAGCAGTTCCTGACCTCTGGCCTGCAGCTGTGGAAATGTGATCTTGAACCATTTAGCCTCTGGGTGGCCCTGACATCTATTCCTCCTGTAAGCACCTGATTGCTTGGGTTAAGTCTGACTGTTTGGGGGTTGACAGAGTGGTTTCTGCTTTGTGCCCTGACTCCTACTTCTACAAAAGACCTTACTAAAAGTGGCTTCATGATGCTGTCCTCTCTGCATTTACCCACTAGGTTCAGGAAGGTTCCCTGGATCCTCCTTATCGGGCCCATCAGAGAGAGACAAGGCCCTGCGATTAGAGCTGTTGTGATGACCTAAGAAGCAGAGAAAGAATCGGCGACAGCCAGCCCAGCACAGGACATCGCATTAACTGCATTGGTGCTCGTGCATTGATTTAAAATCTCAGCATAGAACAGAGAGTTCCACTAACCAGAATCTGCCATGAACATATGTCCTGCCTCTGGATGTTGTTCAGCTTGGGGCTGGGTGTCTGTCTCTCAGCAGCCAGAGGGCCCAGCCAGATTTTATTGCATTGCAATATTTATAGCTGTAAACACTCGGGTGCCTTTAAAAGAACGTCTCATTTTAAAAACCCCACATTTCTCGAATTAGGACACAAACCATAAACTTTTCATCAGAGGCTAGCAAAAAGTAGCTTCTCGACCTCCTCTGATCCACTCCCCACTGTAGTCCAGTTTCAGGATGGGGATAAGAAAAAGTGATTTATAAAACTGCCTGTAGCACTGGTAGATGAGAACCACAGACACAAAGTTATTGAGCTGGTGGGTGCTGACTTCATAATAAACCCAAAGTTGAGCCCAAAGTTGAAGGTTAAGAAAACGGAGACAGATGGACCAGGAAACATGAAGACAGACAGGATATGACTGCTGCAGGCAGGCAGGGAAACACATCCTTAGCATTTTAATAACAACCTTCATCAAGTGCCTGCTGCGGATGTTTCACATGTGATCTTATTACTCCTCACAACAACCCTATCAACTAGAATTATTAATACCATCTTACTAGTGACAAAACTGAGGTTTGGAGAGACTAAGAGACTTCCTCTGGGATCCTGGCAGAAGCATTGATCCTCCGGGTGAAGCTAGAGACTGCAAGCACAGAGCCTGCCTTGGAACACACCGTTGATTCTGGGCATGTTCAAAGGTGTTACACCAAAGAAGCAGACAAAAACCAGTTTGGAAAATAACAAGTTTTGGAAATTCTGGGTTAATCAAAGTGAAACAGGTTGGATGTTTTGTGTGCTTATTTTCTGCTGCAGAACTTCTTAGAGCCTTTAATGATGCTACCATGCTTTCTGAGTCTTCAAAGAGAGGAGCAATTATGCAGTTCTTCTTGAATACCTTTGAGCACTGAACACATTTCTCATAGAGCATCTTCAGGGTTTAGTATCCCTCAAAGCACATTTTGGGAAATCCCACTTAGTTGAACTCAGGCCAAACTGTGGCTCATCAGTGTGGCTTGACCTAAGTGGGGGTGAGTGTGTGGCTGAGATATGTTGGCTTCTATCTGCTGTCCTGCACTATCATTGTAGAGGAGAGCATGGTTGCCTGTCCGAATTCTGGGCCACTAATGACTCTAGTCCAGCCTCTCCAGGAATTGTGAAGTGGGCGAGAAAACTGGCAGTGGTGGAAGACAAGGAGCCAGGCGGCAGAGAGACTGGTGGAGAGACAGGGCCTTTGAGAGATGTCCAGGGAGAAAGAAGAGTCTTTTGTTTTCACACAGGGTTTATGAAATTGAAATTTCCTAAAACAGTATTCTATATTCAATCTCAGACAAAATATCAAACAACTGAAATGGAGAGAAACGTGTGTCCAGCAGTGGGTAGTTTTTCAGTGCAGTTAAGAATAAACATGGACAGCGAGTAGCCCACACGCTGAGAAGGAAGGTCTCTACAAGAGCGGTTATCATTAAGTGAGTTATGCCAGAGTGCTCATAATTTGTGTTTATTTTTATTTCCTATCCTTCTGATAGAGACAGCTGTTATTTCTACACTGCTTCAGACAGGGCTGGCTACATAATTTGTGGGGCCCAGTGCAAAATGAAAATGCAGAACTCCTCATTCGAAAAGCAGAATAAAAGTGCTGTTACATATACAAAAACAGAGAGCCTTCTCCTTTCTTCACAACTTGTCATGGTGCATTTTATTTGCTATTTAAAGTACAAAGAGGGAGTCATGCATGGTGGTGCACACCTGTAGTCCCAGATACTCGAGAGGCTGAGGGAGAAGGATTGCTTGAGCCCAGGCATTCAATAGTAGCCTGGGCAACTTAATGAGACCCCATTTTACGTAAAGTCTAAGTGATATGGTTTGACTGTGTCCTCACCCAAATTTCATCTTGAATTGTAGCCCCCATAATTCCCACATATTGTTGGGAGGGGGTTGGGTGGGAGGTAACTGAACCATGGAGGAGGTTTCCCTATACTGTTCTCATGGTAATGAAGACGTCTCACTAGATCTGATGGTTTTATAAGAGGTTTCCTCTTTCACTTGGCTCTCTCATTCTCCTCTCTTGCCCGCTGCCATGTAAGACGTGCCTTTCACCTTCTGCCATGATTGTGAGGCCTCCCTAGCCACGTGGAACTGGGAGTCTGTTAATCCTCTTTTTCTTTACAAACTACCCAGTCTTGGATATGTCTTTATCAGCAGTGGGAAAACAGACTAATACATTAAGTAACTATGTAAAGAAAAACCAAGAAGCTTAAATTATTAGCCTAAAAGTTATGATTCCTTTTTTTATATTGTACAATGCCAGTTTTAGATGCAGATTATTAAACCAAGAACAGAGGCTACTGAGTGAAGGACTCTGTGTGATCACACAGGTCACATGCGCATGAAGCCAGGCTTGGCTGCAGAACAAGAAGAAACATGACTTTTGTCTTTCAGGCTTGGCTGCAGAACAAGAAGAAACATGATTTTTGTTTTCCAGTGTTCAAGCAGCTGGTTCTATGCACTCCAGACAGATAGTGTGATCAGGTGTCTGACATTTACAGTGTTTCTCCTGTGGGAAGTTGGGGTACATTTTTGAGCACCAGAATCCACCTTTGAAAGATTATAATGACTGCTTCATTAGAGAGAGAAAGAGGAGTCTGCAAGAAAAATGTTTCTCGTGCACTTGTTGAAGCTGTAAATGTCACTGCTCACTGTAAGGAAATGCTACCAGGGTCAGGGTTGATAAGCCAATCAGGTAGCCTCCGGCGAAGGCATTTCATAAACGTGACAGAAACTGGCCTGGTAGCTTCAGGGCCCAATGGACTACACCAGGTAAGAGGCCGAGAAATGGTTTCCTTGGTAGAGAACAAAAGCACCACCCTTCCACCTAGGAAGGGCAGGGGAGCTGGACGTTACAGGAGAGAGCTGCTTTCTTTCTAGATGCTGTGCTGGGACAGAGTTAAGCCTGCGTATCTGCTTTTTCCTCTGACTCCATCTTTTCCTGCTACAGAAGATATCATGCGAGTATATTGATGCCTTATGCCTTAATACGAATTAACGTTGCCACCCACTGGTGCCTCTTCTTTGCTTGTTTATAAAGTTAGCGCTTAACAGTCCTCATAACTTTATGAGACTTATGTTATTGTCCTCATTTTCCTGATGAATAAACCAAGACTTCAAATGATGATGTGACTGATGGGGGTGACCCAGCCAAAGTGGGTTTCCTTGAGCCTGGAGGCCAGGTCTGGCTGGCTCCAAAGTGCCTCCTGGCCCTCAATCTTTCCCTGCCCCCGTCCATCATCCTGAATCTTGGCTCAGCATCACGGCACCAGCTGTGGATCTGTCTGTGGGACTCGGAGGGGCTAAGGATTTTACTAAATACCAACCGTACACAAACACACACACACACACATATAAATGGTGTAAATAGATATCTTTAGAGTCTGGGCACATCCCTTTGAATATCCTTCATGGTGGCAAATCTTTTCCTCTGAAATTATATTCGATTTTTCAAAATGAATGAAAATTATTTGGAGCCTGATAGTTTAGTGGGCTGTGAATTTATTCTGCAGATAAAGTGGTAAAACAGCTAATTGGGATGGGGACAGAAAGAAATGATAGAAAGGATAAAGGTTTGTCTGTCTGTGTGTACGCACATATGCATTTTTTTTTTTTTTTTTTTTTTGAGACGGAATCTCACTCTGTCGCCAAGCTGAAGTGCAGTGGCGTGATCTCGGCTCACTGTAACCTCCACCTCCCGAGTTCAAGCAATTCTCCTGCCTCAGCCTCCTGAGTAGCTGGGCTACAGGCATGCAGCACCATACCCAGCTAATTTTTGTATTTTTAGTAGAGATGGGGTTTCACCATGTTGGTCAGGATGGTCTCCATCTCTTGACCTCGTGATCCCCCCGCCTCGGCCTCCCATAGTGCTGGGATTACAGGCGTGAGCCACCGCGCCCGGTCCATATGCATGTGTTTTACCGCTTACCCTGAGCCTAGCATCTTGCCTTGGTACTGCTGTCCACGTCCTTGTCTTGTCTGTGGCCACGCACTGAGGTGGAAGGTGGATATTATTATTCCCAATTTCTAGAGGTAGAAATTCAGGATAAAAGAGATGAAGTTACAATCCTCTAGTAGTTCGCAAAACTGAAACTGGCATCTAACTTACCTTAAGGGAATGAGAACCTTTTTTTGGTAAAAATAAAAAAATAAAAATAAATAAAAAGAAAGAAGATTTGTTTCCTCTAAAGTGATGAGATGATTGTCTTATTTGGTCCCAGAACTGGCTCTGCAGATAATTCTAAACCATTCTGAATATGTTTTAAGAAACGGCAGCATCACTATCATAAGAGTAAAGTTTCCAAAGAGACCACTCTAATGGGCACAAACCTCACTTGGCTGTCTCTGCATTATTTTTGTTTTAAATCAGAGAATTTCCTAGTCACGCTTTGGTTATAGTTCATTAGAACTCAGACTTTAGGCACTAGAAGGAGCCCTGGAGATCCGCTTGTTCAGCACCGTCATTCCAGGGACGCACCCTCAGCTCCGGAGACAAGCTGAGATGAGATGAGTACCTGCTGGGGCGCCCGCAAAGGCTGGGGGCGGAGCCTTCACTCAACCCAGGAGCTTGACAACGCAATGCTGCCTCACCACAGCACACTGCTTCCTCCCTCACTGGTATGACATCTTTCTAACAAGAATAAACTTTTTTTTTTTTTTTTTTGGAGAAATTTCCATGTGTCAGACACCTAAAGTACATTGTCTTATTAAGTCTTCAAGGAAACCTATGGGTGAGAAAGGACCATTCCCATTTCCAGATAATAAAACCGAGGCCTGGAGAAATCAAACAGTAGGTCCAAGTTACAGAGCTAGGAAAGCGAGGGCCCAGGATTTGAACTCAGCTCTGCCCACCTCTCGGTCCTGCATGTTTAACGGTACCCAATGCTGCCTCCTTTTGTCCCAGCACCTTCTCCCTCTTCCTCCCATGTCCCCTAGGAGCCAAGTGTACAGATTCCCAGAATAAGGCACATTCCATTCAAACACACCCTCCCTCCAGCTAGTCACTTCCCTTCCTTTTGTGTTTATCAACACAAATAGCCTGTCCTCCTGGCACGTTTGTTTTGCTGGAGGCCTCCCTTATTCCCTAGGAGCCCTGAGGAACAATGAACTGTTATTTGAGCCCTCCAGGACTCCGCCCCCATCCTGGACAGCTTCCTCAACTTCCCCTCCTCACACTCACCCCCCTCCCTCAGAGCCTGTGTACAAAGTGCGTCAATCACTTGTTTACTTGCTTTTCCTGCCTGGGCCTGGGGTTCCGTTGACTATTTTTCCCTCTGGAGGTTCTCCTGAAGTGAGCTTTCATCTTCAGAAGGGAAAGGCAACAGGAAGATGGTGAGAGATGCTAAGAGTGGGTTAGCATCTGACTCATTCCATGATAGGAACCCAAAAAGGTCATCTCTTAAAGAAACCAGCAAGGATGCTGCTGAGAACTGTGCATCCCTGCCAGTTCCTGGGTGGAGACAGGGACAGAATTCAAATTCCACAAGCCAGAGGCAAATCCTCCCAGACCTTTCCATCCTTAGCTAGCAGTGTAATTCATTGAGTATTAAACCAATGTGTACCCTTTCCAGAAAAAGCCAGAGCTGCAGACACCCATTGGAGGGAGATATTTTTAGATGCATATCTTCCCTTGGGTAAGGCTGCTTGTGGAGACAACACAACTGCACAGTCCTATTTGAGAGCAGACATGGGAACATCTCTGGAATACTGCCTGCAGTGCCACGCCAGTAGAGCTACTTATTTGGACTTCTGAAGACTAGTTTGGACCTCAAAATCCACATTAACATAAAAAAGGATCACTGGGCAGGGACACATAACTACTAAAATAATGTAGCAGCCAGGGGCCTGGCAAGATATGAAAGACATAATGAAAAGGGTTTAACTGAAGAGAATTTAATAAGGGACTATTTATGGGGGGCTGTGTGGGGTTAAGAGAACCAGCAAGGGATGGAGAGGCAGGGAGGCAGAGGGGAGGATATATCCTTCACTTCTCTTTCCTCCTGGCCTCTAATTTCCTGCCAGTGCCTCCCACTGGCAAAACCCAGATAAAAGCCAAAGGACAGAAGACCGTGGGTGATGTGTGTAGAAGTCAGCCCCTGGGGCAGAGAGCAAGGTGAAAAGGGCGGAGAATGGATCAGAGTGGGCAAAGAAAGAATACACAGCCACCTACCCTCTCACTGACAGCTTAGGGGGATGGTTTTTAACTGCTGGTCTCAGCAGAGCTGTTTTTCATGGACTCCAAGCTATTACAATAGGGTTCTAGCCACTGTAAAACGTATCTATTAAACTGGTCTGAAAATCAGCATTGTGCTGCTGGCTGGGTATTTTATTGTGATTCCTGTCACCCCTGATTAGACCTCTAGAAAAGGGAGAGCCCTTGCACCCCCTTTCCTATTTCCCTCTGTTCAAGGACTACACAGTACATGGGAATATACAATCTTATTACTTCACAAGGTAGATTTGCTTTGGTGTCTTCTTGGTATGGAAGTTTTTATTGTGAAGTGTGTCTTATGTATAAAAGAGTATTTGAGATATATGTAGAGTTTAAAATATAGTACATTTAGTATCTATATATTTACCACAAAAGTTAAGAAAGTGAACACTAACCTTGGAACACTAACCTTAGAAGTCCTCCAAATGCCCCTCTCTAAATAAAACCTCCAGCTTCTTCCCCAGAGGTAACCACTGTCTTGATTTTTGTGCTTATCTTTATCTCATTTATTTTTTCTTGTTGTTGACACAGGGTCTCACTCTGTTGACCAAGCCCTCTAGAGGGCAGTGGCATGACCTCCCAGGCTCAATCAATCCTCTCACTTCAGCCTCCCAAGTAGCTGGGACTACAGATGCACACCACCACACCCAGATAATTTTTTAAAACATTTTTATAGAGATCAGTTCTCTATAAAGTATGTTGCCCAGGCTAGTCTCAAACTCCTGGGCTGCTCAAGTAATCCTCCCACCTCAGCTTCCCAAAGTATTGGAATTACAGGCATTAGCCACCACGCTTGGCCCCATCTTGATTTTCGTTATAGTTTTCCCACCTAGGTATATATTCCATAACAATGTATATCACGTAGAAGCACAAATCTACCTGAGAATTAAAGGGTAGTGTTGCCTATTTGATAAAGGTGCCCAGGAGAGAGATACGCTGAACAGAGTGTCTAGGTAATCTGGTTTCATCTCCCCCAAGAGTTTACAAGAGCCTCTCCTGGAGAAATAGGTAGACAAGGTCATGAGTGGGTCTTCCCTTCCCCATTTTCTCTGTTCTCTATTTTTAGAACTTCTATTATTGCAGTATTGAACCTTCGTGACTGGTCTTCTATTCTGTTTCATCTGTTTCCTTTTAGTTTTTTTCTATATATTTTTGCTCTTTATGGGGAGGGAGATGGAAATGAGGTGAGATTTCTTCAATATTTCTTCCTTCTCAGGGTTTTTCATTTTCCTTATCTTTTTTTTAAATTTTTGAGAGCTTTGTAGTCTCCTTAAATATTCCTTTTTTATAGCATCCTGTTCTTGTTTCATGGAAGTTCTTTTACTTCTCAATGAACATTGATTATACAATTTATTTGGGAAATAAAATTTTCCTGCATAGGTTTTGTTTCTGCCAAATTGTTTTTTCTTCCATGTTAGAGCTTTTCCTTAGATGTAAACCTTGACTGTATGCTCATGATAACGAATAGAGAGAAAACAAAAACAAAAACAAAAACGAATAGGAAATTCTCAGGAAGTGGGTGAGGCCTGTCAACTTAGTTTCAAAGAAGGGTTACCTGGCTGGGCTGTTTGTTGGGAGAACACCCAATATCTTTAGGCATTTATTCTCCAGATGGTCAGTTACCCAGGAAATGGTCTTACAGTATCTTGCCATGAGGGTAAGGGTCTAGATGCTAATTTACTGGGAGCCAAGTATGGAAACGACATGGGCATTATAATTCAGAGTCGGTTCTATTCCAGAGCAACTATGTCTAATGAAGGGCCCAAGAATGGGAGGTGGGAAGGGCACTGTCAGTCTGTGCCTAAAAGTCTTGTTTCTGCCTCATTATACATCAGACTTGCCTTTCCCGTAGTAGGAAATTGGACATCCAAATGATGAGGTAAGTAATAACAAACAAGAATTTGCTGAGTGTCTCCCTTACTTAGCAACATAGAAGTAGATGCATGTACTTGAGTTGGTCAGTATCCACAGCTGACTGCATGGTAGGCATTGGGGAATTATTGAAGGTCTATCTCTTTTCTGGTCATTTTGAAGTTGAGTAAACAATGGCCAGAGAGATTAAATTAACTGACTCAAGGTCAGACAGCTATTAAGTGGCAGAATTAGAATTCTCATCCCAGTCTATTTGATTCCAAAGCTCTTTATTATTATTTTAAATAGTATTTTTTCTAAGAAATGTATGCTTATTATAGATATCAGAGAAATATATAAAGTTTCAAATAAACTTTTAAAAAACAACTGTAAGGCCACCAAAACATTGTGTAATATTCTTTCATAGGAATCCACCACAATTTATAATTTATAAAAATAATTGATCATTTATTTGATTCTCCCCTAGTTGGGGTCATTTAGATTGGTAAACCTATGCTCTTTCTACTATATGACATCAACCAAGAGCAGCAAGCATAAGTAGGAAGGGCAGGGTCCTAGGCAGGTGCCCAGGTGGAAAGCTACTGAGTGAAGGGGATTCAGATGGACACAGTTCAGTACCCTGGAGAGCTCCATGACAGTATGGCTCCATTATGGACTCAGCGGTAACACTGGTTGGGAACTCTTTAGGGTTCTGAACTGCTTTCCCAGAATGGGATGTTAAAAGAGATCATACACAGCTGAGTTTTGGGGGGTGGAGGTGGTCTGTTTGTCCCTGAGAGGATTCATCCTTACCACTCCCCGGCTCAAAGAGCTTTGTGGATGTGGGTCGTTATTCTCACCACTCTGCTTTTTTTCACGCTGGCCCCTCAGCTGGGAATCCCTGGCTAGTTTCTCCTGATCTTTCAATGTCTCATTTCATCACTAATTTCTCCAAAAAGATTTCTGGGCTCCCTCTATCTTCACCCTCAATGATTTTCTCCCTTTTTCCCTCTGCATCTCTCTTACTCATTATATGTGCCACATTAGATTATAATTATGTTTGTCTGTTCTCCTTCTTAGAATATGAATTCCTTGAAGCAGAGACTGAGTCTTAGCTATATTTTGTCCCAGTAAGTACTCAATAAATAATATTTAAAAATCATAAATAAGTGCATTTTTGTAGGCAATGAGAAGCTATTGAAGGTGGCTCTCAACCAGGGGCAGTTTTGTGCCCTGAGGAACACTTATTGATATCTGAAAATAGTCTTTGCTGCTACAAGTCAGTGAGTAAATTCTCCTGGAATATAATAGGTAGAGACCATGGGCCCTTCTAAATATCCAACAATATATTTTACAGTCCCCAGACAAGGAATTATCTAACCCAAAATGTTATTCATGCTGAGGATGGGAAACACTGTTTTAGAACAATAAAATGGATTTAATCAAACTCTTCTTCAGTCAGCTTAAGTCTTTAGAGAGCAGTAAGTCTAACTGGTTCATTTTACAGATGAGTAAAATTGATTTAGGTGTTTGTGGAGCCACAGCAAGTACTTATACTATGGCACCCTTTCCACACAGTTACACTTGTCAGGCCTCTGAGCCCAAGCTAAGCCATCATATCTCCAGTGACCTGCATGTATACATCCACAGGGCCTGAAGCAAGTGGAGAATCACAAAAGAAGTGAAAATAGCCAATTCCTGACCTGATGACATTCCACCATTGTGATTTGTTCTGCCCCACCTTAACTGAGTGATTAACCTTGTGAAATTCCTTCTCCTGGCTCAGAGCCTCCCCTACTGAGCACCTTGTGACCCCCGCCCCTGCCCATAAGAGAACAACCCCCTGTGACTGTAATTTTCCACTACCCACCCAAATCCTATAAAACAGCCCCACCCCATCTCCCTTCACTGACTCTCCTTTCAGACTCAGCCCGCCTGCACCCAGGTGAAATAAACAGCCTTGTTGCTCACACAAAGGCTGTTTGGTGGTCTCTTCACATGGACGTGCATGACATTTGGTGCCAAAACCCAGGACAGGAGGACTCCTTAGGGAGACTGGTCCCCTGTCCTCACCCTCACTTCTGTGACTAGATCTACCTATGACCTCGGGTCCTCAGACCAACCAGCCTGAGGAACATCTCATGAATTTCAAATCGGGTAAGCAGTCTTTTCACTCTCTTCTCCAGCCTCTCTTGCTACCCTTCAATCTCCCTCTCTCATTACCCTTCAATCTCCCTGTCCTTCCAATTCCAGTTCCTTTCCTCTCTGGTAGAGACAAAGGAGACTCACTTTCATCCATGTACCCAAAACTCTGGCACCAGTCACGGACTTGGGAAGACAGTTTTCCCTTGGTGTTTAATCACTGTGGGGACACCTGCCTGATTATTCATCCACACTCCATTGATGTCTGATCACCACGGGGATGCCTGCCTTGGTCATTCACCCACATTCCCTTGGTGGCAAGTCAATTGCAGGGATGCCTGCTTTGGCTGCTCACCCACATTGCAGCCCAGGGCTGCTTACCACCCTCTTCTCCATGTCTCTACCTTTCTCTTTAAACTTACCTCCTTCACTATGGGCAAGCTTCCACCCTCCATCCCCCCCCCCTTCTTCTACTTTAGCCTGTGTTCTCAAGAACTTAAAACCTCTTCAACTCACACCTGACCTAAAACTTAAATGCCTTATTTTCTTCTGCAATACTGCTTGGCCCCAGTACAAACTTGACAGTAGTTCCAAGTGGCCAGAGAATGGTACTTTTGTCTATCCTGCAAGATCTGGATAATTTTTATCGAAAAATGGGCAAAAGGTCTGAGGTGCCTGACATTACACATTGGACCCTCCCTAGTCTCTGCTCCCAATGCGACTCATCCCAAATCTTTCTTCTTTCTCTCCTGTCCGTTCTTTCAGTCTCCACCTCAAGCTCTGAGTCCTTTGAATCCTCCTTTTCTACGGACTCATCTGACCTCTCCCCTCCTCCCCAGGCTGCTCCTCACCAGGTTGAGCCAGGTCCCAATTCTTCCTCAGCCTCTGCTCCTCCACTCTATAATCCTTTTATCATCCCCTCCTCACACCCCATCTGGCTTACAGTTTCTTTCCTCAACTAGCCCTCCCCCACCTGCCCAACAATTTCCTCTTAAAGAGGTGGCTGGAACTGAAGGCATAGCCAAGGTTAGTGCTCCTTTTTCTTTATCCAATCTCTCACAGATCAGTTAGTGTTTAGGCTCTTTTTCATCAAATATAAAAACTCAACCCAGCTCATGACCCATTTGGCAACAACCCTTAGATGCTTTACCACCCTAGACCCAGAAGGGCCAGAAGGCTGTCTTATTCTCAACATGCATTTTATTACCCAACCCACTCCCAACATTAGAAAAAGCTCCAAAAATTAGATTCTGGCCCTCAAACCCCACAACAGGACTTAAGTAACCTCACCTTCAAGGTGTATAATAATAGAGTAGAGGCAGTCAAGTAGCAGCGTATTTCTGAGTTGCAATTCCTTGCCTCCACTGTGAGACAAACCCCAACCACATCTCCAGCACACAAGAACTTCCAAACGCCTGAACCACAGCGGCCAGGCATTCCTCCAGGACTGCCTACCCCAGGATCTTGCTTCAAGTGCCGGAAATCTGGCCACTGGGCCAAGGAATGCCCACAGCCCATGATTCCTCCTAAGCCATGTCCTATCTGTGCAGGACCCCACTGGAAATCGGACTGTCCAACCCAGCAGCCATTCCCAGAGCTCCTGGAACTCTGGCCCAAGGCTCTCTGACTGACTCCTTCCTAGATCTCCTTGGCTTAGCAGCTGAAGACTGACACTGCCAGATTGCCTCGGGAGCCTACAGGACCATCACAGATGCTTTGGGTTACTCTTACAGTGAAGGGTAAGCCAGTCCCCTTCTTAATCAATATGGAGGTTATCCACTCCACATTACCTTATTTTCAAAGGCTATCCACTCCACATTACCTTCTTTTCTTGCCTCCAAAACTATTGTGGGTATTGATGGCCAGGCTTCTAAACCTCTTAAAACTCCCCAACTCTAGTGCCAACTTGGACAATATTCTTTCATGCACTCTTTTTTAGTTATCCCCACCTGCCCAGTTCCTTTATTAGGCTGAGACATTTTAACTAAGTTGTCTGCTTCCCTGACTATTCCTAGGCTACAGCCACACCTCATTGTTGCCTTTTCCTAGTTCAAAGCCTCCTTCACATCCTCTCCTTGTATCTCCCCACCTTAATCCACAAGTATAGGACACCTCTTCTCCCTCCTTGGCAATGGGTAATGCACCCCTTACCATCCCATGAAAACCTAATCACCCTTACCCTGCTCAACACCAATATCCCATCCCATAGCACACTTTAAAAGGATTAAAGCCTGTTATCACTCGCTTGTTATAGCATGGCCTTTAAAAGCCTATAAACACTCCTTACAATTCCCCTATTTTACCTGTCCAAAAACCAGACAAGTCTTACAGGTTAGTTCAAGATCTACGCCTTATCAACCAAATTGTTTTGCCTACCCACCAGGTGGTGCCAAACCTGTATACTCTCCTATCCTCAATATCTCCCTCCACAACCCGTTATTCTATTCTAGATATTAGCTGACCCCATAGATCCTAAATCCTTCCCCACTCCCCTTTCCGTTCCTTAAAAACAGCCCTAAAGGCTGCTCCCACACTAGCACTCCCTAACTCATCTCAACCTTTTTCATTACACACAGCCGAAGTGAAGGGCTGTGTGGTTAGAATTCTTACCCAAGAGCCGGGACCACACCCTATAGTCTTTCTGTCCAAACAACTTGACCTACTCTTTTAGCCTAGCCCTCATGTCTGCATGTGGTGGCTGCCACTGTTTTAATACTTTTAGAGGCCCTGAAAATCACAAACTATGCTCAACTCACTCTCTACAGTTCTCACAACTTCCAAAATCTATTTTCTTCCTCACACCTGATGCATATACTTTCTGCTCCCTGGCTCCTCCAGCTATACTCACTCTTTGTTGAGTCTCCCACAATTACCATTGTTCCTGGCCCAGACTTCAGTCCGGCCTCCCACATTATTCCTGATACCACACCTGACCCCCATGACTGTATCTCTCTGATACACCTGGCTCTCACTCCATTTCCCCATATTTCCTTCGTTCCTGTTCCTCACCCTGATCACACTTGGTTTACTGATGGCAGTTCCACCAGGCCTAATCGCCACTCACTAGCAAAGGCAGGCTATACTATAGTATCTTCCACATCTATCACTGAGGCTACTGCTCTGCCACCTCCACTACCTCTCAGGAAGCTGAACTCATTGCCTTAACTCGGGCCCTCACTCTTGCAAAGGGACTACATGGCAATATTTATACTGACTCTAAATATGCCTTCCATATCCTACACCACCATGCTGTTATATGGGCTGAAAGAGGTTTCCTCACTACACAAGGGTCTTCCATCATTAATGCCTCTTTAATAAAAACTCTTCTCAAGGCCGCTTTGCTTCCAAAGGAAGCTGGGGCATTCACTGCAAGGGCCATCAAAAGGCATCAGATCCCATTGCTCAGGGCAATGCTTATGCTGATAAGGTAGCTAAAGAAGCAGCTTAGCTCCAACTTCTGTCCATCACAGTCAGTTCTTCTCCTCCTCATTGGTCACTCCCACCTACTCTCCTACTGAAACTTCCACCTATCAATCTCTCCCCACACAAGGCAAATGGTTCTTGGACCAAGGAAAATATCTCCTTCCAGCCTCATAGGCCCATTCTATTCTGTCATTTCATAACCTCTTCCAGGTAGGTTACAAGCCGCTAGCCTGCCTCTTAGAACGTCTCATTTCCTTTCCATTGTGGAAATCTATCCTCAAGGAAATCACTTCTCAGTGTTCCATCTGCTATTCTACTACTCCTCAGGGATTGCTCAGGCCCCCTCCCTTCCCTACACATCCAACTCAGCGATTTGCCCCTGCCCACGACTGGCAAATTGACTGTACTCACATGCCCTGAGTCAGGAAACTGAAATACTTCTTGGTCTAGGTAGACACTTTCACTGGATGGGTCTCACAGGGTCTGAGAAGGCCACCATGGTCATTTCTTCCCTTCTGTCAGACATAATTCCTCGGTTTAGACTTCCCACCTCTATACAGTCCAATAACAGACCAGCCTTTATTAGTCAAATCACCCAAGCAGTTTCTCAGGCTCTTGGTATTCTGTGGAACCTTCATACCCCTTACCGTCCTCAATCTTCAGGAAAGAAAAAACAGACTAATGGTCTTTTAAAAATATACCTCACCAAGCTTAGCCTCCAACTTAAAAAAAAGGACTCTATCAAGAATACAGCCCCAAAACTTGCCAACCAAGCAAGTAATTATGCTGAACCCCCTTGGGCACTCTCTAATTAGATGTCCTGGGTCCTCCCACTTCTTAGTCCTTTAATACCTGTTTTTCTCCTTCTCTTATTTGGAAGTTGTGTCTTCCGTTTAGTTTTTCAATTCATACAAAACTGCATCCAGGCCATCACCAATCATTCTATATGACAAATGCTCCTTCTAACAACCTTATCACAAAATCTTCCTTCAGCTTAACCTCTCCCACTCTAAGTTCCCATGCCACCCCTAATCCCACTTGAAGCAGCCCTGAGAAACATCGCCCATTATCTCTCTATACCACCCCTCAAAATTTTTGCTACCCCAACACTTCAATACTATTGTATGTTATTTTTCTTATTAATATAAGAAGGCAGGAATGTTAGGCCTCTGAGCCCAAGCTAAGCCATGGTATCCCCTGTGACCTGCACATACACATCCACATGGCCTAAAGCAAGTGAAGAATCACAAAAGAAGTGAAAATAGCCAGTTCCTGCCTTAACTGATGACATTCCACCATTGTGATTTGTTCCTGTCTCACCTTAACTGAGCAATTAACCTTGTGAAATTCCTTCTCCTGGCTCAGAAGCTCCCTCAGTGAGCACCTTGTGGCCCCCGCCCCTGCCCACAAGAGAAAAACCCCCTTTGACTATAATTTTGCACTACCCACCCAAATCCTGTAAAACCGCCCCACCCCATCTCCCTTCACCGCCTCCTTTTTCGTACTCAGCCTACCTGCACCCCGGTGAAATAAACACTCTGTTGCTCACACAAAGCCTGTTTGGTGGTCTCTTCACATGGACACACTTGACAACATTTGGCTGACATTATTTTTTAGCCATTCAGTACTCTGAGTCGTGTGGGAATAGAATGATTTTCTTAATGCACATTATTCTGCATTCATCAGTTTTGAAAGACAAGGATGATACTGTCCAGACTAGAGAAAACATTTTGGAGTCACAGAACAGGCAACAGCCAGTCTCACCCTGACCCCATTCCCACATTAGCCTCTCTTTTCTAGAAAGATGCTGCAAACCAAGGGCTGAGTGAGAAGAATGGTTCATTTCCGAACAATTCAATCTGCTCCGGGAAACAAGGGATTAGCCTGTGGAAGAGTGAGTTATTTTAAACCACTCTGCATTAAAATCAATTAATGCTCTGGAGGGTCCAGCCTGCCACAGGAGAATTCACTCTAATTGCTACAGACCAATGGTAGTCAGTATAACGTTCCTCCTATCAGCAAATAATAGCATTGGGTAGGGTGGGGTGTGGGGGATGAACTCAATCTCCACAGGAAGACATAGACCAAATGTGATGGCTATATTCTCTTCAAGTGCCTCAGATTTAGAATCCTTCTGATCCCAAAGTGTGCTCACCATACCTCTCATGAGTCAAATTGCCATTTTCCCAGCAGTAATCATGTGCCCAGGCTTCTGTCATTCAGCTCTGTTGAGTTAGAAAAGCCAAAGGAATGGAACAACAACAACAGAAAAGCCAAATGATTCAGCCACAATACAGAGTGAATCAGCAAAGAAAAAAAAAAATGTAGGAAAAGAGAATCTGTGTGGTGTCTTGAATAAAAGTGCCTTCCAATAAATTTGGTGAATTGTCTTCAAGGGAATCAGCTGAATGTGTTAATCATTTATTGTATATCATAACTGTCTGGTACATACGTGATTAGCTGAAAATAATATTTGTGGGTCCACTGAGACTCTGAAATGATGCAAAGGAGAAGCTAGCTTTTGCAGAAGGAGCTCAACTTTCTTTGCTAAAGTTTTCCTTGGAGCTTCAAAGGCTGTTTCTATATTGGCTGCTATTGGCATGAGAATGTAAAAGGTGTGGGGGAACTTTCTCTGGAAAGGACCTTTCACAGAGAATCAGGAAAATAGGAACCAGGTCTCAACAAGGAAATGCTTTCTGTCTTTCTTTCTTTCTTTTTCCTTTTTTTTTTTTTTTTTTGAGACAGAGTCTTGCTCTGTCACCCAGGCTGGAGTGCAGTGGCATGATCTCGGTTCACTGCAACCTCCAACTCCCAGGTTCAAGAGATTCTCCTGCCTCAGCCTCCCAAATAGCTGGGACTACAGGTTCCCACACCACGTGTGGCTAATTTTTGTATTTTTAGCAGAGACTGGGTTTCTCCATGTTGGCCAGGCTGGTCTTGAACTGCTGACCTCAGGAGCCACCCTCCCCACCTCAGCCTCCCAAAATGCTGGGATTACAGGCGTGAGCCACCGTGCCTGGCCTCCACCTCTATTTCTTGTCCTTTTCTTCTCTTTCATGTGTGTGCATGTGTGCGGATATAGGTTTGAAACACAGTTCTACTCTAAGCTTCAGATTCTTCATCTATAAATTGGGAATCATAATGCTAATATCCCCAACTTGTCAAGGGGGTTTTCATGGAATGATGTATATAAAGCACACGACTCATGAAGGCACTAGATAAATCTACTATTACCAGCGCTCAGTTCCTGCCTGAGTGATTTCCTAATGACAGAAATCTTGGCCTAGGGACTTAGTGGTTTGGGAATAATGGGAGATGGATGGTCAAACCTAAGAAGAAGTCTCTATCAGGGGTGCACTTGAAGTTTTGAGGTCTAAAGGTTTTTCTGAACCTCTTTACAAGATGTATAGAGGTTGGAGTTTGTGGTTAGCCAAAGTTTTGAATTGCTCAGCTCTGTATTTAATATTCTAGAGAATGAATTTATCACTGAGTAGGCTTGGAGGAGGCCCAAAACTTTTTGGACTTTGCAATAAACTTAGAATTCAGAGAGAATGTCTAACAAGAATCATCCTGCCATGGGTCCAAAGAGAGAAAAATGCTTCCACAATGAAAGAAAAAAGGAGTTTAGTTGGTGAATCTTCAGTTGCAGTAAACACAGGGTGGTGATGGGTGTCCTAAGTGCAAAGGTACCCACACCTAGCTCTTCATCAGAGTCACTGGAAGAATTTTACGAAAATATACAGGTTCCTGAGCCCCACCCTGGATATTAAAGGGGACACAGATAGGCTCAGGATCTCATTTCTTTGTTATTAAAGTGCTAAGATGATTCTGATGATCAGTCAGGTTTAGAAACAACTCAGAAGGTAGATGGCTCAGGCCCATGGACTCCAGCTGTAGAAGTGATTTGTTGAGAATCAGCTTCTTTACTCCACTTTCCTTTGCAGAGATCTGACCCACATCTGTCCAGTATAATGTAAGAAAGATTTAGGAAAATCTTCAGAGGCACTTGGAGCTGATTCCCACTTCAGAGGCAGGGATTTTGGAGTCCATGCCTGAGAGATGACACTGTCTGACCATCAAGGCCTGCTATTGTTTGGACATTTGACCCCTCCAAATCTCATGTTGAAATTTCATCCCCAGTGTTACAGTGTTGAGAGGTGATACCTAGTGGGAGGTGTTTTGGTCATGGGGCTGGATCCCTTACAAATGTATTAATTCCCTCCCTGAAGTGAGGCAGTGGGTGAGTTCTCACTATATTAGTTCCCATAAGAATTGGTGGTTGAAAAGAGCCTGGCACTTCCCTTCCTCTCTCTTGCTTCCTCTCTCACTGTGTGATTGCTGCACATGTTGAATCCCCTTCACCGTCCACCATGAGTGGAAGCAGCCTGAGGCTTTCACCAGGTGCATAGTCTTCCAGCCAGCAGAATCACGTGCCAAATAAACCTCTTTTCTTCATAAATTATACAGCCTCAAGTGTTCCTTTAAAACAACACAAACGGATTAAGACAAGGCCACTATCATTATCAAATGTATTTATGACATTCAAGTCCCGCACAGTGACCCAACCTTTATGATTGCATCTCCTACCAACCCCTGCTGGGCACTCAAGTGTCTCCCAATATCCCTTGAACTTTTCTAATTTTCTTTGCATCTTCCTCCCTAATCTGCAATGAGCTCCACTTCACTAACACAGGCAGCATAGCTTGTGGATGGCTGGCTTTGGAATTAGGGCAGGTTGGAATTCTGGTGTAGCTGGGAGCCAAATTGCACCATGTTGTCAACCCCCTAGGGAGGCAGAGCAGCAAGAGTGAATGGGCCTGAGTCATGGCCCCATAACACTCTCATGTGATGCCTGCTGGGAAGACATACATTTCTATTTTGTTCATTATTATTTTTGGTCTCTATTCAGAAACATGAAACAATATCTTATCGACTAGTAAACCAACCATTGTAATACAGCTGATAAAGGTTGCAATAGAGGATGCACTTCGTGTTAGGAGATTATATCTGAAAGAACCAAAACCAGGCCCAGGAGCAAGGCCTGAGGAGTTTCCTGAAGAAGGAAATGTAGAAGCCAAGTATGTGAGATGAGTGGCACTTGGCACATGAGGAAGCAACGAAAGGATGCCTCAGATAAAGGAAAATGTGTTAGGAAAGGCACAACAGAGGTGGGAAACAAGCTGGGGTGTTTGGGAAATTGTAGTTCAGCATTGCTAAAGGGTAGGGTATGAGTGGTCAGTGGGAAATAATGAGGCTGGGGCTTGGGAGTGGGTATTGTGAGGGAGAAGGAAAGATGTAGTGGCATGATGTTCCAATCAGAGACACCCCCTGCAACATGAAACCCCTCACCACAGAACACCCCACCATGGAAATGTCTACCACAGAACCCCCAACCATGAAATCCTCAGCAATGGGGCCCTCCACCATGGAATCCCTCACCATGGAGCCTTCCATGTCTTTAGCAGCTCTGGGTGAGGAAGGAGCCTCAAGCCAAAGATAGGTGCTATCTAGTTCCCCCTACTATTTGCTTCCTAATGGAGAACTCAGATTCACAGAGGGGCTTTGTCCATTGTCCTGACCAGCTGGATTTCTTTTGAGGCAGACAGAAATCCCTGTGTCTCCTATGGACTGTGGGAGGCTGGCCGACAGGCTTCTCAACACCACTTCAAAGTTATATGAATGACTGCATATATTTAACCCAAGCCCTGTTAAGATAATGGAAAAAAGAGAGTTACTTTGGTTCAAATAATCCCCAAAGAGTGATGGGAGTCAGGGGAGAAAGCATCCCATCAGTTTTTTTTGTTTTTTGTTTTTTGGTTTTTTTTTTTTTAATATGGAAACAATTTCAACTATCTCAGATGAATAGTGTCTTCCCTAGTTTAAAAACCTATTAAGGCACCAATTCTCCATATGCATTCCAATTCCTTTGGGATAAGAGGATCTTCTTTTCCTCCCCCTGTTTCTTCCCAGGACTTTGGTCACCTACTGAGCTTGGACCATGCCGGTTTCATACCTTCTTAGCTGCATGTGTACTGCTAGGTACTCCCCATCAGGTCACCTCATTCTATTATAGTCTTCCTGTGAGGTATCATCCCCATTTATAAATAAAGAAACAGACAAATAAAAATTAGAAGCTACTTATGTACTTACTTTTACTGCTTGATGGGTTATCATTTATGGATATTTGTTTTGTTTAGTTTTGAGTTGGAGTCTTGCTCTTGTTGCCCAGGCTGGAGTGCAGTGGTATGATCTCGGCTCACTGCAACCTCCACTTCCCAGGTTCAAGCAATTCTCCTGCCTCAGCCTCCTGAGTAGCTGGGATTATAGGCACCCCCTACCATGCCCGGCTAATTTTTGTATTTTTGGCAGAGACAGGGTTTTGCCACATTGGCCAGGCTGGTCTTGAACTCCTGACCTCAGGTGATCTGCCCGCCTCGGCCTCCCAAAGTGCTGGGATTACAGGCATGAGCCTCCATGCCTGGCCTGTTTGTTTGTTTGTTTTTGAGACAGAGTCTTACTCTGTCACCCAGGCTGGAGTGCAGTGGCATGATCTCAGCTCACTGCAACATTTGTCTCCCAAGTTCAAGCGATTCTCCTGCCTCAGCCTCCCAAGTAGCTAGGAATATAGGCGCGTACCACCACACCTGGTTAATTTTTGTATTTTTAGTAGAGACGGGGTTTTGCCACATTGGCCAGGTTGGTCTTGAACTCCTGACCTCAGGTGATCTGCCCTCCTCGGCCTCCCAAAGTGCTGGGATTACAGGCATGAACCACCGTGCCCAGCCTGGATATTGGTTTTTACTGATGGAACCACTGTTTAGGTCAAGAACTAGAACTTCCTCCCCAAATTATTAACTCCTCCCTCCCCACCTCTCTGAAGCCAGGTTCCAAATTTGTACTTTCATACTCCATACCACTTCCCTGAGATTCTCTCTTTACAAAAAGGAAAT
This sequence comes from Colobus angolensis palliatus, assembly GCF_000951035.1. NCBI lineage: Eukaryota > Metazoa > Chordata > Mammalia > Primates > Cercopithecidae > Colobus > Colobus angolensis. The sequence continues at coordinate 3,990,057 of NW_012111475.1, forward strand.
AGAACAATAAGAAGAATGAGTGACTTTCCTATGATTGTGTAGATAACGTCAGAGCTGGGACTTGAACCCATATGTGCAAAGTCCTCTTATTTTGGTTGACTTCTTCCTCTCAGCTTACCTAAGTCCTTTCAATCTTTCAAGGCCAATCAAATGCCATCCTTCTCCATGGAGTCGTTTAGACCTCCCCTGCCTCACTGATCTCTTCCTCTACCTGGTAAGTTGCTGCCCTGTCTGTCCAACTGATAAGACACCTAGCGGTAGTTTCTGGCATTATTTATCATTTTGCATTCTTGTTTCATCTTCCCTATGATTTCATAAGTTTTTCTGGAACTCAAGGACCACAACTTAAACCTGCTTATCTTCCCAGAAACTTGAAACTGATCTGCACATAGAATAGACAGGACAGTGGGTTTCTGTGCTCTGCTCTGCAGTCAGACTCCCTGGATTCAAATCCTGGTCCTGCTAGTTGCTTACAGTGTGACATCAAACTATGGAATCTGCTCACATGCCTTCCTGAAGAGTTGTTGAGAAAATTAAAGCACATAATAATTTTCAAGTGGTCAGTACAGTGCCTGGCACACATTTTTTAAATTATTATTATGCTTTAAGTTCTAGGGTACATGTGTACAACGTGCAGGTTTGTTACATATGTATACATGTGCCATGTTGGTGTGCTGCACCCATTAACTCATCATTTACATTAGGCATATCTCCTAATAGTATCCCTCCCCTCTTCTCCCACCCCACAACAGGTCCTGGTGTGTCATGTTCCCCACCCTGTGTCCAAGTGTTCTCATTGTTCAATTCCCACCTTTGAGCGAGAACATGCGGTGTTTGGTTTTTTTGTCCTTGCGATAGTTTGCTGAGAATGATAGTTTCCAGCTTTATCCATGTCACTACAAAGGACATGAACTCATCCTTTTTTATGGCTGCATAGTATTTCATGGTATATATGTGCCACATTTTCTTAATCCAGTCTGTCACTGATGGACATTTGGGTTGGCTCTAAGTCTTTGCTATTGTGAATAGTGCTGCAATAAACATACATGTGCATCTGTCTTTATAGCAGCATGATTTATAATCCTTTGGGTATATACCCAGTAATGGGATTGCTGGGTCAAATGGTATTTCTAGTTCTAGATCCTTGAGGAATCGCCACACTGTCTTCCACAATGGTTGAACTAGTTTACAGTCCCACCAACAGTGTAAAAGTGTTCCTATTTCTCCACATCCTCTCCAGCACCTGTTGTTTCCTGACTTTTTAACGATCACCATTCTAACTGGTGTGAGATGGTATCTCATTGTGGTTTTGATTTGCGTTTCTCTGATGGGCCTGGCACACATTAATCACTCCACAAAGGCCAGATATTTTTAGGAGCCCAATTTGTTGTTAATAGTGAATGATTCAACTGGTTCTCAAGGTTAATATATAGAGAGGATGAACTCAGAGATAGAAAATCTTTCTATAGGAAACAGGTCTAGGAAAAGTAACACACAAGTTGGAAGGAAGCCGAATATTCAGTCGGACCGCCTCACTTCCCCTCCATCATGTCTGCCTTGCCATAGACTGCAATAACGGCTCCCCAGTGTGCAGAGCATTGAAATGGCTAACAGCTGAGCAGTCAAGGACAGAGCAGAGTCAGGCGCCAAGGCTGTCAGGCAGTGTTCCTGCTATTAAGTCACACAGAAGGGGCCAGCTTTGCCTCTGAGCCTCAACAGCAGCTAATGCTGTTAGGATGAAACATAGATCCATTTGGGCCCTAAACCCTGGTGTTTAGTCAAGACTCTAGAAGGTCAATGGTTGAAGAAAAATGTGAAGCTGAAGCAGGAGTTTCCAAGGAGGTGGCTAAGCAGGTGATATTTCAAGTCAGGAAATATACTTCTCTGGATGTATGTACATATATTTTAGTGAAATGGCCCATTTCTTCCAAGGACTTCATATGACAAAAACTTGCCTTCCTTTTGACTTTATTCCCATACAAAATCATGAAGAAGCAGGCTCTTATGAAACACACAATGCCTATGGCTTTCTTCATGTACACTGTCAACCTACAAAGAGATTCTTCTCTAACTACTTTCAGATAGTTTGGGGGAGAGTTTTGGGATGGGATTTACATATAGATCATTTTTGTTGCAATCCTGTGAGCTTTAGGACATCTGTTCTGCAGGCCACAGGAGGCATTTCTCTTGAGTATCAGAGCTAAGCACAATGGAACTTGGACATGAGGAAAGTCAGGTGGGTAGGAAATTGTCACAACCTAAGATCTTAGAATTTACAGGGAGTTGAGATGTAGAAGAGGAAAATGGAGAAGCTTCGGGTAATAGGATTGGGTGGACTGATGGGGAAAAATAGTAGAGACTGTTGAGCTCTTTCAGAACACACGATCCCAGTCACTGGGGGCATACAAAAAGGCAAAGTTCAAGCCAGCAATAAGTATCAGGAAAAGCAGTTGTAACCACAAAGCCAAGAGTAAGTAGGGGCAGAAGGGTCATGAACCGTTACCTTTCATGCAAAAGATAATTACAAATCATCGAACTATCACCAGAAATATTTACTGTCTATAGCAATGCCCATGAATTATATCATCTCATCAGCTTTCCCTCTCTGGGCCTCAGTTTCCCCATATTTAAATCTGAAGAACTCCTAGCTTGAGTTAGTGCCCTCCTCTGCTTCCCCAGACCTCTGTGTTGTAACTGTCTATCAGTGAGTCTGACTCTCTAACTATACCTTGAATTCCTAACAGTAGGACTGTGTTTTATTCATCTTTGCATCCTCAAAGCCTGGTCCAGGGCCTGGCATATAACAGGTGTTCCATCAATATTTCCTGACTAAATGGTCTCTAAAGTCCTTGGAGGACAGAATCATAGAATGATTGGATCGGTTATTCTAGGACTCTGACCTCTGCAGGGTTCAACATAAAGTGAGGGCTAAACAACCTTCCCAGCAGCAGTCCAGCAGCAGTCCTGAGCAGGCTACTTCACTTGAAGCACTATAGCCCGCTGCTTCCCATCCTCTGTCTTAATTTCTTTATTACCATTTCCAAATATCCTCTCTGGTGACAGTCTAAAGTCCTGTTTTGCTTGCTTCAAACATCAAGGTAGGGGTTTTATAAATGTGAAATACCAACTATCCCTCATACCAACCATCCCTCTGGTTTACTTCCCTTTTCTCAGGCAAGTCCATAGGCTCAGGTCTTGCATAGCTCTTAGATTCTCTTGGTAGAAGATCCTGAGCTAAAGATTCAAATGTCAGAAGTTTACTGGGAAAGTGATTCTAGGGAGCACTGATAGGGCAGCAGGAAAGTGAGACAGGAAAGGGAAGAAAGGTGATATAAGGTGTGTTAATGAGCTGGGGGCGACTGAGGCTCATTCCTACTGAAGACTCTTGGGATACTCTGGGGAACACACATCAGAATCGTCCCCTATAAGGAGAGAGGGCGCTGGGGTATTTATCCACCAACTCCCATCTAAAATAGGTTGAAGGCTCTTTCAGGGTTGGAGAGGAAAAGTCTCCCACCACTACTAATTTGACTCATGCACTAGTTGAACACGCTCCTGCAGCCAGAGAAAGCCCCCAGATGCTTGTAGAAACCATCAGGGCTGGGTGCAATGGCTTACATAGTGGCTGTAATCCCAGCACTTTGGGAGCCAAGGTGGGAGGAGGATAGGTTGAGGCTAACAGTTTCAGACCAGCCCAGACAACATAGCAAAAACCAGTCTCTACAAGAAAAAAAAAATAGCCAGGCATGGTGGTGCACACCTGTAGTCCCAGCCACTTGAGAGGCTGAGACAGCGAATTGCTTCAGCCCAGGAGTTCAAGACTGCAGTAAACAATAATTGCCACTGCACTCTAGTCTGGGCAACAGAGCAAGACCCTGTCCCTAAAAAGAAAAAAAAAGTGAGGGAAAAAAGCCATCATCATGTACAGCAACAGTGAGATTGAGAGGATATGGGTAGCCATACCGGTACCTTATGCTACTCATCATAGCTACGACTAAGACTTCTGGACTCAAATGCCCCAAAGTCTTCCATTCTTTCCTCCTAGTTTAGTCTACTTGGATTGAAATATGAAGCTCTCCAATTTCCCTCTACAACACCCTGACAAGTGGACAGTTAGCCCCTGCTTGAATACTGCTAGTGTCAGGGAACTTACTGCCTCTGCAAGGCAGCACATTCTAATGCTGAAATAATTGAGATGCCAAATTTTTTCTTTTTTTTTTTTTTAGAATCCACAATTGTCATCTTGTAATTTCCAACTTAGTTCTACCCCTTGGAGTCCCACGGAATGATTCTCTTCCACCACAACAACACTTTTGTGTGTGTGTGTGTGTGTATGTGTGTATGTGTGTATGTGCAACAAGGCTATTTATTTCACCTGGATGCAGGTAGGCTGAGTCTGAAAAAGTAGTCAGCAAAGGGTGGTGGGATTATCATTAAGTTCTCATAGGTTTGGGATAGGTGTGCAAAGTACCTTCTTAAGGGCGGGGGAGAATATTACAAAGTACCTTCTTAAGGGCAGGGGAGAACACATCCTATCAGTTAGGGTGGGGCAGAAACAAATCACAATGGTGGAATGTCATCAGTTAAGGCTACTTTGACTTCTTTTGTGGATCTTCAGTTGCCTCAGGCCATCTGGATATATTCGTGCAGGTCACAGCAGATATGCTGGCTTAGCTTGGGCTCAGAGGCCTGATGATATTCCTGTCTTCTTACATTAATAAGAAAAACAAAACAAAATGGTGGTGAAGTGTTGAGGCAGCAAAAATTTTTGGGGGTGATATGGAGAGATAACAGGTGATGTTTCTCAGGGCTGCTTCGAGTGGGATTAGGGGCGGCGTGGGAACCTAGAGTGGGAGAGATTAAACTGAAGAAAAATTTTGGGGTAAGGGGTGATATTGTGGGGTTGTTAGAAGGAGCATTTGTTATATAGAATTATTGATGATGGCCTGGATGCGGTTTTGTATAAATTGAGAAACTAAATGGAAGACACACGGTCTGAATAAGAGAAGGAGAAAAACAGGTATTAAAGAACTAAGAATTGGGAGGACCCAGGACATCTAATTAGAGAGTGCCCAAGGGAGTTCAGCATAATTATTTGCTTGGTTGGAGAGTTTTTGGGCTCTATCCTTGAGTTTTTTTATGCTGTCATATACCACGCCAGATTGATTCAGGTAAAAATAACGCTCTTTGTTAAAAGATATACAGAGTCCTTTTTCAGCAGTGAGTAAGTCAAGGCCTCGGCAATTTTGGAGGAAAGAGAAATGCAAAGCCAGCAATTGTTTGTTGAAGAAGGACTAGAAACGACTAGGAGAGAGTGAGTGAGATTGATAGTGTGGTGGAGATAGCTGGGGAGAGGTAGAGGGTGGCATAAGAACGGGAATGAGAATAAGAGTGAGTATAAAACTAAGGAATAGGACTTTATCAGGATGAAAGTATTGGAGGGTGCCCTGCTGCAAAGATCACTCTAAGAGGGAGTTAAGAGTGGTGGTTTGGGGATAGCACCAGGAGATATCAGCTTGATGGCTTGGAGAAACAGTGTCAACTGGCAGGGTAAACAAGGGCCGGGCATTTATGAGTACTTGAGAATGGTGAATAGGAGTATGACTAGACAGAAGATAGTAGGGATGACAAGTTTTGTGGGCACAGTCCAAGTAGTAGGGGTGACTTTGTAAAGCCCTGTTGCAAAAAGTAGGGTAAGGAGGAATAGATTTAATAGAATGAAGGGATGTATTAGGCTCATGAGGGTTATTACTTGTTCTTCAGAAATTCGAGTGAGTTTAAGGGAAGTAGGGGAGAGTACCTGGGACTTCCAGGAGGAAGAGGAGAAGTCAGGCTGGCTGTCTAACAGACACAGTTTTATTCTGGAATGGTGAACCCAATGGGGAAGGTCCTGCAGGCAGATGGCAATTGGGGTACTATAGATGACTAAGCAGAGTCTGGTCCATCGAGATTGTAGAGTTTGAGGGGTTAGATTCTTAACAAGAACTGATCGTCCAACTAGGGTGTCTTCATATGGCTGGGAATCTGGAGTAGGCAAGAGAAGATTAGCAGCCTGGCAAATTTCCTGTCTAGCCTGTTGGAGGACTGGAAGGCAGTCACCCAGAGGGACACAACAGCACTTTGAATAGAGTTTCTAAAACAAACTGGTGTTTTCACTGTGAATCTCCTTCTCTGGCCCAAATCACTCACTGCCTTTACCATTCTTACTACAATGTGGTCTTTAGATCAGTGGTTCTCAAAAGGGGGCAAACTTGCCTCTTAGGAGGCATTTGGCACTATCTAGAGACGTTTTTGGTTGTTTCTTCTAAGGGAGAGTGCTACCGGCAACTAGTGGGTGGTGGCCAGGGATGCTGCTAAGAATCCTACACACACAGGACAACCCCCACAACAATTTTCTGGCCCAAAACATCAAAAGTGCCAAGGCTGAGAAATCCTGTTCTAGGCACATCATCATCCAGGCTACTCCCCTCTGCTTTATATGGTTTGTCATATAAAGCACAGTGCTCAGAACTTGGTATGCGGTACCTGCAAGGATAGGACCAAAGACAGCATGAATGCATGGGGGTATCAAGAATATATCCTTGGACTGGGCACAGTGGCTCACACCTGTAATCCCAGCACTTTGGGAGGCTGAGGCGGGCAGATCACCTGAGGTGAGAAATTCAAGACCAGCCTGGCCAACATGGCGAAACCCCATCTCTACAAAAAATACAAAAAATTAGCCAGCCCTGGTGGCTCATGCCTGTAGTCCCAGCTACTTGGGAGGCTGAGACACGAGAATCGCTTGAACCTGGGAGGCAGAGGTTGCAGTGAGCTGATCATGCCACTGTACTCCAGCCTGGGTGACAGAGTGAGACTCTGTCTCAAAAACAAAACACAAAACAAAACAAAACAAAACTATATCCTCTCTCACTTTGACAATGGGATTCATAGTAGCAGCTAAAACATTCACCATATATCCCTTCTCCCACCCAGTCTGTGGTCAGGGAAATGTTCCAAGTCCTATTGAAACAAATTGCTCTCAAGCCAATGATTAAGAAACAAAAACAAAGATATAAAAACATAAAGGGAAATCTAGAAGGAAGCAGAGTTCCCTCTGAGCATCTCCACAATACTTTAATCATAATAAATTGAATTGAATTCATTTTGGTTTATTTTTTACCCTAAAGGCGTAACTGCAGATCTTCTCTACCAAATTTTTATCGCCTGAATAAATGATAAATTGTCTCTCATATTTTCACCCAAGACACTCCCAAAAATATCAAACAGGACAGGGCAATGTTGATCCATTTCTTGACCCTTTTTGGGTAAGGGCGAATTGACCGGCTATGAAGCCACTTAATTGTAGATTACATTTATTTACCTGATATAAGGAAACACCAGGTCCAGATGGTTTTACTACTAAGTCCGACCAAAACATTAAAGAAAGAGTTAATTCCTGTATTATTCAAACTGTTCTAGAAAATTGGGAGGGGGGTGGAAGATGGAGGCACACTTCAGCTTATTTCATAAGGCTGACACAATCTATCTAAAAACCCAAACCCTTTGAGGACAGCACATGAAAAGAAAATTATAGGAAAATCTCATTAATGAACAAAAGATGTAAAATTTCTAGAAAATTCTCAAACTGAATCTAGCTTTGAGTTTTATGTTTTATAGAGTGACTTGAGTTTTATTTATTCCATGAATGGAGGATGATTTTAAAAACAGAAAATCGATCACTACTATACCTCGTCACCTTAATAGATTAAAGGAGTGAGGAATTAAGAATGAGCATACAGGGACACGGGGAACTTAAAATGTTCTTCTTGGGTATTGGGTATGTATGTATCGGTTACTATTTGCTGTGTAACATGCAACTGCAAAATTTCAGTTATGTAAAATAAGCATTTGTTTTCATACATTTTAGGGTAAGCTGGGGGTTAGCTATTTTAGGCTGGGCTCAGTTGGGCAGCTCAGCTTTAAACTGCAAGTCTCTGGGTCAGCCTAGTGGCCGCAGACTAAATATCTTTCATTATTCTTGGATTAGTTGGCTAGCTGTTGCAAGTTTATCTCATGGAAATGTGGAATATTATGATAATTTACTCAACAGGACAAACACATTTCAAGTTCCTGCTTGCATAGTTTCTGCCATCATCCCATTTGGCCAAAGCAATTTGCATGGCTGAGTTTACAGTCAAGGAATTGGGAAGTATACTCTGCCTTTTATGGCATGGATACAGAGAGGAATACAGAATTGGGCCAATGACTCAATTATATAACAGGGCCTGTATCAGTGCATTCTTGCATTGCCATGAAGAAACACCTGAGACTGGGTAATTTATAAAGAGGTTTAATTGGTTCACAGTTCCGCAGGCTGTATAGGAAGCGTAGCTGGGGAGGCCTCAGGAAACTTACAATCATGGCAGATGGTGAAGGGAAAGCAGGTAAGTCTTACATGGCTGGAGCAGGAGGAAGAGAGAAGGGGCAAGGAAGTGCCACACATTTTTTTTTTTTTTTTTTTCTGAGACAGGGTCTTGCTCTGTTGCCCGGGCTGGAGTGCAGCAGCACGATCTTGCCTCACTGCAACGTCCGCCTCCTGGGTTCAGGAGATTCTCATGACTTAGCCTCCTGAGTAGCTAGGATTACAAGCGTGTGCCACCATGCCCAGCTAATTTTTGTATTTTTAGTAGAGACAAAGTTTCACCATGTTGGCCAAGCTGCTCTCGAACTCTTTGTCTCAACTGATCCACCTGCCTTGGCCTCCCAAAGTGCTGGGATTACAGGTGTGAGCCACTGCACCCAGTCATGTCACACACTCTTAAACAATCAGATCTAGTGAGAACTCTTATCACAAGACAGCACTAGGGGGTGGTGCTAAACCATTAGAAACAACACCCATGATCCAATCCCACCAGGCCCCAACTTCACACTGGGGATTACAATTTGACATGAAATTTGGGTGGGGACAAGGGCCACAAGGCATGTGGGTATTTTATTTATAATTTATATGTATGACACATACACATTATATATATGTAAAATGTGGTATTCACAAAACATTTCATAATAAAAATTAATGAAATTCACACATGAAGCACATTTTGGGGACTCTTCTTATTTACTAGTCTCATAATCCTATCAGAGGAAATTAAGTTAGCTTGGCAGGAGTTGTTCTTCATGATTGTCTCTTTCATCTTTTCTTTTTTCTATTCTTTTAACCTCTTCCAAAAAGGATTTAAAGAGGCTTACAAAGCACCAAGAAAAAGTAAATTCATGATAAGTAAAACAAAGCAAAAACAAAATAAGGTTTCCAAAGCAAGACAGAGCAGGAACCATGTTAGCACTGGCCTGGATGTTCTTTGTTTCCCTTTTCTGATCCTCTTTCCACCCTTCTCTACCTGTTCTATGTTCCCTGAAGGGCTCCTGTGTCTCCTGGCTTCTCCTATAGCTACAGGGCTCACTGGGTTCTGATAACTGCTCTGTCCTCCTGCTGCTTCAGGCCTAGAGACAGGTAGCACTTCCATCCCTTGCTGACTTCCTTCATCCTGCCATACCTTTGTAACGTACTCCTTCACTAAGTCCTTCTTACTTCACCCTTTGGAAGGTGCCATGTTTCCTGTCAGGGACCCTGACTGCAACCGCCCACAAATCATATGCCTTAATTCTATATGCCTGCAAGATGTGGGTCTAAGGTCTTAGAGTCATTATCAAGTGGGAGACAAAATCAGTGAAAGAATCCCATCTCTCAAGAGAAGCAGACGTACACCTGACACCAAAATGGGCAAGAAAGTTTCTCTGTGGTTTCTCAAAGAGAGGACATTGTGGTGTAATCCCATTCTTTTCTCTTACAAACCATCTCTAATCCACTCAGGGCTCAGTCCTCAAATCTCTTGGTATCCACACACACTGTTTGATCTTATCCAGTCTCACAGCTTTAAATATACACACGCTGATGAATCCCAGTGGGTGCCTCCGGTCCTGACTTTCCCCTCAATTCATTTTCACTATCTAACTGCCTATTTTTTGGATATCCAATAGGCATCTCAAGTTCTTTCTATGTCCAAAACAAAACTTTCAATGTTTATTCTGTAATCCTCTCCTCCCAGTATGCCCTCATTTCAGTAGAGGGCTCCATCATTATTTGCCTGGTTGCTCAGGGCATGTGTGTGTGTATGCGGGAGTGGGACGAGTGGGGTAGCAATGGAAGAAAACTGTCATCTTTTTTTTTTTTTTTTTTTTAGTGACATGGTCTTGCTATGTTGCCCAGGCTGTTCTTGAACTCCCAGGTTCAAGCGATCCCCCTGTCTCGGCCTCCCAAAGTGCTGGGATTATAGGCATGGGCCACCACGGCTGGCCCTGTCATCCTTGATACCTTTTTTTCTCACATTCCACATCCAATCCGTCTCACGCCATGTTGATTCAGATCTTCAAAATACATTCAGAATCTGACCAGTTCTCGTGACCTCCATCACTACCACTCCAGCTCAAACTACTACAGTCTTTCATTCTACTGTATTTATTCCTAGCTGGTTTCCCTTCTTCTATTCTTGTATCCTGGAAGGATCAAAGGATTATACTTCCATCAGCCAGTGTAATCCTTTAAAAATATGTCATATCATATCATCTCCTGCTCAAAATCCACTAACTGTTTCCTAACACACTTAGTCTTCACCATGGCCTACAGGGCCTTACATTGCATGATCTTGTCCCTAACATCTTCATTTTCTGTCATTCTTTCCCTCCCTCCTCCCCTCTCTCCCTCGTGCCCTCTCTCCCTCCCTCCCTTCCTTCCTGCCTCCCTCTCCCTCCTTCCAATCCAGTCATAACAGCCTCCTTGATGTTCTGTGAACAGGTCAAGCACACTATTTGAGGCCTCGGGACCTTTGCACTTGTTTCCTTTGACTGAAACGCTCCTGTTCAGATATCTACATGCCTCACTCAATCATTTAATTCTATGCTCAAATGACAAACCTTCAGGGAGGTCTTCTCTAATACCTCCACCATTGCCTACTTTGCTTCACTTTTCTTCACAGCACTTATCAGTACCTGATATGATATGAAACATGTAGTTACACATTTGTTTATTGTCTGTCTTTCCATTTGGAGTGTAAGCTCTAAGAAAACAGGTTTTCTTGTTTGTTTTTTCCTTTCATCCCAGCATCCCCAGTGCCTGTGACTTGAAACAGAGCAGGCCCTAGGTAAACGTTTGTTAAAGGAATGGATGACTCCGTTCTAATTTGTCTAATTTCTCGATTCAACCTCAGCCAGATCCAACAAATATTTGAGTCTTAATTATGTGAGTGACACTTAGCTAGATACTTACAGCTTTAAGAACGTATAAAACAGCCCCAACCTGAACTGTGTCCTTTTGGGAGGGTACTGATTGGGAGAGGGCACAAGGAAACTCCCAGAGTACGGAAATGTTCTTTATCTCCATCTGGGTAGTAGTTACACAGGTGTATGCATAAGAGCAAATCTACTGAGCCATACTCTCAAGATATGTGTATTTTATGTTGCACCCCAATGAAAGATTTTGTTGTTGGTTTTTTAAGGTTCTCACGTATCTAGACACAAAACGAGACAATTTTTCAACGTGGCAAGAGCAGTGATGGAGCTGCACAGCCTGCTTTGTGAGCAGTGAGAAAGTCACCCCCAGGTACTAAGATTGGCATACCCTTGATAAAAGGGTAGGATGTAGCCTGTTTTTCTCCTGACGCTGGAACGTCCTAGGGATCACGGGCCTCTCCCATGCCCTGGAACCATCTTCTCACTGTGGCGCTCTTCACTGGTGCCCAACAACAGAGATCCCGAATACAGGACGCCGGATCAGTGGGGACTCAAGCCCTTAAGTGAGATGGAGCAAGGCAGAGTGGCCCTTGGGAGAGGGGCAATGGGGCACCCCTGTGCTTTAGACTTGGCTTGAGGAGGTGACACTTTGTCCACATGCCTGTGAAGAGAGGACGGCTGAGGACACACACCACCCGCTAGACTTCACAAACGAAGTGGACGCGGGTCACACCACTGCGCACGCGCAGCAGGGGCTCCTGCCACGCAGGCGCACGGCGGCCTGGCGCGGGACTAGAGGAGGCAACGGCTGTGCGGCCTGCGAGCGCGCGCTCCTTTACCGGCCAACGGACGCGAGGCGCGCGCCATGGAACAACGGTTAGCTGACTTTCGGGCGGCGCGGAAACGGGCGAGTTTGGCAGCCCAACCCAGCGCTGCCAGTCAGGGCGCACAAACCCCAGGAGAGAAGGCGGAAGCAGCAGCGACTCTAAAGGCAGTCTCAGGGTGGCTAAAGCGGTTCCTGGTGTGGAAACCTAGGCCCGCAAGTGCCCGGGCCCAGCCCGGCCTAGTTCAGGTGAGAATACGGAAACCTCCGCCCTAGGACCTGGCCTCGGAGCCACAGTCGAAGGGGCGGCCCTAGCTGCCGGAGGCGGGGCTGCTGGCGCCGCCCTCCTGCTCTAGGGCTGGACCGCTCATCTCCCGCCGCATGTGTCAGCACTGTTACCGGTTTTGACATTTTCTTTCCAGCCCGCGACCGATGCAGCTCCTGATTCGAGGCAGGAGGCGAGAGTCGAGGGTCCTGGAAGAAAGCACCTCTGCCCTTAATTTATTCACCCCGAATTGAGTTATCGTGACGTCCTGTGGCTTTGGGAAACCTCTCCACAACCAAGTTGAGCCACAGCCCTCTGCTAATGGAGGGTAAAAGGTCTAATTGGATACTGATCAAAAGTAGCAGTAATTAAAACTTCATTTGATTTGCACCTGGGGCACATGCAGCTAGTAGCCCACATAGCCTGTGACTTAGAAATGCATTTGAATACAGAATTTACCAAAGTGTGGTAACTGAAACTGCGGTAGTGGCAGAAGCTTATTCAGGTTCCACAGTCAATGTTCAAGACAAAAACAGAAAGTGATTTAGTATGAAAACCTTTTCACATTTAATTCTTTTGATAATCTCTTAATTTGCAGATGAATTTAATTTGCATCCTTTTGTGTTTTCATTTAGTTTTAACTCATCAGTAAAATGGTAAGGTGGCTTGCGGTGATATTGAAATGTCTATGTGGAAATACAAGACAAAACGTATCAAGGGAGAAGTGCTTTGTAATAATTTGTGCCAAGTGCTTTGTTCCTCGTAAGTGTAATAAGAACTAAAAAATTCCCTTTAAAATGAAAATGTAGTGGAAGAAAAGTGTACCTTGCTCGCCTTAAAATTATTTCCGTTAAGTTCATCTATTATTGCACAACATTTGATTTGAGGGAATTTTTAAAAATTAGTGAACCTATTAATTTTGATTTGATCTTCTCAGTGATATACAGGATTCCAGGTGACTTGCAGAAAGGTGAAAAGAGCGCAGCAGAGTTCAAACAATCCATTTCCTTGTGTGCAGTTTGTGTTAATTGTCTTTGGATAATTTTGTTGTTGACTAGAACTTTCTAAGTACAACACTTGCTTAAGATTTTAGAAACCATTTCCCTTATTCTTTTTCTCTCTGCAGTTAAAAACAATGTCTAACCCACGCAATGAGCTTTTGACTGTATGTCTTATTTCCAAAGGAATGAGATCATTGAGTTGGACCCAGAGAAACTGAACTCAGAGAAAAACTTCCATTATTGAGAACCCAAAAGCTGATGGCCAAAGGATGAGAGGAAATGCTGGACCTCCAGTTTCTTGTTAATTGCTCTGTTTTTCATAAGGGACTCTGCCTTAAGCTCCTTTTCATTGACTGTTACCATTTCTGGGTTTGCTCTGGTGTGAAAATTCTCATTTAATTTTTTTTCTTCAGATTCTGCCTCTAGTTTAGAAAAGAAAAATTCTAATTTACAATTCATGTCAGATAATTTTGATGGCACACTGTGGCCTGTCAGAGATTTCTTTAGCATTCTATTTTTTAAAAATTATTTTTAATTTTTGTGTTTTAATTGAAACAGCTTTATTGAAATAAGATTTACATACTACAGAATTTATCTCTTTTAACATACAATTCAAAGATTTTTAGTAAATTTACTGAGTCATGCAACCATCACTACAATCCCACTTTAGAACGCCTCCATCACTCCAAGGAGACCCCTCATGCACGTTAGCAGTTACTACCCGTTTCCAACCCCAGCCCTGCACAAACGTCAATCTACTTTCTATCTCTATACATTTGTCTTTTCCGGATGTTTCATGTAAATGGAATTATACAGTATGGTAAACACATTTTTCATCTATTAATTTTCATATTCAGCTAGGTTCAACATGTAGCCATAGCCAAATATTTTAAATTTTCCTTCTGGGAGTTTGAGAATATTCATTTTTTTTGATACTTACTTCTCCTTCAACTTTCTCTTTTTCGTACTGAAACAGTCTTTTAAATGATTACATTCATTGATTAACTCCTTATTTTTCCCTTCTAGCAGAAGACCTTCCTTTTCACTCTCAAGGCAGCATCCTTGGATATTAATTACCTTTTGTAAGGTACCTCTTTCTTGTGAGCATCATCTAGTTCTTGAGGCAGCAGATTTTCATGTTGTAGTTGAGATATTCTCTCCTCTACATAGTCCCACTTTCCAAAGGATTTACTTGGCTTAGGTCCTTTTGTACACTTTATAAAACCAAAACCTTTCCTCTGAGAGAATTTCTTGTGTCGTGGAGTTTACTTTTTAGGGTATTGAATTTAATTTGAGCTTCAGAAAGTTGCTCAGTTAAAAACTCATTGTCTTTTAATTCAGAAGTACCAGAACTCATTTTCTTTCTTGTAAAGAAACGTCTTGTGCTCTCTCTAAAATTCTAGGTCCCTTTTTGTTTTCACACTTTGATCGCGCTCACTTATAGCAGCAGCCAATCTAGCATGGAATGACTCAACTTCAGCTTCTAGTCTTCCCTTATTTTGTTTTTCCTTCTCCAGCTAAGACTTGCATTGTGTTCTCAGTTTTGAGGTCGTTAAGCTGTTGACCATACTGGGATACTGTTTTTGTTAACATTTTTCCATTGAGTTTTATAGTCTCTTGAAGGTCATCATTCATTTCTTTAATAATTTCAATGTCCTTAAATATTTCTTTTCCTTTTTGAGGTTCTTATTTTTTATTGTGTATACTTACATACACAATAAAGGCAGCATCTCTCTTCAACAAACAATTTTCATGCATCAGGTCTTTCTTTTTTCTATGACTGCAAGAATCTTGACTTAAAGTATTTCTTCAAGCCTTCAATTCCATTTCTAGTGATCCGATGGTCAGTTCAAGCTGCTCTTTTACTTCAACTTCTTTCCTATGTTGCTCCACTTTCCTTTCTAACTCTTCCCTAATGTTTTCATACAACATATTGGCATTTCTTCTCATCTTCTTCTTTTAAGGTGCATTCAAACTTGCTCTTGTGGTGTTCTTGTTTCCATTCTACTTTTTAATATTGAACTGTGACTTCATTTCTTGTGTTTTGGATAGCTCCTTCAGTACACTAAACTCAGTTTTCATATTTTTATTGTCTAGTGTAAGTTGTTCACAGATAATTTTTTTTAAGGTCCAGGGACTTTTCACAGAAATAAATGCATTCTGGATTTCCATTAGGATATGAGAATCATTATAATCCATTCCATGTTGCTTAATGAGCATCATAAACTTCTTATAATGAGGGTAAGGTTCCTCATGATCCTCTGAAGCTGTTTTAGATAGCCGAATTAAGTCATCAGGTTCATCTCTAAATGAGTTTGCTTTTTGACCTTTTTCTTTTCATTTGACATTTTCTTTGCAGGCCTAGCATGCTCTTCATTCTCCTTCCTAGGAAATTGCTGATGGGTTTTCCACTCTTCCTTTGTTGAATTAATTTATCATCATCGTCAGCAGATGTACTATCCTACAGGTTTTTTTGATACTGTTTTTTTTTTGTTTTTTTTTTTTTACTTTTGTGCTTCTTTCTAGCTTCTTCAACCTGTAGCTATTTATTTTCACTTTCAAGCTTTTCTTGTTCTTCCTCTGAGGTCACTTGTACTTCTTGTTCTGCTTTGGATGTTTGTTCATTCTTCCTTTCTGTTGCTTTCTTCACAGAAGAATCTTTCATTTCCATGGTAGGCTTTAGGGAAGGATGTTTTTCAGGAGGCCCTTCTCCCTTTCCATTTACTATGTATTTTTTCCTTTTTTATATAAAGGTCCAAGTAAAGACTTTGAAACACTCTCAGGGATACTCTGCTTGGTAGTAAAAGTCAAGTCTTCATCATCCAGTTTAGGGCATGAATCAACACATAGTTTTTTGAAAATGCTGAATGCAGATGCTTCAGAACTCCCAGAATCTTTTGCACTTGCTCCTCCTTTTTTCAAACTTGCATTCTTCTTGGATGCTTCTTCTGGGTTGTCATTTTGAAGACCGTTTTCAAGTATGTTTTTTTTTAATGTTGCAAAATTTGTTGTGTTTGTCAGACCATCAGAAATACATAATCTTCTGCAGTCTGTTAATACATACTCTTGAGTATGGAGATATTTTGTTGAAGAAGAATGCTAACTATACCTGACAAGCCATGATGTACAACAGGCATGAGGGCTGTTCTTTTCAACCTATCAACAGCATGTACATTTGCTTGTTTCTTCACTAAAATTCCACCTTTTGCTGTGTTTTGCAAACTATAGCAAGTAAAAGTGGTGTGTTTCCATGCTTGTTCAGCACTTCAGTATTCACATGGTGTGAAGGCAGTTTTTCTGCCAGTGGTGTGTTCTCATTGTAGATAGCATAGTGTAGTGCATTGTTGCTGTAGACATCCATAAGATCTGGATTGGTGCCACGTTCTAGCAGAGTGATGACACAGATCTCTTCCTGGCAATGTACAGCCTTCATCAAAGGTATCCTGTTTCGTTTGTCACCGATGTCAGTCTGGCATTTTCAGTTCACCTGGAGAGTGACTGCTTCCACATGGCCATTGGCATGAGCCAAATGTAAAACAGTCCTGTTCATCCACAGATGAAGGAATATAGAAACTGTAGGATATATGCATAGTGGAATACTCTTCAGCCATCAAACTTTAGGACATCACCCCACTTCCAGCAACATGGAGAAAGACCTGTTCATCCACAGATGAAGGGATACAGAAACTGTAGTATTCATTCACAATGGAATACCCTTCAGCCATGCACATATACTGAAATCATATCCCCTGGAGCCACACAGTTGAACCTGTTATTCCCTTAATGAAGGGATGACAAAACTGAAATATATATCCAGAATGGAATACCCTTTCACCACAGAAATGGATGAAATCCATTTGCAGTCATGTGGAGAAACCTGTTCATCCACAGATGAAGGGATAAATAAACTGTAGTATATATACACAAATGGAATACTCTTCATCCAGAAAAATATAATTACATCATTTGCAGCCACACTGTTGAACCTACAAGTCATCATGGTAAATGACCTTTCCTGTCCACCCGCAGCTGAAGGGATAGAGAAACCACCGTACAGATACACTGTGGAATATGCTTCAGCCATAAAGCTTTGGGAAATCCCCCATTAGTAGCCACATGAAGAAATCTGGAGAACATCAGATCCAACGAATGAGCCTGGTAGAGAAAGTCCCACACCTTTTAATCTGAGGCATGGAGATTCTAAAAACTTTATCTCCTGTCCATCCACAGATGAAGGGATCGAGAAACTGTAATGTATATGCACAAAGGAATACTCCTTGGCCATCAAAATAACTAAACCATGTCATTTGGAGCAACACAAATGAACCGCCGAGGCTGCAGCTGCCTCGTGCTGTGCCATGGATGGAAGCCACTGCGGCCTCCATCTGGGCCGAGCTCTGACCACAATGATGCCTCTGCCCCCACCCGGGCCTCCCTCTGACCGACAATGCCGCTGCGTCTTTTCAGTAGTCATTGATGAGGAAGTATCCACATCCTCCTTCCCACTACCAGATTTTGCTTGGAGAAAAGCAGTTTCCCGAAATAATTCTGTGACGAGCTTCTTCCACATTAGGACAAAAATGCTGGTAACTTTTAAAAATTCCTATAGAAGCCTCCTGCTTCCCTCTCCACCCATATCCCAGGCAAGCCCCCTGCATATCACCCTGCCCCAGAACCCATTCCCCATACCCATCCACCACTCCTGACCTCCAGGCCTTGGCTCAGGCTGGCTTTCTGCTCAAAGGCTCTCCTTTGGAGTCGCCGGGCTAAGCACAGCTTTGCCTCACCCCCCCCAAAATCTAGTAGTTATCTTGAATTTCTCCCTTTCCCTCACTATCATTCATTCATTCAACAAAAATCTTGTCATGTGCGCACCGTGTTCCAGCCTTTGTCCTAAATCCTGGGAGACAGTGTGACTAAGACACAAGTGCTACTCTTGTACAACTTGCATTTGAGCTTGGGCAGCAGGGAAAGGAGGACAATAAACAAAACCAGATAAATGCTATGAAAGAAAAAAGATAGAACCAGTAGATTGTGATAGTGAATTAGGGGTGAGGGTAGCAGAGTACTATTTTAAATCAGCCGAGCAGGGAGAACTCACTAAGGAGGAGACATTTAACAAGAAGAAACCATCCTGGCAAAAACGGGGACTAAGCCAAGGGCACATATGGTGACAGTTTTGCTGTTTGTAGTAGGAGGGGTCCAACCAGGTGATATGTGAGGGGAAGGGAGCATTCCTCTCAGAGGGAACCACAAGTGCAGAGGCCCTGAGGTAGGAAGCAGCCTGATATTTGAGGTATGGCAGTGCCTTCCTTGGACCATGCCTGTGTGTGATGCAACAGTCACAAACACTTCTTCACCCAGGTTTTACAGCAGAAGGGAAGTGGTACTCAGACAAATTCCAAATGAGGCAGAGGAATGTCCGTATCTCTCCTCTTCTTTGTTCCCTTCATCAGTTTGTTTACCCCCCACCCCCCACACCCATCTCCCTCTAGCTCCCTAACCTTTCTCCTGCCACCCCCTATAAAGGCCTTTAATTAAATAAGATGGGTTTTGGAGGAGACCATCCTAGGATCCTAGACTGACCTCATCTCTGCCTATCACTAGTTGTATGGTTTTAGGGAAATTGCTTAACCTCTTAGTGTTTCCTTATCAGTAAATTGGGAATAATAATGCCTGCCTCCTGGATTACAAGAGTTCATACATTTGAAGGCTCTCAGTAAATGGTGGCATAGGAGCATTCTTCTTTTTATACTCCCTAAACAATAAATTTAGTTTATTGTGAATTTCAACATGTATATTCAAAATGTATTTTGTGTCCATCAATCCATTATTTCCATCTGACTGCTGTCACCACCCTGGTCAATGTCTGGCTCTCTCTTGCTAGGCCTCCTCCCCAACCTTTTTAGCACCAAGGGATTTCGTGGAAGACAATTTTTCTACCCGGGGGCGGGGAAAAATGGCTTCAGGATGAAGCTGTTCCACCTCAGATCATCAGGCATGAGTTAAATTCTCATAAGGAGCGGGCGCCCTAGATTCTGCACATGCGCAGTTCACAATAGGGTTCATGGTCTTATGAGAATCTAATGCCACCGCTGATCTGACAGGAAGTGGAGCGCAGGCAGTAATGCATGTTCACTGGCCGCTCACCACCTGCTGTATGGCCTGGTTCCTAACAGGCCACAAATCCGTACGGGTCCGGGGATTGGGAACCACTGCTCTTGATGACAGCTGGAGCAGTCTTAAATGAAAAGTGGATTATAAGTTCCCTGCTTAGACTTTCAGCTGTTTCCCATTTCCAGAATCTTCACTGCAGCCTGCCTGGCTGTACTTGATCTGGCTCCCACCCTCCTGCCCTCCCTCCTTAGCCCTGTCATCTCATGCTACTCTCCCCCTTGCCCAGTACACTGCCCAGATGCATTCTTCTTGGGCCAGAAGTACTGTGCATGCATGTCAAATCTGACACAGACGTTTCTTAGAGTATCAGGGGTCAGGGATGTGGCTGATAATATAAGGGCCTCTCCAATCAGACTTTCTAATCTAACCGAGGAGATACTAATTACAGTGTTGATGCTAAAAAAAGAAGGTTCTGACAAAATAGAACTTCTGAAGCATCATAAATCAGATAACCAGTATTTGTGATCCCCTTTTAAATATTCCTGTGAAGAAGAATAGGGGATGTAACTGAAGAGATGAACTAAAAGTTCTGCTATGTATTGAGAACCTAAGTGTGGGATGCCGTGTTTGGATCTGGAGACACGTTGCCTCCTGGTACTTAAACAATCTGGCATCACACCTGACATGACCTATATTAAAAGAGAGACACTGTAGTACTTAATAGTTTGGTGCTCAATGAGCAGGAGAGCTAGCTGGTGCTCGGGGAGGCAGAGGGGTCACCCTCCCTGATGGCCAGGGAGGTCAGGGCTGACAGTTCATGAACTGTGCTTGCCTGGATGGAAGGCAAATAGTTGAGGAAGAAAGAGGAAGTGGATGGAATTCTAGGCCTGAGATGAGGACTGAGAATATCTTTGGGTAATAAGACCAATTAAGCTGGAGTAGAAGGGTCATTTATGGAACAAAAGGTTGTGGATGGTGTTGTAATGGAATTTCCTAGACCACTGTGACCCACTAGTGGACGGTGAAATTAATATAGAAGATCTTGTCCCCTATTAAAAATGTTTTTAAAATAGAATAGGAAATACAAGAGAATGTCTCCGGGAGGGTGAGTGTTGACTTGTGAAAGGTTGTTGCATATATGTATTCTGGGTTACAGTCTCAAATGTATTCCTTATTGTAGGGCATGCTCAAAGAGTTCTGAGATCAGTGGACTGGACACAGAGCTGTCTAAATACCTGTGTCTGCCATTAGCATCTGGCACAGGAGCCTGTGTACTGGCATTTCAATCTGTTGAACAAATTGAGGGCCTTGGGTTCCAGCCCAAGGAGTTTGGATTTTATCCTATAGGCAGTGAAAGTTTTTGAAGATTTGTGGGCAGGAGGATAATGGGTCTTTAAGAAAATTCATTTAGCAGTTGTACATAGGATGGCTTGGGGAGAGAAGAGATAGGAGGCAGGGAGTCTAGTTAGGAGACATTGGCTGGGTCTTGGGTGAGTGACAATGACCTGTGTAGGTTAGTCACAGGGGATGGGAAGGTAAGAGGGCCCAGTAATGGCTGCAACAGTGGTTTTTGTTTGTTTTTGAGACAACGTCTTGCTCTGTCACCCAAGCTAGGGTATAGTGGTACAATCTCAGCTCACTGCATCTTCCATCTCCCAGGTTTGAGCGATTCTCATGCCTCAGCCTCCTGAGTAGCTGGGATTATAGTCATGTGCCACCATGCTGGCTAATTTTTGTATTTTTAGTAGAGATGAGGTTTCACCGTGTTGGCCAGGCTGGTCTCAAACTCCTGAGCTCAAGTAATCTGCCTACCTCAGCCTCCCAAAGTGCTGGGATTACAGGTTTGTGCCTGGCTGATTTTTTTTTTTTTTTTTTTTTTAAACGTGAAAAGGATTTTTGTTTCCTGTCTCTATTTTAGAATCATGCCAGTCATAATATCTTAGGTCATCTAATCAGATCAACAAAGGTAACGTTGACTTCGACTGTGTTTGAAGCATTTGTCATGACTGTTGCGTTATCAGTTATTCAGGAGTTTCTGTATGGGGCACAAATTAGCTCTTCTTAGCAGCAGACTAATCTGAAGAAATGACTCCCATGAATAAGAATTTGTCTGAATGCTGTAAGGCTTTTATTAAGTCTCATCTCACTAAGTGCTGATCAGTTTTGATTGCTGATCAAAACTGTGCTGATCAGTTGGAGCAGAGCACATAGGTTCTTTGGAGATAAGATTGTTTTAGAGAGTAGGGTGAGAGAATAGAAATCAGTGAGCCAGCAGCCTTCTCACAGCAATGAAAACTGCCTTTTCAGATTAGTTTTGATCATCTCAGCTCCATTACCCTTTATTCTTTCTTTTGTTTGTGTATCCTAGGAAGCGCCGCAGCCCCAGGGCAGCACATCACAGCCACTGTGGAACATAGCCATTCCTCTACCATCATGCTGGGACCAGTCTTTCCTGACCAATATCACCTTCTTGAAGGTTCTTCTCTGGTTGGTCCTGCTGGGATTGTTTGTGGAACTGGAATTTGGCCTGGCATATTTTGTCCTGTCCTTGTTCTATTGGATGTACGTTGGGACACGAGGCCCTGAAGAGAAGAAAGAGGGAGAGAAGAGCGCCTACTCTGTGTTCAATCCGGGCTGCGAAGCCATCCAGGGCACCCTGACTGCAGAGCAGTTGGAGCGCGAGTTACAGTTGAGACCCCTGGCAGGGAGATAGGACCCAGCTGTGCTGTCATGCAGCTAACTTCTGATGTGGTCTTCCTCACCACTGGCTGTGGATTTGATTTCAGGTGTATAGGACCTGAAATGGCAGCTTGCAGGTTAGCTCTGTGACTGCATGGTTCTTCTACATTCTTTCCCTGATCTTTTGCTGCCATTTGATCTTTAGTGTTGGTGAAACTCTCTAAAGTACATTTACTGTGGGTCCGATGCAATTTATAAAAATTATGTACTCAAGAAGGGAGACCTGTTTGTCTCATTTCTCATCTATTTGGGGGATGATTTTAGAGCACTAGAAAGGCACTGGGGAGATTCTCAGCTTAAAACATCCAGCCATTTGAAGTAATGATTAGGTACATCAGGGCTGCATTGTAAATGTTCTCTTTAAGTCTTTTAACATTTATAGCAATTTTTTTTTCCCAGAAAGTTTAGGTTGTAAGTTTTGGGTTTCTTGTTTGTTTTTGTTTTGCTTCCTATTTTAATTCTTTCATTTTCAGTCATTACTGGTATTGAAAAATAAAATATCTTTAAAACATCTCTTCAGAAATAGGTCCCTCTTCATTGCCCATCACCATCTTCCACTCTCTATTATTTTGTCACCACTCAGTAAAGGAAGGTAGGAAGGGACAAAGGACTAAGTGCAGGTGTTGGGGAGGGATTTCACAAGTGGTTATTAATAGCCAGTTCAGCAAGAAGAATTGAGTGTGTACAAAGGGGAGGGCTGGAAGTGTAACTCCAGACCTGTTGGCTGCTTGGTTTCTTAGATTCTAAGGCAGCAGTCCCCAACATTTTTGGCACCAGGGACCAGTTTTGTGGAAGACAGTTTTTCCATGGACGGGGTGGTGGTGGAGGTGGTTTCGGGATGAAACTTCCACCTCAGATCATCACGCTTTAGAGTCTCATAAGGAGCACGCAGCCTAGATCCCTCGTATGCGCAGTTCACAATAGGGTTCTAAGGGCTTTAGAGTAAGCAGCCTTTTCATCTGGGCCTCTGGTGAGAAATTCTGTAAACAGTGATAATCAGGCTGGATTTTAATGTTCCTTCCTCTTCCAGTACAATGTTACGAGTTTGGGTTCATTAAACTCAGGCAAACTCCCATTGGGTTGGGGCTTCTCTCATTAATTCCATTTTGTGGCTAACCTTACTGTGTTTCAGCCCTTGTTGAAAATTCTTCTGATATGTGTTGCTCTTCCTCACAACCCTTTGCCCATTGGGAGTTTGGCTGTCCCTCAGAGCCATCCGGTCAAGCAGATGGTCCGTTCTAGCTCACAGAAAAGTCTTTTCTTCATGATTTCTGTCTGAACTGGACATGTAGAGAGTATGGGAAACAGATGAATCCCTATTAAACATGAAGTTTTGATTGTATTTAAGATACAATTTTGTTGACTGATTTATTTTCTTAAGGTTTTCTTAATTTTCTTGATACTTTCCTTGGACTTTTCCATTTCATAAAAGTCCCACACAAGGGAGTAATTCCCTAATCTAAGTTTTACTGCAGTGCTCAGGGCAGTAAGCATTGCTGTAGAAAGAACTCATTTGTATTTTAAAAATGTATAATTCAAACTTTCCCCTAAAACAAAATGCCTGTAACTCTGAATTAGAGAGGTTTGATCCAATTAGTAATCCCAGTGGGGTAAAGACTTAAGCACAGAGGAAACTTGACCTGTGGGTGGGTGGACCTCAGTAGTGATTTTTGAAATGCAGCTGTTTTTGAGGTGGAGTCTAGATTGCCTCAAGCCCATCTTGCATGGGATTTTTCTGTGAATAATTTTGTCACTTCTCCTCACCTCTTCCCAAAGGTGCATGTAATGATGGCATTAGGAAAAATAGGGTGTGAATCAATTAAAGGCCTGACAGGGAGAAGAAGAAAGAACAATAAGTATTTGGTGCTTTCATCAGACTATTAGGCTTTAGGTGCAGCCTTGATTTCCCGAATTTAGGCCTATTGATCTCAGAATTTCCACTCATAGCCTGACCATTAACCCAGCATGCAGCCTCCATTAAAGGATTCTTCTGTCATCAAGGAACTTGAAATCCCAGAGGTAGATGCAGTCCCTGTGATAACTTTATATATGAGTGAAGTCGTTTCTGTTCAAGTCTAACAAGTAACTTGGTTTTTGCTTTTATTCATATTATCCCATCTTGCCTGCTGATAGAGACTGTTAAGTGAAACTCTACATCTAAAGTTGGAAGGGACCCCAAAATGCCATCAAGTGTGTTCCCCACCCCCAACCTTGGGCAGGGCCATCATTTATTCCCAACTAAAGATAATTTCTTTCTAGTGAACCCCTAAAGAAGATTCCAGGTACTTCCTAGGAGGTTCTTTATGTTTACTGAAAGCACTTTTGCCACTCCCATCCTCACCATCATGGGGTTATTTTGTCTCCTAATCTTAGTGGATGTGGAGTCCCTGGAGGCCTATGTGAGCATCCTTCAGACTGGTAAACCCTTACTCAGTTCTCTCTTCTCTCTGCTCTTTAGGCCAAGTCATTGATCTGTACCTCTGGGACTCAATCACTTTCATGCTAGCCCTGACCTAAGTTTTTCAGGTTTGAGTGAGGGTGAGTGTCCCTGTGGATGGGTGTAATGACCTTTCTCAAAAGCTTTGGAGCTTTTCCAGTGATGACAGGCATGTGTGTTTTGTGCTATTAGAGTTATGCTTTGAGTATAGGCAGTCTTCCACATTTGTCTTTTGACCTGTGTGTCAGTCAAAAAGCTCTGTGCTGCAAAATCTTAGAAAGTTACACAATTGAAAGAACCAGTGACCCTCAGTTGGGCAGAAGACATCAAAATTCGAGCTATGTGCTTTTAGTTCCTGCTACTCATACCAGCAAATATTTGTAGATGCCCTGGATTTGGCGCTGCTGAGGACACACACACAGGAGCTCCTGCATAGGATGAGCGTCCCTAAGAACCCAGGGATGCAGGGGTGGGGTTGGGATGTCATGGAGCATGTTGCCACCAGGCGGTGGCATAGAGCTGCCACTATACCTCATGGGTCCCTTCACCTCACACTTGAAAATTTACGTAATGTAGAAAACCCTCTGGGATGTTTATCTCAACCACTTGTGCTGCTTTTTCAGATTTTTTTTTTTCCAGTTTAAAATTTACAGAGGAAAGGGCTCATCAGAGGTCCTGGGAAAGGCGTAGAAAGCTACCAGAAGTGATTTATATATGTATTTTAAAATAAAACAGCAGCTCCTCTCTAGACTTAGCAGGCAGTGTTACAGTTGCTTGCACAGAGCTGAGCTTTGCGAGAAGGAGAAGGGGAATGACTAAGAATTTACATAGTTGGCAGGGAAAACCAACTGCCTAAGCCAAAGAAAGTAACTTTTGAACCATATGCTTTGGTTTCTATCACACATACTTTTATTTCACAACTTTGGAGCACTAGGATACATAAAGACTTGCATCCCATTTTCAAAAAGCTGAGAGAGAAGACAAGATGAGTGCACACAAAACTGTATTATGAAGTATAGGACACAATGTGAATGCTTATAAAGGTATACGGTGTGTGTGTGTGTGTGCATGTTTTTTCAAGGGAGAGATCACTTGCAGTCCTAAATACTATATAGGATTTTCACCTCTACGTGAAAAATACTCTTTCCTGAACAAGTCATGGATGAACGTTTTGAAAAGTATACTCTATAGACCACCCACCTACATAGGAATCTCCTGTAGTAATGGTAAAATGCAGATTCCAGGGCCCCCACTGACTCAGAATGTCTGGGGGTAGAATCCTGAGAATCTGCATTTTAACAACCTCCCTGATGTGATCTCTGGCATAATAAAGATTAAGAGCCGCTGACATAAACCATAAATGCTAAAATAGGAAGAAAATTTAGTGATTATTAGATCCAAGCAAAGAAAATGGTTGTGCATTTTTAAAGCGAGCGATGAGGTTTGCTATTTTTCAAACTGTTCATTTGGAACACCAAAGCGAGAGAAGAAGAAACGTATCTTTAAAACAATGAGGAACTAACTCCAAAGACTACGCAGAAATGAAACGTCCTTTATTTTTTGAGGTTTTCTTTAAATGATTACAACAAGAAGTACATGCTCATTTTAGAACATTTTGGAAATACAGGAAGGAATAAAATATTGTTGTACTTCTATGCATATATTTTAGAAATCAAGAGGTAAGTAGGGTGTATAGGGAGAACATCTCCCTCCACCCTGCCATGTTTGTTCTTTCTCAAGCCTGCAAATGACACCATCCTAAACACACTATTCTTTCGCTTTCTTTCTTTTTTCTTTTTTAGGAGTTTTAGTTTTATTTATGTGCATTTGAAGTTTTTATGTAAGGGAGTGACATGATCCAATTTTCTTTTTTCTCTCTCTCTCTCTCTTTTTTTTTTTTTTTTTTTTTTTGAGAGACAGAGTCTCACTCTGTCCCCAGGGTGGAGTGCAGTGGCACGATCTGCCTCCCAGGTTCAAGCAATTCCCCTGCCTTCCCAAGTAGCTGGGACTACAGGCATGCGCCACCACACCCAGCTAATTTTTCTATTTTTAGTAGAGAAGGGGTTTCACTGTATGCTGGCCTGCCTGGTCTCAAACTCCTGACTTCAGGTAATCTGTCCGCCCTGGCTTTTCAAAGTGCTGGGTTTACAGGCGTAAGCCACTGCAGCCGGCCCCCAATTTTCATTTCTAAAAGATCATCCACGCTATGGTGGGGAGTAGATTCTCTATGTCATTCATTCATCCATCCATCTATCCATTTACAGAGCATCTAAACTTTGCCAGTCATGGTGCTGGACTTGGCTCATACAGATATAAGGGAGACAAGGTTCCTTTTCTCAAGGACCTCACAGTCAAATGGGGGAGGTAGCCAGTAACCAGTTACAGTGCAGTGTGGTAAGCCACACTGAGAGTATGTCATCTGAACGAGGACCCCAGCCTCAAAAGAGGATCTTAAATCATGGGTCAGGAAGGGCTTCCTGGAGGCAGTGATGCTGTGCTGAGTTTAAGGGAGGACTAGGTACTCCCCCAAAAGAGAAGATGGGGACAAAAAGCATTTTGGTCAGAGAAAACCACCTGGGAGAAAGGTGATAATCATGAAGGAGAATAACAAGCTTGGATGCATTCTGAGGACTTGGATGTTAAGGAACAAATAAAAGGAATTGATGAAAGGCAATTCCAGAAAGGAATATTGGGTGCCTCTTGCTTTTTGAGCAAACAATATTTCTTAGTAACTACATCAGCACAAACAGAGCTGCTTCCTCCTTTTTCACAGCTACAGAGTATACCATTGTATGGATAGATTATAACTCAACAAGTCTCCATTAATGTATATTTAGGTCGTTTCTAATCTTTTGTTGTTGCAAACAATGTACAACGAATATCCTTGTACATATGTCATTTCAACATATGGGAATACTTCTCTGGGATAATTTCTTAAAATTAGATTTGCTGGCAAAAGGATATTTGACTGAAAATGTTGATAGATGTTGCGCTGCATGAAGTGATTCTCATTTACATTCCTACCAGCAATGTATGAAAATGCCAATTTCCTCATATCCTCACCAACACAGGGTGTTTTCCAACTGTCTTCTGTACTTTGCCAATATCTGAGAGGTGAAATGGCACCTCATAGTTTTAATTTAAATTTCTTATTATGGGTGAACATCTTTCTATAAATTTGTGAGTCATTTGTATTTATCTGTGAACTGTTTTAGCCTTTGCATGATTTCTGTTGAGTTATTGGGAATTTTAAAATTTCATTTAGGAACTCTTCGTAAATGAAGAAAATTGGCTCTTTGAATTATGCATTTCAAATATTTTTGCTCAATTTGTTCAAACTTCTTGCTGTTTTTGTTTCTGTGTAGAAATTTTTTGTTGTCAAATTTATGTATTTTATTTTATGACCTGGGTTTGTCATATGGCAAAAAAATTTCCATGTTTACCCACTGCTTTCATTTTCTATATTTAAGTTTTTTTATCTACCTAGTATTTATTTTGGAGTGGGGTTACAGATAAGGATCCAACTTTATTTATTCAGGCATCTATTTGTTCAGGTATCTAACTAGTTCCCTCGGGTTCATTTATTAAATAACCCAACTCTTTCGGGCTAATTTTAAACCCATCTGTATCATATACCACATTTCTTGTGTATTTGTATCTATTTTGGGCTTTCTGGTCTGTTCTTTTGCTCTGACAGCTTTTCCATATTCTAGTACTTCACTTTTTATTATTGAAGCTCTTTGGTGTGTTTTAATATCTGAATGGGCTAGACACCTCTTTATTACTCTTATTTTGGCTTTCTTCTTTAAAACTTATACTTAACATGTTTATTTTCTCCCTGTGTTCTTTAGAATTAACTTGACCAGGTCCCCAAAATTTCTCTTGATATTTTTATTGGTCTCACTTTAAATTTACAGGTAACTTAAGGAGAAGACACCCCTGTAAGTTATTGTTTTACTATTCAAGAAGACGGTATGCTACCATTTGTTTAAGCCTCTTTTACTGCCCCTCAGTTGCACTTTCAAGTTTGCTTTATATTGATCTTCCTATTCCCTGTTTATTCCTGGTTATTTTATCTTTTGCTATTAAGGTCAGTAGATCTTTTCTTCTATTATTTCCTCCAACTTGTTGTTGTGTGTGTGTGCGTGCATGAGAACTGTTGATTCTGGTATATTAATTTTGTACCAGTCCTTTACCAAATTCTCTTACTAATTATAATGGTTTTTCAGTTGATCTGCCTGGATTTGCCATGAAGGTAATTATTTCCTTTTCAAATAATGTAAAATTTAGTTCCTATTTTCCCTGGTTTTCTTTTGTTTTGTTTTGTTTTTGTTTTTAGACAGGGTGTTACTCTTGTCACCCAGGCTGGAGTGCAGTGGAGCAATCTTGGCTCACTGCAACTTCTGCCTCCTGGGTTCAAGCAACTCTCTCACCTCAGCCTCCCAAGTAGCTGGGACTACAAGTGTGTGCCACCATGCTTGGCTAATTTTTTGTATTTTTAGTAAAGAGGGGCTTTGCCTTGTTGGCCAGGCTAGTCTTGAACTTGTGGCCTCAAGTGATCCTCCCCTCTTGGCCTCCCAAAGTGCTGGGATTATAGGCGTGAGTCACTGTGCCCAGCCTCTTTTCCCAATTTTTATGCCTCTTATTTTTTTCTCTTTGTCCATTACATTGGCTAAAGCACCTGGAAAAATGTTAAATCAGAATAGTAATCAATGATATCTTTGTTTTGCTCTTGACTTTAATAAGCATGTGCCAGTATTTCCCACTAAGCATGATCCTGGCTTTGGGGTAGGTGAATAGATAGATAGACAAACAGAAATCTTAAGAAATTACTCATCTGGGCTGGGTGCAATGGCTCACACCTGTAATCTCAGCACTTTGGGAGGCCAAGGCAGGCAGATCACTTAAGTCCAGTAGTTCGAGACTAGCCTGGCCAACATGGAGAAAACCTGTCTCTACTAAAATTACCAAAATTAGCTAGGTGTGGTGGCAGGTGCCTGTAATCCCAGCTATTGAGAGGCTGAGGCATGGGAATCATTTGAACCTGGGAGGTGGAGGTTGCAGTGAGCCAAGATTACACCACTGCACTCCAACCTGAGCAACAGAATGAGACTCTGTCTCAAAAAAACAAAAAACAAACAAACAAAAAAGAAAGTACTTATCTGTACTTATGTTATTAAAAGGTTTTTCTTAAGAATGGATGTAGAATTTCACAAAATCTCCTTTCAATGTAGTGGACATTAATCTTATGGTTTTTCTTTTTGATCAATTAATATAATCAATTAATATTACAGATTTATTTATTGAACCATCCTTTTATTCCTGGAATAAACCACCCTTGATTGTGATGTACTATTTTTTAATGTGCTGATAGATTCTATTTGTTAATAGTTTTATTTATGGTTTTTATTGGTGATTTTCATGAGATCATAGTATTTTTTAACACTTTTAGATTTTGAAATGTATAAAAAGCATATTTTTAGGTCTTCATTATAGATTGTGCCCTTTATCATTATGCAAAGCCCGCTTTGTTTTCTTTATTGCATTTTTTCCCTGAATTTATTTTTGTCTGATATTAAGGCTGGAAGCCCTGCTTACTTTTTGTTTGCATTTGCCTCATGTGCTTCTGCCCATAGTTTTGTTTTCAGCTTGAATTATTTTTATTAGGTATGCTGCTTGTATATAAAGACTAGTTGTGTTTTCTTTTATAATCTATTATGAGAATATTTTCTTTTAATAGGTGAGTTTAACTTATTTATGTTTATGAAAGTCTTGCTTATCTCATCACATTTTATATTATTCTGTTTAGGTAGCTTCTTTTACCATATGGTCTCTGGGTTTTTTGTTTGCTTGTTTTGTTTGTGTGTATGTGTGTTTCTTTCAATAATCTAGAAAGTTTAAATTTCTGTTTCAAGTTTATATTTTTAACTTTATATTGATTACTTAAAAACTGATATTTTTAGGCAGTGTTTATTAACATCTTATAAAAATAAGTGTAATAAATTTATATTTCCACCTTCTTCCTACTTTTCTCCATCTTTCAACCCCCAGTTCTACTGATTTATTGACTAATTGATTGACTTATATCTTTAAATATAATTGCAACCTACTACTTGAGTTATCAGCCTTAAATGATATATTTTGACCTGATAGATAATGAAATCAACATGCCAACACTGCCTTTTATGCCTCCTCTCTTCCTTCCCTCATTTGATTAGTTATATCATATCATTAAGGTTTATAACATTTATATTCTGTTCTTTAGTCCTATCTTTACAGTTTTTTAGTCTTAGTCCTATCTACAGTTGATTTTTTTCACTTAATGATTAACTCTGAATATATGTCAGGTTATTCTCCTACAGTATTGATTTTGACAGCTGCACAATATTTCTGTATGGATAAATGTACCAGCCTTTATTTAGCCAATCCCCTATTATTAAACACTTCAGTTGTATTCGGTTGTCACTAGCATGAATAGTACAAACCAGGCTCACCTCTTTGAAATTTAAAATTTTATATTTCCATCTCTTAGAAAAGAGTAATTAGAAGCCAATCCCTATTAAAACCGGATCTCAACCCTTAATCACCAAATCCCCTGGGGATCTCATGAAAATGTGGATTCTGATTAAATAGGTCTGGGTCAAGGCCTGAGATTCTGCATTTCTAACCACCTTTTAGGTGATGCTGATGCCACTGGTCTTTGGACCACACTTTGCTTAGCAAGGTCTTTGAATACATTTCATTTCTGGAGAATTCTGCTTGAAAAAAAAAATGCTGGAAAATATGGCCTGTAGCAGTAGTTTCATTGTGTCTTATGATATAGTTTAAAATATCACATTTGTATCAAAATAACTTGTAGCATATAATTATTATTTGTGAACGATCATTTGACAATTTTCTTAAATCTCATTTGTTTGGGCTTATTGTGGATATGTGCCTGGAACCCTCTCAGATGTGTATGTCCCTGTTGCATGGAAAAAAAGGCTGAGAACCCTGGGGACCAGAAATAAAGCAGAGGTCAGATGGGTACCCTAGAATGAGGCAGTATAAAGAAACCTTTGAATCCAAATTTGTAAATAATATCTGCACTCTTAATCTCTTGGGGATGTGTTTGTTGTTTAGTAGGTAAGTGTTTGTTTAGGTGGTTTTATCCTACGAGGCCCAAAGTGATCTGGCCCCTGCCTCTCTTTCCAGGTTATATTCACCTCCTTGGTGTTCATCTTACATTGTGGTTTGACAGACTTTCTGTAAAGGGCCAGTTGGTAAATAGGCTTCGTTGACCAAACTGTCTCTGTTGCAATTACTCAACTTTGCCATTGTAGAGCAAAAGCATCCATAGACAATATATAAGTAAATGAATGTGCCAATAAAACTTTATTTATAAAATCGGGTGGTAAACCATAGTTTACTGATCTAACAAACTAAATATACTTCTTTGTGCTTTAGGGATTTGACTGTTGCCTTTTCTGGGAACTCACTCCCCTAGATGATCCTAGGTCCTGCTCCCTTATTCCACTGGGGTCTCTCAGATGTCACTTCATCAGAGAGGCCTTCCCTGACCATCCAGCCTAAAATAGCACCCTACCCCCATATCTCCATGTCCTTTACTGCCTTTCTCTCTTGGTAAATATTTCATTTATTGCTTCACTAATAATGTTGATCTTATTTTAATAACTGTTAGAGAAAAGCATATGTGTTGACAGGCAGAGTATTCTTAATATACATGGCAGTTCATTTACAGTGGACCATCTCTAGGGACAGAAATAGCTTTGTTTTGTAGAGCTTTTTTTAATCATTTTTCTTCTAATGACTTTTCCTCTGAGATTTAGACAGAGTTTGGCAGTGCCAAACATATTGTGAAATGGCACCGGGTTGGTATGAAACAATTACCTTGTTCTAGATCCTCATCAATAAAAAAATAATGTCTTTGGCTATTCTAGCTCTTCTCATGGATTATATCAGGTTCTGCCCCATATATAATTTTCAAAAAACTATTTCTGTAAAAAGGAGCATTTCCTAGGCAATTTGCATTTTTCCCAGAATCCTCATGGCCTAATAAAGGCTGGGCAACGCAGGGCGAGTAAGGGCCCTGGAAGAGACATTTCCTGAAGAAACATGATCATTTTGGAAATTCATGTTAGGATCTGATCACTTTGGAGGATCCAGCCCCAAGGAAGAGAGAGAAGTCAGATTCTGAAGTTCACGTAAGGTTTCTGTGATCTTGCTGCTATAGCCTTTGGAAATCTACATCTATGCATCATTCTTAGCGCAGCTGAAGAAAGCTGTTCTTCATGTGGGTGGCCAATGCAGAAGGTGCATGAGCCCCACGAGATGACTGTAACTTGGGGGTATTACTGGGGTTTGGGTAGCTTGGCATGCTCTCAGGAGATCTGCACCATGGATACAAAATGTCTCAAGAGCTATTGCATTTCTCATGTAAGAAGTGACAGCAAGACTAACTCAGTCATGGAGCCTGAGAGGTAAGGGCCCCTTCCTGCCAGAAGGAAGGTCTGTGTTTGAGAAGAAGGTGTTGTTCAAGGCTAGGAGAGTGAGTGAGACCATTGCCATTACAGCTGATTCTGAGACCCCATAGGTGACATTCTTTTTGGACTTGTGGCACCACCATGCCTTGTTTGGCAGGCTTCACAATCTTTACCAGTTTCTAGAAGGTGTTTTTATAAATACTTTATGTAGCTGGGGTGTTATAGATGTTTTTCTTAATAGCTGAGAATATTTCAACACAGTATAATTCTTAATGTAACATGGTTCTTTCATATGATGAGTGTACACGAGAAATCTTTTCATCTTTTTGTTTGTTTTGTTTTGTTTTTGAGACAGAGTCTCGCTCTGTCTTCAAACTGGAGTGCAGTGGCACAATCTCAGCTCACTGCAACCTCTGCTTCCGGGTTCAAGTAATTCTCCTGCCTCAGCCTCCTGAGTAGCTGGAACTACAGGCAGGCGCCACCATGCTCAGCTAATTTTTGTATTTTTAGCAGAGATGGTTTTTCACTATGTTCGCCAGGATGGTCTCGATCTCTTGACCTCATGATCCGCCTGCCTCAGCCTCCCAAAGTGCTGGGATTACAGGAATGAGCCACTGTGTCCAGCCTTCGTCTGTGTTTTTAACTGTACCTTTCCAAACGATGCCATTGGAAGACATTGATTTAACTTAACTAGGGGGAAATGTCTTTGCTTTGGTGTGTGTCTCTGGTTTGGGTTCTCTAGTCTCTACTTTTAACACCAGGATTTGATGTTAACACCAGGATTTGATGAAAGAGCTTGAAGATGGTTTTATTGTCAAGTAGCATCTAATTGATGGGTAGCAGTGGGGTTTATTAAAGCTGTAAATTCAATTTCCTAGGAATTTTGAAGGTTCAGAAGGGTTCTGGAGGGCAAAAATATGGTGGTAAAACACCTTTTATTTTTTCAGCCAGAAATGTATATAATGGTTACAGATTGTCAAAGATTGGAGCTAAAGAGTAAAGTAACCATGGCCTTTTTGTTGTCACTATTTAGTTTGTGTAGTTGCCAAGTGTGTTTCTAATGCCATCCTAGGTCATCGGCATTAAAAAAAGTTTTGCGTAAATATCATTTACTGCCTCAAGTCCTTGCTCTTTCACCCTAAAGATCTGGAAAGTTAAAAACAAACAAACAAACAAACAAAAAACCTGCTAATCGCCTCTGGGTGTTACCAGCCTGCATTAGCTCTAAGGCAATCCATCTCTTGGCATGGGACTACCCAGTGTTTGTAATTCTCAGCTATTGATTTTGTTTGTAGTTGGAGGTTGTACCACAAATAAATTCTAAGGTCTATTCGTCCTACATGAGGGGGAGCCATAGTAATTCATTCTCACATTGGTGCCCAGTGTCAGTGCGAAAAAAAATAAAAGTCTTCTTGGATTCACTGTAGGCCACGGGTCTTTTTCTCTTTCCAAAATCACTGTGTTAGTTAAAATGAGCTTTTGTACAAAAGAAAATACTCTATCACTGCTTAGGATTAGAGAAAGCTACAGGGAAGGAGCTCAGATTTATGGAAGATGGAGTTAATAATGCTGACTGGAGATAGGGTTCCTAGTTCCTTGTAATTCTCATTCTTTTCTCCTCCTCTGCAATTTCCTCCCCTCTTTCACTACAGCCCTTTTTCACATTTAAACAGTCTACTATTTTTCTTTTTTCTTTATCTACTTATGTTCTGGCCTCTTCATCTTCTCTTCCTCACCTACCCTTCCCACCTTGGGGATACTGTTTGACTCCTTCCTTGTAGTCACACAGTATTGGATCTCTGTTCCCATCTTCTCCAACCATCTGGCTACATTTGTCATCTAGTCCAGCTTGTGCTGCTGGTTTTCAGCCCTCCCTCTCTGCCCCACCAACTATTTCTCTACTTCTGATGGGGAAAACCTCACTGTTTTCAGTCTTTCTCTTTGTGTGTATGTGTTGGGAGGATGGGTAGGGAAGGAGGGAGAAAGGAAGAAAGGAAAGACGTAGGAAGAGACAGAGACAGAGATTGAAAGAGACTGAACTACCATATGTTCATGGCACAGGGTTTTGAGAGGATAATGAGGGAAGGGAACAGGAGTTCTCAAACCTTGAAAATGCTGATATGCAATGGCATGTGAGTGAGATCCTTCACAAACTCTATGTGGAACTCAGTCCTCCCCATCTGGGGGCAGTAGTCACTAGAATATGGCTTTATATTGCATGTGAACATGAATGAGTCTGGAGGCCAAGAATTCTGATGTGTCTCCCCAGTGGCTAGGCCTCAGAACAGCTCCCCAACCCCCTTTCTTTAGGCTGAGGTCAAGCCCTTATTAAGCCACAGTGCAACCTCAGAGAAAGACAGTGCACTTCTACCTGATTTATATTATTTGTAATAGCTACCTAGAAATGTGGTGGTCATTAATTGGTTTGGGTGGATGTTTTCCTGGAAGGTGGGGAGGGGATAAAAACCTCTATTTTGGTCCTGCTAAGTGGAAGGGGAAGAGCACAGAAATGTGAGAATATCAGTAGGGGTGGGAATTAAGTCAAAAGCAGGATGGGTGCAGAGAAACAAATGCAGATGTTCCACCTGCAGCTATCAGGAGTTGGTTATAGGTATAACTTGCTCTTAGGGTAAGAATTATTCTTATGTTTGAAAGGGACAATTACCACAGCTTGTCTAAAAAGCAGATGTTTAAAGATACTTTGAGGTAAGTACACTGACCTTCAAATAGGTGTAACTGAAATGATGGGGGAATTAGGGGAATCTGCAATTCCTCTGCCTTTCTATAAGAGTGAGTTGCAAATCTGGAGAGTGACTAATTATTTAAATTGGAGAAAAGTTCATTTTTCTGAAGATGAATCTCTAAACAGCAGTTCCATTCAAATGCTGTGGCTGCTTTGCAAACAAAGCTTGTGCATTTATGGCTTTTTTAAAAATGGATTTAATGGACTGAGTTCATTTAGACAGGAGAGATCGAATGAATGAGCGGAATTAAAATACACATCCATTTGGCCGTCAGTCATTGTTTAAGCCACTCGACCACCCAACTTTTCTAATTAAATGACATTGCTGTCCCTGCATAAAGGCTGCGATGGATAAATTAGTACTTGGTGAGTGCTTTGAAGATGAAAATCACAGTATGAGTAATGAGCAGGGTTTTTTTTTCCTTGGGCTGGAAACGGTGTCTTTTGTGTTTTCCCACTGCACCGTGAGTCACCTGGACTGACATTGCAGAAAGCCTCCTCTCACAAAGGAAGAGCAAGAGAGACAGTAGAGACAGACTTTTATTTGACTTACAAGGCAAATTAGGAAAGAGCCTGCATCCATTCACATCTGTACAAGGAATTATATGACCTACACATTCGCTACCTATAGAAGCTGGCCATATTTTGCAGGAATTTATGCATTAGGAAATCACATGGAAATGATCTTGTTTAAACATTCATGAAGAGCAAACATCCCCCAAGAGCACTGAAGGTAGAAATCTAGCTTGGTCCCTCCTGAGAGCTTGGCTTACCTCTCTGTTGGTGCATTTAAAGGTCTGCATCAAATCCCTCCAGAACCGATGGGATGCTGGAGTTTGTCTGCTTTGAGGATGTGATGATTATTTTAGTGGGAGAAGTTTAGAACTGCAGGTTTGGAGGTAAAGTGTGAACTGTTTGGCAAGATCAAGCACTGGCTGGCTGGGGTGAATTTTGCCCTTCCCTCAATGCTCCCATTGGCTCCCCTTTAAAGAACTCAACTTTTTATACGTTCCAAACTGTAGTGAGAGGTCTTTTCTCACTACATCTAAACATTCTCATTTAGATATGTTTTTCTTGTCCTGAATTGCTTTGACACAGCAATAATTAGTCATGCTACATTGTCTAGGCTGGCTAATTACTGAGAGCTTGGCAGGCCCCATCGGAAAGGTTGCATCACCCAATGTAAGTTAGGATCCAAGCTGGTGGCTGCCCCACTCCTCATTGTATCCAAATGTAGAATGAGGTGCATCCTTTTCAACCCTGACAGCCCCTCACTCTCAGTTGCACCCCCAAATTGGTCACAGCTGAAAGAACAGCATTCACAGTATGGCCAGCAGGGTCACCTCTTCCTGAGGCAGCAGTCGGGGAGGAGGAGTACAGAGAGGGAAGTTGGATACATCAGGGGAAAAATGGAGCCACTGCTAGACAAGGTCCTAGAAAACAGACTAAAATGGCCAAAGAAGAGAGAAAACTCTCTCCTCTGAGAGATTCAGATACATACACACGCACACACACACACACACACACACACACACATATATATATATATATATATAGAGAGAGAGAGAGAGAGAGAGAGAGAGACAGTCCAAGAGGCTTGGGGAGTTATTGGAAAACAATTATGCTTATCTGCTTCCTGCCAGTCTGTATTCATTGACAGAGCAGAAGTAGTTATAGATATTGCAGACACACTGTGGCACTAAATAAAGTGTTTAAAATTATACTGCTTAATAACGCTTCCTGTCTCAGACCTCTGCAGACCCAGAGAGCTGATTTGGGCCAGCAGGTAACAGTGTAGGGGCATGGTAATGTGATTGGCATAAATTTCTCACTCGGGCTATTTTCTTTCCCAGGGGAACTCACTCCAGCCACAAAAGAGGGGAAAATGTTAAAGTTGATCCTAATTGGTTTCTGCTGAATGTTTAGCATGTCATTCACACAGGTGTCTTAGCAGACTAAGCCTTTGTATTTTATTTGAGAATTTTTATAGTTTGCCTCATAGGAGCCAAAAGTAGGATCAGCACTGTAGATTAGAATCAGTTCAACAGAGGGAAAATAAACCATTGGAATAGATTTTGCCTTCCCTGAGCACGTCGCAGGCATTAGCAAATAATGGGAGCCCTGTCTGCGCATGGAAAGGAAGCATCTACCACTTAGACTCCTAGCCTCGGGTGTGCGGTCCTATGACCTGCACAGCGGGTGTGATGATTCTGGAGTCATCATCTCCTAACTTTATGCTGCTATGCACAGAAGAAACATGCACACACACATGCACACACATACACCCACACACACCCACACACAATGTTCTTTCCTTGCGGAAGAAAGAAATGGGAGGGACTGAGGAGGGGAGGTCTCCTGACTGTGAGCTGCTGGATAGAACACAGCCAACCCTGATGAGAGTGGCCAAGACCTTCAGAGCATGGATGAGAGTTGACTCTATTTGCCCTTTGTAGTGCTGTGCCATCTTTGCTAGACTACAGTTGCCATTTGCTAGCTGTCTCCAAATTCAGAGAGTTCTAAAAAGGTAAAGACCTTTTAGGCTATTTTAGTACACTCTGTGTGGCTATCAGTACAACTTTTCAAACACATACAGAGGCATCAGAAAAAAAATTAAGCCAATCCATTAAAAGAGTGCTGGAATTGCTACCCAAAATGACTCGCCTGCTATTTCTATGCATATGTGTGCCCTGATGCATTTCATTTCTTAAGTTTAAGACAAGGATGAATGAAGTACCAGAGTAAAAATAGGAAAGCACATCCTTCCCCTCCTCTCACCGGTATAAATTACAAAGGAGATGACACTTTCACCATCTGATGAGTCTACCTTTGCTGCTGTGTTTCCTCTTCAGCAGAAATTCCAGATAACACCACTGACTTTTACTTAGAGTATCTTGAACAGCTATTTATAGTTTTCACCTATCCTTC
The DNA here is from genome assembly GCF_000951035.1 of Colobus angolensis palliatus. NCBI lineage: Eukaryota > Metazoa > Chordata > Mammalia > Primates > Cercopithecidae > Colobus > Colobus angolensis. The sequence continues at coordinate 4,028,861 of NW_012111475.1, forward strand.
CCAGAGACCTCACTAGACTGAGAGACAAGGGCTTCTCTGGGTCCTGGCCCAGCTCAACCACCCTCTGGTGTTGTGACCTTGGGCAAGCCACCTCTGCAAGCCTCATTCCTCAATCCTATAGATCGGGCCAGGGGAGATCACCAAGGTCTTTCTCTGCTCAGAGTCTCCCAGAGCTCCAACGATGTGGTCTACAGCATGAGGCATACTAAGACCATCAGAAATCATCCCTGCAATCCAGAAACTCATTTTAAAGGGAAGGAACTTTGCAATGTAAGTGGTTTGTTTCAGTTCTGTGATTCGGCTGCTTGAAAGACTGAAATGGCAAAGAAAAGTTGACAAAATGCAAGCCCCAAACAAGTTTGAGGAAGCTGGCCAGAGTGCTGAAGTCAACTGCTGTTGACAACAGCCATCAGACCTTGTGGCTGCAAAGCTCAAACAAAAGCAGCACCTACACCCTACTGGTCAGCAATAGTATCCCAGGACAGAGGCAGCCGAGAGAGTTCTCAGCAGTATCCCAGGACAGAGGCAGCCGAGAGAGTTCTCAGCAAGCTCCAGGCGTATGGCATTAGGCATCAGGCATGTAAACAGCTGGTGGAATTTCAGAGTACATTGCATTCGATAGTTCCCAGACCTGTTGGAGCCATATTTAGCTTAGGAGAGCTTGGAAAGAGTGCAGTGCCATTTGAATGACTATTAATAGCTTTGGTGGGCGTGGGGAGCGGGGGTTGGAGCAAAGAAAAGATTTCTTCAGTTCGATATCTTGTATGTATTCATGAAGGACAAACTTCCTCCGTGTTAAAAGGCTTGGGTGTGGGGGTCTGACGAGCCTTCTGAAATCAGGAATCACCAGTTCCAGCTGGGAAGACAACTCTACTTACAGTTTAAACTAAATGATTTGAGCTTCCCAGGTGCCTAACTGAGCAATTTCTTCCCTACAATCCCTCTCCTCAGCAATTTATTTCACACAGATTATATCAATCTGTTTCTTTGTTGCTATGTAATGTAATAATCATTCTCAAAATCCTCAGTTTATCCAAAACTTAAACACTTGCACCAGAACTGTGCCCCACATCAACCCACTGGTGCCCACCCTCATGAAGAGACAGCAAATAAGGGGTGCCACTGGGAAGCCTGCCCTTATTCTGGGGAAGCAGGAATGCCCCCCCTCCCCATATTGTCTCAGTCAAGGCAGCCATCCACACAATTCCTTTCTTTAGCCCGAGGTTCAGCTTCCCTATTAACATAGACAACACTTCACTGAAGCTGAAGTATAAGAAATTTTCTGCTTGATGTGTTTTATAGCCTAGTATTTTCCTTGCACATCACATGCCTCTCTGAGGGGCACAGGAGAATGTGTCTGGGGTAAGGTTTGGGGGAGGGTTCCCACCATTTAAAAGGGAGGGAGAGACCGACTCATAAAGGAATCCATCGGAACCCTCTACTCTCCCTGGAGGTCCTGACCCCCAAGGGCGAGCTCTCTCTAGCTCTAGAAGCTTCCTTTGCAGCCACGAACTCCTTGCCAGCCTCTCTAGGATGGCTGTCTGTCTGGATATCTGCAGTGCTGCTGTGTGTCACCATAGCTTGGGGCTTCCTCACCGTGGCTGGGGACAGAATTGGTAGGTTTCCCCACCCAGCCTTTCTGCTGTTCATTATTTGTGGGGAAGGCTGCAGGCAGGGCAAACCTTAATTAGCTCCAAGTGTGAGTGGGTCAAATCAATTACTACTGCACTCTCCCAAACACCACCACAACAGCCATGATTCCGCTCGTTTCCACTAGATGGGAGAAATCGGAATTGTCCATTTGCGCACACAGACTGTTCACAGCAATAAAGAAAAGTGAATGAAGTATATACAAGCTCCCAAGTGGGGGAATTTCAAAGGGGGAGCCTGCCTCCATGGTGATCATGGGCACTATTGGTTTCTCTAAGAGAGTCTCTTCATGGTCACATCCCCTAAAGCTAGAGAGTGTATCCAAATTCCCACTCAAGAGACAGCAGATAATGTATTTCCAAGGAGAGGTGGAGGCAATGTCTCTCTTGGCCCTCTGGGCTCCTGGAAGTGGCAGATAATCTGCACCCACAGTCTGGACATTCCTAACGTGTCCCTAGATGAAACCCAGAGGATTCTTGAGCGTCTTTAAAACAGACTTGGGAGCTCATACCCCAGGGCTGGGCTCCCTGGTGGCAAGGCTGCCCTGATTCTCTGGGCATGGCAGAGGCAGGCACCAAAACAACTCAAATACCTGGAGGAGAAGCGGGCACCTTCTCAATGCTCATTCTCAACACCACCTACAGCCGTTTCCAGAAACGGCTGCTGGCACTGGCCCAAATAAAGAAAACCGGGCAGTGAGATGAGGGGGCAAGACAAGGCAAATAAGCAACCCAGACATACAAACAGCTTCCCTTTGAGAGAAGACAGGGGAGGGTGGTGACCCCAAGTGGTGCAAGCAGAGGAGACTCCCGTCACTCCTGCTCCGTGTTTGGCTGAGGTCAGAAGAGCCACTTTCCGAACCACCTCCTCTTGCAAGCCCCAGTTACTAATAAGCCATTGACCTTGAGTTTGAGTCTGGGGTTGATTTGCAGCTCTGTCTGGGGGAACCCCAAGGGCCTGTGGCTTCATGAGAAGAAATCCTCCTCATTTTCACAGCGATCGTTTTTCCTCTCCTCTCGCCACTGTGATCAAATTAGGAGGCTGCTTCTCCTAGGAAAAAATGTGTCCATGGTCCCAGGAGGCACTGCCCATTTACCTGTCTGATGGGTTTGGGGAGGGAAAGCAGGATGTATGTGTGTGTGTGTGTGTCCCTTCCTTCCCCTGTCCCTGGGAGTGTCTCTCCCACCTGAATTGGCCACCTGGCCTGCAGCAAGGACCCCAGGGAGGGCAGGCGCTGGAGTCTCAGCTGCAGGAGGCCTGGCAAGTGGCTGTGTACATGCTGCTGCCCGCCGTGGCCCCACTGCTCAGGCTGCTGGTGGGACACTTGAGGGGCTTCATGCTGCTGTCCCTCTGGATGTGCAAGTGCTCAAGCCGCCAGCGCTCCCAGCTCTTCCGAAACTCCAGCTGGACCTTCCATGGGAAAAGGAGGGAAACAAAAGCCATCCTGCAAACCAACTGCTCACAAAATGGCCCCACTATTACATTAGCAGGGAAGGGAAGAAATCCACTGCATTATATTAAGAGACACAAGTCAAGGCCTTCGGGCACCTAAATTAATATCCCAATAAAATTGTTTATTGTTGTCTCCTATTTTCTGCATCTCCTCAGGAGAGAGGTCGGCTTGATGACCTAATTGGTCTTTTCCATCTCTAAACTCTGTGATTCAGCTAAGTACCTTTTACAATCCATCACAGTATCATTTAATGGAAGAGAATGAGAGGGAGGGCGAAACGCAGGGAGACAGGAGATGGGAGAGAGAAGAGAGACGCTGTCTTTACAGTGCACATCCCAATTTCAGCTTGGATGATTGGGAACGGGGACAGCAACCCCCAGCCTTCCTGGTGTCTACAGCAGACCCTTCTAAACTCCCTGAGGGCTTCTCTCCAGGTCCCAGCACCTCACAGGGGAGGAGGGAGGGAAGGAAGGAATGCAGCTGAGACCAGCAACAGCAGGGAGGAAGGGGCAGCCAATGAGGCTTCGCAACTGATGCCATCCAGAGAGACTCTGCAGTGACCATGGGGGTGCAGCCCAGGGAGGTCAGTCAGCCAGGATCCCTGTTGTGCGGGACTCTGGCCTCCCCATCAGGAAAAGCCTCTCAGGAGGGTGGATGTTTGGGGACCAGATTGCTGGGGCAGAAAGAGACAAATCCAAGTAATGCTGTGGAGCCCCCATCCCTTGAAGGTTTGTGGCAATGCTGTGGCTCCCTGTGGTGGCCAGTGATTCTGGTCCCTGGAGAGGCCTAGCTGGAACCTGAAAAGCTAGTCTTGGGGGGTCTAGACTGCTCTTCTGGGTGATGTTCCCATAAATTTGCTTTCCAGAACTTCTTTGAAGTCCCCACCCTTCCCACACCGGAGTGTCTGGGGTCTGGGCCCTTCCCTTTAGGCCTAGTCACCAAGACGGCCTGCTGCCAGCGGCTGTGGATAAGGGGCCAATCGCCCCACCAGCCCCTGTGCAAACAACCCTCCTCTCCTCCTCCTTTGTCATCCATCCAGCTATGCCCATCAAGACGCCTGGTATGGCTGCATGCCATCCCTTAAAAGAACATTTTCTGCACTGAGTAGAGTTGAGATGGCCCAGAGGCTGCCTGCCAGGATGACGCCAGTGTCCCATGCAGTGTCAGGAACCCAAGCCTGAGTGGGGGAGGGAAGGAGGCTGAGCAGACACCACCTACAGGACCCTGTTGTATGCCAGCTCCCTGCCCGGCTGAGCCTTTGTGAAGGGAGCATATGCTGACAGCTGGGATGGGGGCCCTGAGTCCAGTGGTGGATCCCACTTGTGCAGTTGTGGGGAGGCCAGGCTTGTTTCATAGTCTTTCCACTGGAGAAGGGGGGAAAGATGGTAAACTGAGGCACACCCCTGGGAAACCACCTCAGAGACCAAAGAGGTTTCAGGGACACCTGCGGGACTTCTCAGGGTGCTGACACACGGTGTCTCCTTCTGCCCCCATCTCCCTCAGCACTTTTCCTGAACCTCTGCTGTGACCCCTGTGATCACAATTGTCCTTGAAAAATCACCATATTTATTGGGCACTTACTGTATGCATGGCATTTTCCATTGATTATCTTAGTTAACTTTCACGCCGACCCTGCAAAGCAGCTCCACATTTAAAGATGAGGAAACTGAGGTGCAGAGTGTTTATTTCTCCAGGTCGCTTAGCCAGGATTTGAACCTAGATCTGGCCTGATTCCAATGCCCGGCTCCTACCCTCCGGCCTCCCACTGCATGGCTCTTGCGGTCCTGCTTGTCCCTGGTCCATCTCCTCCCCCATCACCTGGGAGCACCTCGAGGGCGGGGGCCACATCTTCCTCATCTCAGCGTCCGTGAACCTAGCACAGTGCCCAGCATACAGCAGGTGCTCAATACATGTGTTTTAAATGAGCCAAATGAACGAACACATAAGTAGATGAGCATCTCACATCAGGTTGCTTCTGTTCCTCAGCTATGAAAACGAACCCACAAAGACAACACCACTGATCCCAAGCACCTGGGCTGGCACTTAGGCCACCACACTGCCTCCTCCACCGTCGGATTTATCCTCATCCCTGCCCTCGACCTCTGCAGTGCAGCACACCCCTCCTGACCTCCCTTTCCAGCAGGCACCACGCCAGCCTCAGGATTTGGGGTGAATTGGGAAGCGCATTCACCTTCACTTAGAGCTGGGGAGACAGAGAGGCAAGGGAGGCAAAATGACTTGCCCCAGGTCACACAGCTCAGCAGTGGCAGGGCTGGGACCAGCACTCAGGGCTCTGAGTCACCTCACTGTGGCTCTCAGGCACAAGCTACAGCAAAACCACCTTCAGGCCTTCCCTGCCCTGTCCCTACTCCCGCTCACTAGCAGCTGGTGCAGGCCTTGGCAGCCACAAAGAACCAATATTCAAGCCATCTTTTCTCCTCAGGTCACAAGTATCTGGCATTGCCATGGCAACCCTGGGTCTGCAGAACAGCTCTTGTGGACAGAGGCCTCAGCCCCAGAGCCACATGTGTCTTTTGTGGCCCAGTGACAATGATGTATCTGTCCTTGTGCCTGGAGCAGCCAGGGCATGAGGAGTCTCAGGGTGGGTTTAAAGGAACTGGGTGGTGCTCTGAAAGGAGACAGGTTCTCCTGTTCTTTGAGCAGGGTCTCCTGGACCCCATGGCACAAGCCTGGAAGATCCATGGGGTCTGTAGCCAGGCCTGGTCAGAGAGGTGCAACTCTGGTGATTCAGGGTCAAGTTCTTTTCCAAGGGCAAAGAAATACTATCCCCTTACAAAGGTGGGCCAGTCACAGGTGGTGCATGAGGAGGGAAGTGATGAGATGACTGGGCTTGGAAGGATGGAATCTGGAGAAGCAGCTGAGTCAGGAGTCAGGGGAGACTCTTGGCAATGGTGGCGGGGAAACCAAGCACACATGTCTGCTGGTGGGGCTGCGGTGAGTGTGTCAGAGGAGAGAGAAGTGGGAAACAGGCACGCGGGGGGCTGAGATGACAAGGTGGCAGCAGGAAGCCTCAGTCTCTCCCCACGGGCCTCTGCTCCTCATCCCCACACAGGGATTCCTGCCACCCTGTCTTGTCCCCATCACCACTGGGCTGGAATGGAAAGCAGCAGAGCTCAGGGCTGGGTAGCACATCACCCAGCCGGCTGAGAGCATTCCTGGAGGGAAGGCCATCCACAGAGCTTAGGTTTTTGCACTTCCTCGTTTGCATCAGTTTTAAAGAAATTCATTCTGAGGATATGGCAGTGGAGGAGGACCAGGGCTGCAGTGTCTTGCTGCCTCCTGTGGGTCAAGAGCCTGTTGGGTGAGGCCCTGCCCTACCCTCCAAACTGAGCCTGCTGGGTCCTCTGAGACCTGCCCTGGGAGCAGCCAGAATCCCATTTATGGGCCACTGTTTGCCCGGCTCTACCTTCACCTCCCCAGCACCTGCTGCCCTGAGGCATTAAGCGGGATCTCACCCCCACCACAGCCCAGTGGGTTCTCGCTCCCGCCACAGCCCACTAGCTCTACCGCCTTCTAGCTATTGAATTAGGGCTACTCATTTCATTTTGCTGAGCCTTAACGTTCTTAGCTGTGAACTGGGGATATCATCTGCTGCACAGCATTGGATGTAATGAGACACTTTGAGCAGCTTATATGCAGTAAGCACTTGAGAAACCTTGGTTTCCCTCCCATTTAGAGGTCTGAGGGCCATACTTCCCATGGGTAGCCAGTTCAGCAGAGGCAGGGGGAGGCTCAGGGACAGGGGAACATTCCTCTCCCTTCCCTTTCACCCAGCCTCATTTTCTCTGCATGGCATCCTTTGAAATTCCCTAGGCCCCTGTCTCTGGGAGTCACTGAATACTGTATCTAATAGCGATTGCTTACTGAGCATCTGGAGATAATGGTGTGTGTTTCTTCGTGCCAAGCAGCACCTGTGAGGAGCTAGGATGGGCCTTCAGCATCCCACCTTGAAGGAGGGATCTGTTCTCTGTTCCCCTTTCCCACCTTTTGCAGACTTTCTTAATCCTCACAGGAATCTCAAAGGTAGGCATTATTACCCCGACTTTGTAAATGAGCAAACTAAGTTTCAGAGTGGGCAAGTAACAGGCAAAGTCACACAGCTCATTAAGTGATGGGGCCTAGATCAGACCAAGTAAGATGCCAAAGCCTGAATCCTTGCATCTTTTCTGCTACATCACATTGCTTCTTTGAGCCATCTCATAGCTCCCTGAAACACCCAGGTCCCCACCCACTGTCCTTTGTGCATCCCCCACACCCATAGAAAAAGACAAGTCTATTAATGCGCTGACTCCAAGATCTCTGAGCTCTGGGACTCCATAGCTGAGTACCTTGGAGGAAGGGGCCTTTCCCAGGTGCTCACGAATGCAGCCATGCCCTCCTCCCAGGAGCTGACCATCTCAGGGATGGGAGGGAGGCCTGCTGTCCTGCAGGCATTTGCAGGAGAGGGTGTGGGGCCAAGAAGAACCCCCTTCTCCCATCCTAGCACCAGAAAACCACCCCCTTCCCCACAGTGAGCCAGGGCTCTTGCCTGTGTATATGCAGAATGGGGTGCTTTCTGCTTTAATGCAGAATTAATTGAATCCTGGCTCTGCCATGCCACCATTCCCATACTTCATCTTAGCCAAAAAGCTAAGAAGTGATGTACGCCACTATTTCCAAACCTAGGTCACGTTTCTGAGTCTCTCTGATCTTCAGTGTTCTCATGTATGTATAAAAAAATGGGAATATAAAATAAGAATTTTAGCAGGGTGTGGGGGTCCTAATTAAATGAGATAGTGATTATTAAAGCCCCAACCATGTGGCTTAGGTATGTGTGTGTTGAATCACTTTGTAAGTGACAGTCACCACCACCAAGCAAAGAGGGTCATTCAGGATTCCCTTAACCTGAGGCTGAGTCTTCCCTAGGGTCACATGCCATTAGGGTATGCCTGTACATTTATGTGTGTGTGTGTGTGTGCGCATGTGTGAGAGAGATCCATGCACAGAAAACCAAATCTGTGAACAAGATGCCTTCTCAACCCTAGTGCCTCAGTGGCGTGAGTAGGGGGTTTCAGCTGACAAGATTGATGGGAGTCCCCATTGTACAACTCCAGACTGGCCGATGGTACCCACCCACCAGGGTCCCCACCGTCCCTCCTCAGAGCTTACCTCATTGTTGACAAAGCAGTACAAGATGGCCACCATCAGCCCCTGGAGACAAGAGTCACATCAGGAGGGAGGAAGCAGGAGGGAGGTGACCTGAAGACTGGCCCCTGGTCAGAAGCACCTTGGGACTTCATCCTCAATACCCTCCTCCCTAAATCCAGCAGCCCAGGCAGATCCAGGAATGGCACAGTGGCTTCCCTCTCATTTCCTTTCTGAAGGAACACCAGAGTTGCACCTCTCTGACTAGGCCTGGCTACAGGCCCCAGCTAGCCTCTCCCCATGGATTTCCCAGGCATGTGCCGTGGGGTCCAGGAGACCCTGCTCAGAAGCTGCCCAGAAGCTGTAGAGATCCTACATCCAACCTCTCCTTGAGGAGGCCTGATCCAGTGAAGTACAATGACTCTGATCGTGGAGAATATTCCCCACCCCAGCCCCATCTGCTCACGCAGGAGACCTAGGGCTCCAGAATTGTGTTCTGTATGTCTGCACATGTATGTAAATACACACACATGAGTCCACATGTATGCAGGCATCTCGTGACATTCGTGAGGGGCAGGGACCAGTTTTTTGTATTTTTACACCCCCTTAGCATCATCTAATGCTAGTGGAGAGGATCAGTTCTTCTCTTTGAAACTGTGACACCGTAACTCTGGTTTTAACACCTCTGAGGCTCCTCTGCAAAGCGAGGCTAACCCTGCACATCTCCTGGGTTCTGTGAGGAGTGAATGTGCAATTCACTCCTTATAGTGCGCAATTCACTCCTTTACATTTTACATGCAAAAATGCATGTAAAGCACCTGGCAGGGTGCTTGCCACCCAGTAGATGGCAGCTGCAATGCCAGGCTGGGTACCCAGAGCTACATCCAAGAAGGTTTCTTGTCCCATGTGCTTACAGAGAAGACTGGCCGGGGTATTGGGACACCTGGGGATACTAGTTCTGGCTCTGCTCCAACTAGGTGACTTTGGGCAGGGATCACTCCTCCAGGTCTCAGTCTTCCCACCTTTTCCATCTGCATGATGCAGGCTGGTGTCTGTCCCACCCCCATTCTAGGACTTTACAAGCAAGTGTCCCCAACCATGAAGTCACCTGGAAGGAGGTAAAGGAGAGCTCCGTGAACAGCTTGATGAAGCGCAGGGTGCCCCGGGCATGCTCGTCCATCACAAAGGCAAAGATGACCTCATGAGTCCCCAGCAGGGGGATGAGTGTCAGCGTGGACTTGGCAAGTCTGAGGGGCAAGGCGGAGATCTTGAGCCATTCTGGGCCTCTCCCATGGACTCTTTCCCCTTTCTCTACCCTCCCCACTTCCTACCAAGTCCTGACATCTGGGTCATGGATGTTCTCCCACCCCAAATACCCTGGGACAGTCTGCCTGGAGGGAAAGAATAGAGGTCAAGACCCCAAGAAGACCAGGGGCTGCCGAGAGACAGGGCAAAAGCAAGGGTTTGGGGTCCCAGGCCAGGCCTGGGTGGAAGAAGAGGTTAGCGTAGGGCTCTAAGCTAAGCATCCCAGGATCTCTCTTTCTCTCTGCTAGAAGGAAAGGGGCACCTGCTGAGGGTCCTCAGTAAATTCAGCTCAGTTACATCACCTGCATTTGATGTCTGTCTTGCACATGAGATTGGCCTTCAGTTTGGATACCACGATGCAGATGACCCGAACAAAGATGAGGAAGTTCACCTGCGGGGTGGGGCCGGGATTGGCAGGGGGCACCAGCCCAATCCTATCATAGCTGCCACTCCCATCCCTGACACCGTCACTCACCCCAATGGCAAAGAGAATGGGCAGCCGGATAATGAGCCAGTAGTTCATGTTGGAGTTCCTGGTCCAGCAGCTGGGGAGGGAGGGAGATGCATGCATGCATCCAGCAGGGCTCACAGGATCCCCAGCTCAAGTGCGGGCCCAGGGGCCACTGATGCACATGGCCATGTCGAGTGCCACACACACAGCTCCCAGGAGCCACCCAACAACCAGTCCCATGGACCCACAGAGCCCTGCCAGTGCACAGCCCCACAATACACACGTGCAGTCCAAATACACAGTCATACACGGAGATGCACACAGCCCCCAAACAAGCTTTCAAGGACCTACCAACACAGTCATGTGTTTTCGCAGAATCATATAGAAAATGACACAAACATTTCACTGTTTCACATAAACAGATATTACAGAAAAACCTGCAGGAGGGCACCATGTACCCATAGACCCAGTACCGTTAGTCATCAAACAATCCGGGGACCAGGCAGGGGCAGGGAGGGATTAGAGAACAAAATCCGCATTCTAAGCTCCTGGTCCCCACCTTTATCCTCCCAACAGATGGGTGCCCCAGGTACCAAGGAACCCCATGGACCTGGAGGATGGGGACCTGAACACATCCACCCCCTTGAAGCAGGACACTCACCCCTCGTCCTCATAGAGGTACTTGACAATGCCCCAGGGGACAACAAACAGCAGGGGAACACCTAAGAGAGAGGGAAAGACAGAAGGGGAGAGGGGCTGGCAGGCCAGAGCCACAGTCCACATGCCGAGGCCTCTCCCTGCCCCAGGCCCCTCACATTTCCAGCCTCTCTCTTTGCCTGGCCTCAAACTATGCTTTCTAGTTTTGTCTGGGCACTTGGGAGAACAGAGGCAGCAGGAGCCCCATGCAGACTCCCAGACTCTTCCTTACAGAGAGGTCCTCATCAGTCGTCAGTCCCCCACCTCCTATGTGCCAGGCACACTGTCAGGACTTGTCCTGAGAGTCCCGGCTAAGTCACCAGGTCACAGACACCCAAGTAGCAATGGGACTGGGCTGTGCGGTGGAGACGGCATGGTGGATGAGGCGAGGCGCAGGTGAACCCTCTGATGCCCTTTTTCTCTCTTGCTTCAGCCCACATTGCCGATCTCAGTCATCTCCTTCAGGCACTGGATGTCCTTTCAGTCACCTGTTCCCTACCCCTGTACACCTGCAAGAGGGCTCAGCAGAATCCTGGAATGGAGACAGGAGCCCAGTCCTTGATGCCAACTGACCAACTAACTGTCCGCAGTGGACTACAATAACAACAGCTACAACAATACTACTCTCCACTCAGCTGAGACTTGATTTGTGTGGTAGGCGGCCTCTAAGATAACCCCTAGGGATCCCCACCTCCTGTGCTCTTACTTTTGTGCAGTTAATTCACATTGTATCAGTATTGTTTCATGTGACCCATGACATCTGGCAGAAGTGATGCCATGTCACTTCTGATTGTTATAAAAGACACTGTGGCTTGTCTTGCAAGCTCCCTCTCTTTCTCTGATCACTTGCTCTGGGGGAAACCAGTTGCCATGTGCTGAGAGAACTCAGAAGGCCTGGATAGAGGTCTCTGCAGCAAGAAATGGAGGCCTCCAGCCTCGGCCAGCAAGGAACTGGGTCTTCCTGCCAACCGCCTCGTGAGTGAGCTTGGAAGTAGATTCTCCATCCCCAGTTAAGCCTTGAGATGACAGCAACCCTGGTGACAGCTGGCTGCTTCTCTGTGAGTGCCCTGATCCTGGAAGGAGGTCTCAGAGAGAAGGGACAGCAGGGGGTGGGGGATGCCCAGAAGGAAGCTACTGTATGTGTATGTGGTTCAGGAAATCCACATGCTCTTGCCTAGAGAGTTTTCTCTCTGAGACCCTGAGCCATAAGGTACCCAGCTAAACTGAATTGAGATTCTAGGCCACAGGAACTGTGACATAACAATGGTTAGTTGTTTTAAGCAGCTAAGTTCCAGGGTTAATCATTCTGTAGCAATAGAAAATTAATACATCTGGTTCCCAGTTCCTTGAGGGTAGAGCTCAGGCCTCACTCACCTTCAGAGCCTCAATGCCCAGCTCACCCTGAGAGCTCAATCTGTGTTGGTTGATTTAAAATTGGATTGTCCTTCCTCACATGACAGATGAGGAGATGGATCAGGGGCTCAGAAGGGCACAGGTGGGGCTCGAATCCAGGGCTGCAATCCCATGCCCACTCCCACCACCCTCAGTGGCCTTCTGCACTGGCTGTCTCCATGCTTGTCTCCACTGGTGCCTCTCTCAGTGTTGATGTGTCTGAGATAGGTAAGCGTGTACATATTAAGGCATGTAGACACGTGTGTGTGAGGGTGTGGTGGGCGGACCATGAGTGTGCACGTGTGGCTTTGGGGAATCTCTGTCAGGAGCACATTTCCAGGACAGAACCACTTCAGAGCCTTTCCTGTCACGATTGTCTATATCTTTAGCACATCAGTGTCCACTCAACAGCAGCTACTAAGCAGTTTGTGTGCCCAGATCTACTGTGCTTGATGATGCAGGGAGAGATGGAGGAAGCAAAGGAGCCCCAAGCTGATCAGCATTCTTCATCAGCTCTCTCTCTCCAGGCCCATTTATTTCTACATAAATCAGACCTCTCAGCATCCAAGGTGCTTTAGTGACAGGCCTTTATGAGACTGGACAAGGAACGGGATGATCTCCAAAGGCCCCAGCACATGGCACGGGACTGCCACATAGAAGATGACCAGTGAGAATGGAATGAATGATGGGTGAGTCAATATACCAATGAGGGAAGGAAAATTCTCCAGGCAAGAGATTTCCTGAACCATGTACACACACAGAAGCTTCCTTCTGGGCGTCCCCCGCCCCCTGCTGTCCCTTCTCGCTGAGACCTCCTTCCAGGATCAGGGCACTCACCCATGTTATCAGCCAGACCCGGCAAGTTTCACTCATTGTCAGCATTTCCTTAACAAGGCCTTTTCAAAAAACACAGCCACGAAAGCCCTGCTGCATGCAAACATTACGCACTCCCTGCTGGCTTCATCTTTCTCCCACTTAGAAAACGAGCAAGACAGGTTGGAAAAAAAAGCTCAAATTAAGACACACAGAACTGGCTCCGGGAAGTAATGATTCCCTCATCCATCACCTGCCTCCCTCCTGCACAGCCTCCGTGTGGATTTCTACAGGCCCCCAACTGCCTGGGGACTGCAGCAGAAGCTGCCATGCCCTTTGGGGGACCTCTCCAATTGTGTCAGAGTCCTAATTTCAATTCTTCTACTTGCACACGAAGCTAAAAGTTGTTTCCCAAGTATCCCAGCTTCAGCAAGGCCTCCTGGCATCACGTCCAAGCTCCTAGTAACCTGTGAATCTCTCTCCGTCTCCCCCCACCACAATTCATCAAGAAAAAGTTATTCTGATTGGAGCAGGGTATCCTCTGGGTCTTGCCCTTGGCTCCCACAGACCCCGAGCCCTGAGCTGGGGTGTGAGGTGGTAGGAAAATAACTTGGCACTCCCTCCCCCATCTCCCACTCAGAGACCTCTAGGGCAGTGTGTCCCCACCAAACTCCAACCAGCCACCCCCGCTCCTCTGCACACATCACACACGGCCCTTGATTGTTCCTGCCCTCGGGTCGCCATGGTGACAGGCACTAACAGTGCTGATGCTATTTCCTAGAATGGACAGACACCGTCCCCCACCCTGAAGACAGCCTTCCCTGAGCCAACCTCAGTGGCCTCCCTCCTCCCCAACCCCTAGTGAGCTGCAGGGCCCTCCACCTGCTCTAGCAGGAGGAAGAAGCCTCGGGGAGAAAAGGCCAAGGAAGGGACTGGGTCCTGGGGCAGGAGGAGGAAGGTGAGAGCAGGGATCTGTGAGCAGGAGCCAGGCCTACCTGCCCACCTGTGCAGAGGCCTGAGCCTGCTCAGGGGTGCTGCAGGGAACCGAAGGGACACAGTCCAGGCAAGAGAACAGGGCATGATGGTCACAGGCCCAGAACCTGGGAGTCAGGAGACCTGGGTTCCAGGGCCCGCTCTGCCTGTAAGGCCCTGCCAGCTCTGGGCCTTGGTGCCCTCAAGACACTGGTCACATTAAAATCTCTCAGGCTACTCTTCTCCTGGTGGGGGCTGTACAGAGCAGAGTGGCTGAGGAACACCAGTAACAATAAATGAAGTGCAAGGACAGGGGATGGAGAGCTTGAGAGAGCGGAGAGCACAGAACCACGAGGGCCGGTGGCCTGAGGCACCTTCCTGAAGAGGCAGCGGACCCCCTGGTGTGGGAAGGATGCTCCCTGAACATTCCTGCATGGAGAACAGCCTTGCAAAGGCCCGGGGGCAGGACCAGTCAGGGAAGAGGAGTCTGGATGTGTCTCAGCTGAGAAGTCCCTGGAGGTGGGTGACAGTAGCAGCCGTGGTCAGAGCAGCATGAGGTGGGCGCATGAAGGAAGGAGGAGTGAATGAAGGAGTGGCAAGCAGGGCGAGGGATGGTGTGGAACAGGACAACTCCCGTGGATTCAATGACAGATTAGGGAGGGTACAGGGCAGGGCCTATTCTCTGGGCACCGTGGCCCCCTCCAGAAAGGCCTGTTACATGTTTTCCCAGGGGTGAAGGGGATCCCAGCCCCCTGCCCAACCCCAACACTGCCCCTCATTACAATCCCACGTGGTGAGAGGCAGAAGCACAACCAGAAATGTTCCAGCAAAAAAAAAGACACAATGGTTCTTGGCAAACTTTTTTGGCTAGAACATTTCCAGCTGGGCTCCAGGCACATCCGCCGTCCACCCTCTCCTTGGCTGGCCTCCGGTCCCCCTGCCCCACTGTACCTGGCTCTCCTGTGAGCCCTCCTCTCCACCATCACGTGACAGAGCACCAGCAGGCTCCCCCGAGCCATCCCCCTGACCTCTTGATCCCCTCCCCACCTTGAGGCCCAGGACTCACCATTTCCCTCAGGTCCTTGGGCTGCCCAGGACTGGGTGTGAACTTATGTCCCCATGTGGTCTTAAGAGGACAATGCATACCTCCAATGGTATGCATGATAATGGTAGAGGGTGGTGTTTGGCAACATGGGGTGGAGGCTTCCATTAAGGGAGGAGAGTTATGCAGAGGAGGGGAGGGCCATAACCCCCTACAGCATCTTAACAGCCCACGGGCAGAAGGTCCTGTGCCCAGGAAGGGGGCTACCCAGTGGGCCCTGCCCCTTGCTCAGCAGTGCGTTCCAAGTACCATGTTAGAAGAGGGATCAAGGTCTCCCACCCCCATACCACAGGTTCGGGGTGGGTGACGGTGGGCCTTACCCCAGCCTACGCTCACATAGAGCCTGAAGATTCGTTGCTCAGAGAAGACCGAGAAGGCCAGCAGCGTGTACAGGTACACGCCCTCCACCAAGAGCCAGTAGTAATTGGCCGCCACACAGTATTGCATGAGCAGAAATACCACGCGGCAGCCCAGAGAGTCCTGAGGGTAGAAGAAGGGTGTCGTGGGGACAGCAGTTCTGCCCTCTGCCTCTCTTGATACCATTCCCCATCCTGCTCCAGCCACTATCCTGCCATGGTTAATGCAGGAGGAGACAGCTCACATCTCTGGCTAGGGATAGTGCTGAGGACTTTATCTGCTTTAGCGCATCGAATCCTCATTATCCTGATTGGAAGAAAGTAATATTATCCCCCCCGCAGGTGAGAGAAGTAAGTAGCTTCTCACTTATTTCTCAGCCTCAGAGAAGTAAGTGACTTGCCTAAAAGTGTACAGATAGTAAGTGCCAGAGCTGGGATTCAAAACCAAGTGTGTCTCCAAGGACTACGTATTTGTGTCAGACTGGGAATTCCCTAGGGCAGTGCCTCCTCCCTTAGACTGGGGGCTCCCCAAGGCAGACTGCCTCTCTCAGCAGACTAGAGGGTCCCAAGGTGAACTGCCTCTCCCATCAGACTAGGGGCTCCCAAAGGGCCAGGACTGGTCAGCTTTTGCCTTCCCCTGTCCCAGGCCTGGCTAGGGTGGCAGAGGCAGGCCTCCTCCAACCACCCATCGCTCCCAAGGTGGTCCTGGATGCACCACACACCTGGTAGGAGAGGAGCCCATCCCACTGGTGCTGCTGGGCGGCCGTGCTGTACATCCACTTGAGGGCTGCGTCCTTGATGAAGACCGACAATGCTCGCAGGATGAAGGATGCAAACAGGTTCAGGTGGATGTAGTTCCGGGTGCAGTGCAGGTGTCTGAGGGAGAAAGCAGGGCCCTTCCCTGGCAAGGCAGCCAATGATTCTGCTCTACAACCCCAGGCTCTCAAGCTAACACACACATCAGGTATGTTTCTGGCCCTGGGATTGTGCATGTGTCCTCTTCTGTGAATACCCTTATTCCCCATCGTCGTGAAAATCCTCTGTCCAACTCAAATCCTGCCTCTCCATGAAGGCTTCCGCTGTGTGGTCACTGCCCCCTCCTCCCATCCACATTCTATCCTTCTCTCTGCAGCATCCTCTCTTACACAAAGTCATGCATAACCGAAGAGATTTATGCACGAGGATCAGTTTCCCCAACGGGAACATTGCCTTCATGACAGGGCCCACATCTTAAATGCCTCACAGAGGCAGACCAGGACTAGGCACTTGGTAGGAATTCAGAAACTATTGGATAGTTTTAACATCCTTTCATGTGAAAATGTGTAGCAAATTGAAAGTACAGGGCATTTCTTAACCTAATAAAGGCTATTTACCTAACCAGGAGCAAATATCAATCCTAACTGAGAAACCCTGGGAGCATTTCCTGTGAAATCAGGAACAAAATAAGGATGTCTGTTATCACTGCTTCTAGTCAACATTGTAACTACAGATCCTGCCCACGATAATAAGGCAAGGGAATAATGTACAAGAATTGGAAGTAAACAAAATGGTTATTATTTGTAGATGATAGATTATCTTCATAGAAAATTGAAGAAATCTACAAATTATTAGAACTAATAAGACAGTTTAGCAAGGTTGCTGAGAAGTATGTTTGTATATGCCTGTGTTAAAAAAAATTTAAAGTAAACGTTTGAAAATAATTCATTTGCAATATTTTAAATTAACTACCTTGAAATGAGTCTAACAGAAGATGGATAAGATCTCGATGGAGAATTTTATGAACCTTGCTTAAAATCATTAGTGAAGATTTAAATTAGTGGGAGACAGATACATCACATTCACAGGTAGAAAAACTCGCTATCTTAAAGGAGTCAAGTCTCTCCACACTAATAAAAATTCTAACTTATTTTTAAAGTAGAACTTTAACAACTTATAAAAAAGAGCCAGAGCTAAGAATATTCCAGACACTCCTAAAGAATCACAGAGGAGGAGATTTTGCTATATGATTTGTAGTAAATTTACAGTAGTTAAGGCACGGTGGTATTGGGATAGGGAAAGATAAACAGCCTAACAGAGAAAAACTGTAGGTGACTAAAACCAGCCCACTCGTATATGGAGCCTTGCTACATGGAAGGGCAGTCATTGCAAACCAACAGGGAAGGAAAGGCGATCAATAAATGGTACTCAGGCAGCTAATTCCACATATAGAAAAAGAAAATGAAATCCTTTATTTATATCATACACAAATATGAATTCCAAGCAGATCAAAGAACCACAAGGAAGAGCAAAACTCTGAAACTTGCAGAAAATATAGGTGGCCATCTTTATGACACTAGGGTAAGGAAATATTTCTTTTTCTTTCTTTCTTTCTTTTTTTTTTTTTTTGTGAGACAGAGTCTCGCTCTGTTGCCCAGGCTGGAGTTCAGTGACGTGATCTTGGCTCACTGCAAGCTCCGCCTCCCGGTTTCAAGCCATTTTCCTGCCTCAGCCGCCACGCCCGGCTAATTTTTTTGTATTTTTAATGGAGACAGGGTTTCACCATGTTAGCCAGGATGGTCTCAATCTCCTGACCTCGTGATCCGCCCGCCTTAAGTGCTGGGATTACAGGCATGAACCACCGTGCCCGGCCAAGGAAAGACTTCTTAATAAGACTGTCCACAATTTGTTCTTTGGAAAAAAATGAGTAATTTTAAACCAATCAATAAAATTAACTGTTATCAATTGGTAAATCTTTATTGATAAATTTTATTTATCAATACTAAATTGATAAACTTTATTCCATTAAAATGAAGAACTACTGTGCAGAAAACACCATAAAATGAGTGAAAAAATAAGCCACAGACTAAAGAGAGGGTAAATTCTAGATTAGTATCCAGAATATATAATGAATATGTAAAATAGAAAAGAAAAATCCAAATAAGCCAATGAAAAAGTAAGCAAAGGATATGAAAAAGCAATTCACAGAATAAATCATGAAAAAAATGTTTGATCTCTCTGGGAATCTGGAATATGCAAATTAAAATCATAAGGCAGTTTCAGATACTTCAGGTTAGCAACAATTAAGTCTGAAAACACTAAACATTGGTGATAAGGCCAGACAAAGGAAGCTCTCTTTTATTACTGGTGAGAGGGTAAACTGGTGTGACCACTGTGAAGAGCAACTTAACAATACCTAGTAAAAGTGTAAAAGCAGGTGGTAGTCAGACCTGGCAATTCTACTCCTAGGTATATGCCCCAGAGAAATACACAAGTAAGAATGCACATTGCACCAACATTTGTAATTCAGAAAGACAAAAAGAGAACAACTCAAATGTCCATTAAAAGGTTAACAGATAAACTGTGCTCTATTATACAATGGAATATGGAATGGTGGTTAAAAATCCACAAAACAGGACTACTTGTGTCAATGTGAATGAACCTCATACAAACATAATGTTTGACCAAAAAATTACAGAAAAATATTTCTATGATTTGAATGTTGTGTTCCTCCAAAATTCATAATAAAACTTAATCCTTAATGCAATAATAGTATTAAGAGGTGAAGCCTCCAAAAGATGATTAGATCATGAGCGCTCTGCTCTCAAGAATGGGATTAGTGCCCTTATAAAAGAGGCCTATGTGAGTTTGTGCCTTCTGTGATGTGAGGGCATAGTGTTCACTCCTTCCCCACCATGTGAGGACACAGTGAGAAGACACCATCTCAGAAGCAGAGAGCAGGCCCTTACTAAACATCAAACTGCTGGTGCCTTGATCTTGGGCTTCCCACCCTCTAAATTGTGAGAGATAAATTTCTATTATCCAAAAATTACCAAGTCTAAGGTATTTTGTTATAACAGCAGACCCACACTAAGATAGAAATTGGTACCGAGAGTGGGTAGCCAAGAAACAAATACCTAAAAACGTAGAAGTAGCTGTGGAATTGGGTGGTGGGCTAGAAAAAAGTCTGTATTTCCACAAATGGGCCATACAAGGTGATTCTGGTGAGAGCTCAGAAGAAGATGAGAGCTATGTAGAAAATTTCAATCTTTGTAGAGATTATCTAAGTGGTTGTGAACATAATAATGGTAGAAATATGAACAGTAAAGGCCATTCTGATGAGGTCTGAGATAGAAATGAGGAGCATTGCATTAGAAACTGGAGGAAAGGCCATCTTTGTCATAAAGTGGTAAAGAATTTGGCTGAATTGTGTCTATAACCAAGTGTTTTGTGGGAGAAAAGACGAGCAATGAAATAGAATATTTGGTGGAAGAAATCTCTAAGCAAAGTGTTGAGGGTACAGCATGGCTTCTCTTGACTGCTTATAGCAAAAGGTGGGAGGAGAGAAATGAAAGATGGAATTTATACTCAAAAGAGTAGAAGAACTTAAAGATTTGGAAAATTCTCAGTCTGGCCATATTCTAAAGAATGCAAAAGCATGTTCAGGAGACAATGCCAAGGGTGTGGCCAAGTGAACATTTAATAAGCTTAGTATGGATAGAGGAAAGGCAGGTGCCATTCATCCAGAAAGTGGAAGAATGACCCTGAATGCATTTCAGAGATCTTTAGGCCCAGATGTCAGGGTCTTGAGAGCAGAACAGTTTTGGGGGAGGAGCCCAGGACGCTGTGAGACATTGGAACTCACTGCTCAGGGCCACCTCCTGTCTCTGATCCCTACACTGGGGTGCAGTGCTCCTTGGCCACCCTAGCTGTGGCTCAAGTGGGCCCAGGTATAACTCAGGCCATCCCTCTGGAGGACACAGCAGTAAACCTTGGCAGTGCCCATGTGGTGCTAACTCTACACACACAGAGTGCAAAAGCTATAGGGAACATAGCTGCTTCTTTGAAATCCAGGAAGACCTAGATTTCAAAGGATATCCTGGAGAGCCTCAGGGCCTGGGCAGAGTGGAGGTTTCTAATAAATTTATAGTAGTTATGGCACAGGGGCGGAGCCACTACAGAGAGTCCTGACTAGGGCAATGACTAGCAGAGTCATGGGGGACAAGATTCTCTCCCAAGACCCCAGACTGGTAGAGCCCCCAGCACACAACTCCAGCCTGAGAGAGCTGCCACATGAGCTGAATCCAGCAAAGCTGTGGGAGTGGGGCTTCGGGGAGACTTGGGGACCCAACTCCCACCTCTATATCAGGAAGGCAGGACACTGAGTCAAAGAAGATTATTCTCAAGCTTTAAGATTTGATCTTGTTTGTCCTGTTAAGTCTGGATTTACTTGGGACCAGTTACCCCTTTCTTCCTATTTCTCCCTTTTTTGATTTCAATTTTAATTCTTTATTTTGTTTCAGATAAAAAATAAACAATTGTATTTATTTAATGGTCTCTTATGTTGCTCAGGCTGGTCTCCAATCTCTAGCCTCAAGCAGGCTTCCAACCTTAGCCTCTCAATTAGCTAGGATTACAGGCATGAGCCACCACACCCAACCCTTATTGCTCCCTTTTGAAATGAGAATGTCCATCCTATGAAATGAGAATGCCTGCCCCACCATTTCATTTTGGAAGCACATAACTTTGGTGATTTCATAAGTTCACAGCTAGAGAGAAATTTCCTTCAGGAGGAATCATCCCTTGAGTCTCACCCGCACCTGGTTTAAATGATACTTAGATGAGACTTTGGACTTAGACTTTACAGTTCATACTGGGATAAATTAAGACTTTGGGGCCACTGGGATTAAATGAATGCATTTTGTATGTGAGAAGGACAGGAATTGGGGGGCCAGGGGCAGAATGCTATGGTTTGAATGTTGTGTCACTCCAAAATTCATGTTGAAACTTAGTCCCCAAGGCAATAGTATGAAAAGGTGAGGCCTTTAGGTGATTCGGTTGATGAAGGCTCTGCCCTCACGAATGGGATTAGTACCTTATAAAAGAGACCTGAGGGTGTTTATGAGAGTTGTTCACCCATTTGCCCTTCGGCCATGTGAGGACACAGTGAGAAGGTGTCGTCTTGGAAAAAGAGGACAAGCACTTACTAGACATGGAATCTGCCGGTGCCTTGATCTTGGACTTCACAGCCTTCAGAATCATGAGGAATAGATTTCTGTTATTTAGAAATTACCCAGCCTAAGGTATTTTGCTATAGCAGCGGGAAACGACTAAGACAAATATGTTCAACACACTATTAAAAATACACAGAACCTTGCTATATATTTCTATAGCTACTCACAAATGTGGTAAAAGTTACAAGGAAATGTTTGGGAATTCAAAGAGGCACATTCAGGGCTTGCCTCTGAGGGGCAGAGGGCAGAGAGAGGGATGTGATCAGAGAGGGTTGCCCAGAGAAGTGTAACTATGAGATGTGTTATTTCTTCAGCTGGATGGTGTGTGCATGAGTGATCATAATATCAGTCAGTCATTGCATTTTTGAATAGCTGGAATAGTTCGTAATAAAAGAGGAGAATATTCATTGAGTGAATGCATTTATTGAGCATGGTGTGCCCAGGACTGTGCCAGGTGTCTTGAAGGTGGGAGAGGGAATGCCACCTCTCCTGCTCTTGCTGCCTGGTGTCCCGAGGTCTCATTCTCTCAGAATCCCTCCCTTCTTTGAACCCAGTCCCCCAGGCCCACCTCCACCAAGTACAGAGGAGGGGCAAGAACCTGATACTCTCTTCCCAGTTCCTACTTTGGAAGGAACACCTCATCTAGGTTAGACCTAAGGAGGAACTTTTCCACTGGGGCTGAAAAGCCCCAAAGGGAGGAGGATCTCTAGTCCCCAAGATCTTTTCTAAAATCATACTGACTTCTGAATTATTAAAGTTCCATATGTTCATTGGAGAAGATCTCCTGGGATTTTCTGTAATCCCATCACTGACGGTTAAGGTTTTGAGGTTGGTGGTGCACGTGTGGTATTTTTGTTCTTTTTTGTAGTACATACGCACACATTTACATAGTGGAGACTAGACTAAGAACACAGTATCATATCCTGTGTTTTCAACCTCATATTCTATGGTCAGGGCTCTCTAGAGAGCTCTTAAGAGAAGGAAGAATGTGCTGTGCTGTTGCTTTGATTTGGTGTTGGGCTGCTTCTCTCCTCTATCTGGGGGAGTTAGGATGAAGCGGCCCCGTCCGGGCTACCTTACCTGAAGCCAAGGAGGATCGCAGAGGCGATAACCAGAGCAGAGAAGGAGAGTGCGTAGCCCACCGTGTAGATGATGTAGAGGGACAGGAGCTGCTCCTCCGGGGAGCTCTGTGGCACACAGGGGACATAAGTGTACATGGGCAGCCCATGGCCCTCTTCCCACAACCTTCCTTCCCATGGGACAGAGGCAGAGTTGGGGCCCCAAGTCAGGACTCACCAGAGATACCGGGGCCAAGAAAGAGAATAACCGTAACCTACAGCGACGGTTCTTGGAAATCTCGGGCCCTGTTCCAAGGCCAGAGAGGTGAATACACACCACCTTTGTCCAGAAAGCGTGGTGTACAAAGCCCCCAGAGGCAAGGGGATGGATGAAATGACCGCAGATGCCCCCACCAAAGCCAAGGGTTTTTGCTCCAGTGAGGCCAGGACACGGCCCCCCGCTCCCTGGCTCAGAACCCCGCCTCAACTCACTCTCTCCCCTCGCTTGGACTCCTCACACTCCGACAAGTCCCTCCAGGGCAGGCTGGAGTTGTCCTTCTGCAGCCAGAGGCCTTCAGCTGTGCAGAACCGGTACACGTGGCCCTGCGGCACTGGGGTGGGGAGACCTGGCCCTGAGCCTCAGCCCAGAATAGGGCAGTCTGCCCAGTGCTAGATGCCCCCCTTCCTCCCCAATCCTGAGGGCTATCCCTGCTCCCCCAGAATGGACCACTCTGAGTTAGTGACATCCTTTTCCCTTCTTTACAGACACACACACACACACACACACACCCCTGGACCTTCCTCTCCTGACATATATCCTGTTGGTCTGGGGACAAGACGGGGTCACCACGGTAGGGGCTCCTCAGCTTCACCCTCACCCCTGCCTCTCAGCCACCCTAGGACACGGTTTAATGAATTCATGCCTTTGAGATGAGACGAGTTTAACTCACTTCCATGTCCCTGCCTTCAGCCTCAAATCACACTACTGACAAGGTCTGGCACCAACCAGCAGCAGTCACTTGCTATTTCTGATTTTCAGGACTCAGCACCCACCTCCCTCCCACACTCCTTGGGGAGAGCAGACCCTGGGAACAAGGTTAACACTGAGTTCCCAAGAGAAGGGAAGGGAGGCAGAGCACCAATCTGAGAGAGAGAGAGAGAGACACAGCCTTGCCCATAAGAAGTCCTAATCTGATGGAGGAGACACAGACCTACCTGCAAGGACCTCCGGGTCTAAAAGGAGTACACAGCCTCATGGATATATGCAGCCTTGGCCTTTGGAGATCCCCCATAGAAAAGGGGAAGACCCAGCTCCTACTTTCATGTAGACTCTAATTATATGTTGGAAATGGAGATAGCCCTTGGAGAGAGGGAAGGATCCAGCCCCTGTCCTCAGGGAACTCCCCTGTCTGAGGACGGTGGCACCGTCCCTGGCTTCAGAGAATCAAGACTCACACACACAAAAAAACAAAAAAGACCTCAGAAAGGAACAGCGTAGATGGAAACTAACAGAGATCAAACGCAGGCCCTGCAGAGGCGAGGTGGGGCATTGCCTGTGCCCATTCACATCCCAGCAGAGGCTGTCCCCCGCCATGCCCCATGTCCACCTACCAGGGAGATGGCTGGCCTGTGGCCTCAGGTTTGATATGAGGCTGATAGAGGCCACTGCTTATTTGAGTCCAGGAGGAAATGCCTCATTCCTAGCCTCCCTGCAGGGGAACTTAAGTTTGTCCAATGAACTTGGGACAAAGGGCACAGTGAGAGAGTGTGGGGGACATTGACCTGTAGGGAGCACAGGGGGACCAAGAAGGGAAGCTGCAGGCAGGACGAACTTTAAAAGACTTCAACATTCTAAAAAACTAGAAGATTTTTTAAAGACTAGCTTTCCCAGCTGTGGGAGGAAGGAGGGAATGAAGGACAGAGAATGGAGAAGACACCAGAGGCCCACTGGCGGTAGTGACTGGTCAGTGTTCATGTGGCGAGACAGCAGTCAAAACTGAGTCTTGGCTGGGCGTGGTGGCTCATGCCTGTAATCCTAGCACTTTGGGAGGCTGAGGCAGGTGGATTGCCTGAGCTCAAGAGTTTGAGACCAGCCTGGGCAACATGGCGAAACCTCATCTCTACTAAAAATACTAAAAATTAGCTGGGTATGGTGGTGCGCTCCTGTAGTCCCAGATACTCAGGAAGCCGAGGCACAAAAATCACTTGAACTTGGGAGGCGGAGGTTGTCGGGTTGTAGTGAGTTAAGATCGAGCCACTGCACTCCAGCCTGGGCAACAGAGTGAGACTCTGTCTCAAAAAAAAAAAAAAAAGAACTGGGTCTCCTGAGAAGAGGCTTTATTAAAGTGTGGTGGTGGTGGTGTGTGTGTGTGTGTGAGATAGGGACTGTGGCAGCCCCAGGGCCTGACCCTCAGGGGTGCAGGACAGGGGCAACCATCTAGTCTGGGGGTTCTATTTTTCGCCCCAGCAAAAAATGTGGCAGGGACAACTTTACTGCAGAGTCCGATGACAGCCCTCTTCCAGCACTGTCAGCAAGGCCTGCCAATGGACCTTGCCCTTCCCTAACCCTGATCCCAGACACCAGGACAGCCTCCCTGCTCTTTCTTCTCCTTCCCAGCTCCTTTCCCAGACAAACCCTGAACCAGGTCCCTCTTCAAGACACAGAAATTGTCTGGTAATGCAGTGGGGCGAGTCAGCTTGCAGCATGACTCCTTCTGGAAGAACCTGCATTTTAAAAGATACTTCACCTGGGAGGAAAACAAAAACCTGAAAATCTAATGGTGAAACTGATTGATAGCAGTGGGAACGATGGTGTTCCAATACCCTTCAAAAGCATTTATGAACAAAAGCAGGCGTATCCCCTACGGCAGAGAAGGGGAGGTACATGGTCTGATTTTAGCAATGTGAAGGGCCCCTCTCAAGCCCCCAGATGCCTCTCTTATCTGCTGCATGGATGCCTGAGATTCTCCACTGGGGCCAAGTCTTCTGACATAAGGAAAAATCAGTGTTCTCCTGTAGATACTCCCAAAAGCAGTGATGGGAACCTGAGCTGACTCCATGCAGAATGAGATGGTGTCAGAGCCTGCTCTAGCACCCTGCTTTGATGGGAGGAAATGGGGAGAAAGGAAGAAGGTTGAGGGGCCAGGGAAAAGAAGACACAGCCATGGAACCGCTGGCACACAAAACAGCTAAAGACCCACATACCCAGGACTCAGTCTGCAACCATGTGATGATAGTAAGAACCACTTCCCACAGCTGGCACAGGACCTGGCATACAGTAGGCACTGCCTTGTTGCAGGTTCCCTCACAACATGCTCCTTATACCCTCTTTCCATAGGCTGTGTCTTCACAGAACCAGTTTTTGAACACCTACTGTACACCTGACACCTTTGAACATTATAACCACCTTTCAAGGTAGGAATGGTTAGTCCCATTTTACAGATGAAGAAACTGAGCCTCTGAGTAGCCATGTGACTTTCCTAAGATCATCAACTAGAAAGTAGCAGAGTCAAGACTAAAACCCCCCAGCTCTTTGCCTCCAGAGGCCTAAAGTTAGCGGCCAAACTTGCTGTTAATAGGAAAGAATGTGGCATGTGCCATTCTCCTCTGCCCTTCCTCTGGGCTCAGATTTCTCAACATTCAGTCTCCTCCCAGCAGGCTGCTTGCCAGTGCAGACCCCCGGCAGCTGCACCATTCCCGTGCCCTCTGTTCAGAGCCAGTTGGGAGGGTGGGGAGGTGGTGTGTGCACAGATGTGTGCATTACCGGCACAGAGTCAAAGGATCACTGTGTCCCTCGCTCAGCAAGCCTGTGCAAGTGCATCTGTCAATTACCCTTCATTAGCATCAAATATTAAAAGCCAGGCTGGTTCCTGGCTGGGCCCATGATCCCCAGACGCCCATCTTGGCTGGAGGTGGGGTGGGTCAGGGCATAGCCCTACTTATCAGCCCGGCTTTATCTGGTGTGGGAAGAGCTGGTAAATCACAGCCAGGGATTTGGCTCAAGGCTTGTCAACACAGGGAGGCAGCCCGGCAGCCACATGCCAGGAGGCCCAGGGATATTTCATTAAGCCAGACCCTGCTGCTGGAAATAAAACCCCCAATTAAACACTTCCCCTCCCGGAAGCTGATGCGGCGCCTGTAATCAAGCTAACAGCCGCCCTTCCACGTGGGTGCTGGCACTCAGGGCCATGGAGAGCTGCTCATGAATCCATTAGCTCCTGCACCCTGGCAACGATGTGGCCAGCAAGGACTACTGGGCCCCATTTTACAGATGCGGACGCTGAGACTCAGAGACGCCAGGCACAGGGCCTCCCCAAGGGAGTGAGATGAGGGTCAAAGGCCAGGCTCGAAATGAAGGCATCAGCTCGGGGCCAGGGTGAAGGGTACTGTAGAGCATCAGGGCTTGGGAGAAGGAGCTCAGGTTCTGAACAACACAGACCCAAGTTCAAATCCTGGTTCTGCCTTCAACCAGCTGTGGGACGTTGGGCATGTCCCTTCACATCCTCAGGCCTCAGTTTCTTTATCTGTAAAATGGGAAGCATTATGACTTCCCAGAAGATAAAACATGTGAAGTGCCCAGTACATAGTAGACCTTTGAAACATCCTCCCCGACGCCAGTTTCTTGAAGGGTCACTTCTTCACTAAGCCTGGAGATGGAGCTTGTGACACCACTTCAGCCAGAATTCCTCTGGGGACAAGCTTGGGCCCAGTCTCCTCTTGGCAACCCCAGGCTGTTGTAAAAGCCCCCAGGCTCGACATTACTCAGGGGAGGCACCTGCCAGAGTTTCCAAGAACTGTGAGTTACAGGTTATTTTTAAAGCATTTTATGACTCTCATATAATTAGAACTAAGCTAACAAACAGGTAGGGATCAGGAGGGGGTGTAGCTAATGAGGCCGGAATGATTTGTAACAAGCAGATCAGCTGTTTATGGGCAAGGAGGCTGCTGGAGGGCCCTCGGGCGGCCAACAGGCTCTCTGAAGCCACTTCAGCCTTCTCCTCCAGCTCTCGTTTGCGCCAGTCATTTCCTTTGAACATCTTCTGTCTTTGACTCATCTGTTCCTGCTCTCTCTGCACGATCCTGAGTCCCAAGTTCTCAATTAGAGGGGTCAGAATTCAAGGGCTTGGCTGACTTCTCCAGGACACCGTGTAGTTCCGAGGCCGGTAGCCTGGCCCCATGTCCGAGGTGCTGCCTGGAACCCTTGCTCCTTGGAGGAGCTTCCTTTTCCCTTCTGCATCTGCCTGTTCTTTCAGGTCTGGCCCCAGTCCCACCTGTCCCTGGAAGCCTTCCTAATGCTGCCACACTCTTGGCAGAAGGGGTGGCTCTGGCCTCCCTCAGTATCACTGCCTGGGCTGCTGAGCCAACCTTCAGCTCCACGGAGGGGGGTTACCCCTTCTCCCCAGCGCACACACTCACACACCTCTAAGGTCTCAGTGGCATCCCTAGCTCCTAACGTGACCCAGCTCAAGGATCTGGTGAGTGTTTTGACTTTTGCTTTTTCTCAGATCACCCACTCCTCTGCTCCGTTCTGAACTCTAGAAGCCTGAGCCATGGGACAGCACCCCTCAGCTTCCCTGGCCTCTGCTGGGTTGGGTCAGTGGGAGGCATTGGCAGAAGATGGAAGGGCAGAGGGAGGGAGATGCTGGGTATTCTCCCCTGCTCCCTCCCTGCCTTGATTTGAGGTCTGCCAATGACTTTGCCCCTCTGTGGCCACAGCCCTGCTGGTGGCTTCTCCACTGTAGCCCAGCTGTCATGGGGACCCCCAGCCCCATTCTTGTCCCTTACTTCTCAGGTGCTCAAGCTTTCCATTGTTGTAGTCCCTGGTGCTTTATATGCCTTATTGGTCCCTTTACCTTGCCCAGCCTCTGAAAAGGACCCCCGTCCCACATTAAATTCTCTCCAAATTGCCAACTGAGCATGTTTTCTGCCAGGACCCCCTTCCTTCTCCCTGACACCAGGGCACACTGTGACATTTCTCCACAGGCTACTCCCTTGATCAGCCCAAGAAAGCTCCAGAACTGTCCCCTTCTTCGGAACTGCTCCCACACACCTGGGTGGGGGTCAGGGAAGCCCCCACTGCCAACCTTTGCCAAGGAAAGCTCCGGGAGAGGCCCGAGACAGCAATTATGCAGCTTGAGCCTGTGGCAGGTGTCTCTGTGCATCCCTAACTCAGGGAGTGGGGAGAGGGAGGCAGAGTCGGTGATTCCGAGTGTCAAAAAAGGGAGTAAATTAGCCTGGCGAGTGGCGGGGGAAAGGGGTGGGGTAAAGGCTGGCAGGGGGCCTGTGCAGTGGCCGTTATCTTCATGGAGAAAGCAATAAAACCATGTACACTCATAAATGGGCACCACCAGGACCTATTTCCTGCTCAAATAAAATTAAAGGTGATGGATGGAGCTGCAAGCGGCAGGCAGAGCTGGGGGCGGCTTAGTGCTGAGTGATGGGCCCTGTCCTACGCCTGGCTCCCTGGGGTCTAGAAGCCCGGCAGACGCTGGCCAAGCTGCCAGTCTCAAATCTATGGGAGGCAGAGAAAGCGTGTGTATTGCAGGAAGTCAGGGAGGTATGTAGGGAGGTGGGAAAAATTAACAGCTACCATTTCGCAAGGCCCTGTGGTCCTCCCCACACTCATGTCACTTGGCTCTATCCCATCTCCCAGATGAGTCAAGCAAGGCACAGAGAGGTCTGGCAACTTGCTCCTGCTCACACAGCTAGTCAGCAGAACCACCAGATTGCAGAGTTCATAGGAGAGGGCAGACAGCTCATCCCTGTCCCTAGAGGTGTGCCCAGACAGCAGAGGGCATCCAGACCACTCACCTGTCTCCAGGCCAGAGCCACATGCAAGCGCACCCCCCAACCCTCGACCATGGAAGCCTTTGGTGTAGCAGTTAGCCACACTGACTCTAAACCAAGCTTCTGGGTCGCCCACTAATGGCTGTGTGAGCTTGCAAAAGTCACTGAGCACCTCTGTGCCTTAGTTTCCCCATCTGAAAATGGGAGGGTAATCAGAGTACTTGCCTCAGAGGGTTGTGAGGATGAAAAGGGTATAGCGTGGAAAGTGCTTCCAACAGGCAGTATTGCAGAAGGCAGGCCACTGATGGGCCCAGGCTCCCGCCTCCTTCTAGGCCCAGGCTTTCCCTGCCCCTTGGGGAGAGGTGAGGGGGGACAAGGAGACAGCACTTTTAGGACACCTGCCTGGGTCTCATCTGACTTCAGTCCTACGTGCCAAGGTGAAGTTTACATCGGGCCTCACCAGGCCACCTCCTCCAGGAAGACTCCTGGCTTCCCCACAGCATAACTTCATGCCCACACTTGCTTCTGAGCCAGATGCTGCTTGGGCTCCGGCCCCTTCAAGGTGTGATGATAAGAGCATGAATTGGATTCAAATCCTGGCTCTACCATTGACCACGTCATTTGGAACAAGTGACTTAAACTTTTTGTGCTTCAGTTTCCTCATCTGTACAGCAGGCATAACAACAGGGTAGTTATAAAGTCTGCTTTTACGGCAGGACTTGGCACACAGTATGTACTCAATAAATATTGGCTATGAAGATGATGATGATGATGGTAGGGAAATATCTTTTCTCCCCTTTTGGAGACTGGGAGCTCCTTGCCACGAGGGTGCTTGTCTCCTGTTATCCTCCATGGTACCTGGATGAAACTGGGCTCAGTAAGGGAGGCTGGGATAGATAGAGGGGCAAATTAACTAACCCTCCAGTCAGGGATCCTCTTGCAGCCTCTGCAAATCTCTGTACCTCCAGTGACCTTCCCACCTACCCAGTCACACCTTTCCCAGTACAGGGTCCCCCTCGCAGGCAGGAGTGAGCTGAGGAGGGCTGAGTCTGATGGAGTTGGTTACCCACCAATGCCCTGATCACTCCTCCCAGTGAACCCCTAGAGAGTGAGGAGATAGCTAAATGTCACTAACAGGTATGGGCCACCTGCAGACACGTATCATACATACATGTATACACACAGCAGACACCCTGGATAGCTTCCCACCCCGCAAGGGTCTGTCCCCACCTAGCTCCTTTCCTGACTACTGGATTGGAGGGGGTCGCGTTTTTCTTCAGACATTTACTTTCCCTTCCCCACACACCTGTCAGCACTGGCCTCACACCCAGACTCAGGTGGCATCTCAGGCCATCGTGAAACTTATCACTGCTGACCACTCCCCTCACCCCAGGAAAGGCAGGCAGACCACTCACTAGGAGGCCTAAAGACATTCTGGGTGGGGAGGGCTGTCTCAGAGGAGAGGAAGCAGTGCCTCGACCCCAGCCTCCTGGATACAGGGGAAGGTGGGGGAGGGGGCTCATCACTGCTGACCCAGGGCAGGTACCAGGTGGGGGAGGGGGCTCACCACTGCTGGCCCAGGGCAGGTACCAGGTGGGGGAGGGGGCTCACCACTGCTGGCCCAGGGCAGGTACCAGGTGGGGGAGGGGGCTCGCCACTGCTGACCCAGGGCAGGTACCAGGTGGGGGAGGGGGCTCACCACTGCTGGCCCAGGGCAGGTACCAGGGGCAGCTGACATTCACGAAGGAGCCTGGCTCCCCATCTGGCCAGCAGGCATATTCATCGAAGGTCCGGTTGCAGAACAAGTCTGGGAGCAGAGAGAACAGTCTCTGAGTCCCTGCTTGTGACTGGCCATGGTACTTTCCTTCCCTTCCCCAAGACCCCTCCCCTCCTCAGAGGCTGCATGCCACTAACCTCTGCTGAACACTTACTGTATGCCAAGCACTTTCCCCACCCAGCAAGAGCCAAGCAGGGGCACTTGCCACTTATCAGTGGCAGGATCTTGAGCAAGTAACTTAATGTCTGTTTCCTGATCTGTAAAACAGGGGTATTTCCAGCCCCATAGGGCTTTGTGGGATTGAGACTGTATGCTACATAGATAATGGAACATAGTATGTGCTCAACGAACAATCACTACAGGCCTATTCTTAAATTGCACTTCACAGATCAGAGGGAAATGTTAGCTCACCTTCCCTCTGATCTCACCTAAGATAACCTTCTTTAGGTCATGTGTTATAATTACAGTCAGGATTTCAACCTAGGCCCAGCGGGCTCCAATCCTGTGCTCTTTAAACCACCTGGTGAACTCCCTGAACCATTTCTTCTTGTAAATATGTTTGTGGAGCCCTCAGTCCATGCACAGGCTGGGAGGTGCTGAGGACAAAAAAGGCAAGGCCGGGTGCCTGCTCTGAGAGGCTCTAGCTGGGGGGCTGGCCGGGGGCGTGAGGGAGGCCACACAGATAAGACAGCTAAGACAGAAGTAAGACAGCAACCCCAAAGCAGACTACAGCAAATGAGTAAGAGCCAAATGATGGCAGAAGTCCTGGGGAAGATTTTCTGGAGGAGGCAGTGCTTCCGCGGACTTTGAAGAACAGGAAGATTTTGGTCGATAGAAAGGAAGGTATCCAGGTGAAGGAGTAGCTTGGACAATGAGATGAAGGCAGAGGGCAGAGGTGGTGGCATCCTATAGAGGCAAATGACTCCCAGTCACAGACATTGGATTCATAAAATTCCTCCAGGAGTTGGTTGTGTGGGGAGCACTAAAGGTGGGGAGCTCACCTGGACTCACCTGTGGCGGGAGGTGGGTCCTCAGTCAGGGAGCGCTGGCACTGGCGTCGGTATTCTCGCCATTTCTGCACTGTCTCCCAGAGGGACACAGTGGCACCCTGAGGGGAGGGCATACATGGGAGGCCTGTGGGTTCAGCCAGCCCCTCTCCTGCTCCCTCACCCCCTAACACACTTGGTTTCTCGATCTCCATGAAACCTCAAAGCCCCAACTCTGCCAGGCATCAGCCACCTCTGAAAGAGAGTGGGAATAAGTCACTGCCACCCAGGGGCTCCAGGTGGATGGTTTGACATCTTCATTCCTCCCAGGGGACTGGTACACAGCTTGATGTGTCACAAGTACCCAGCAAATGTCTGCTAAATTGATGCTTTTGGGGAGGTGGGTGGATGAAGGAGGAAAGGAGAGTGTGTGCCTCATTCCTGGTCTCTGATCTCACTTAGGAGAGAGACTTTCTGAGGGCCCAGGACTCTAAGCTCCTTCTGGTGCCTAGTCAGCCTGCCTGAGGGCTTCTTGCACTTTCAACCATTCTAGAAGGAGACACACGGGCCAGAGTGGGAGAGGAACTGAATCAAGGGTGCACAGGCCCCTCCAGGAAGCAGAGTTAAGGCTACAATCTGGAGTCCTTCAGATCAGTGACCATGGTGGAATACTGGAAGGTGTGCGGGGGCAAGCGGGGCTGTGTTCAGGGCTACAGAGAACCCGGATGTCTGCCATTAGCATTCCTCCTCCAAAATGCACTCACTTACAAATGCACTCAACATAGCCCCCTCGTGCTCCCCTCTGACACAACAACCAAATCTAATATTCAACCCAGCTTCTATCCACCCAAAGGAAGAGTCCTGAGGACATGAGGTGAAGGGGTCAGGGAGGTTGCAGAACACTGAAGTCACGCCTGCAATGGGAGGGATCCCCCTCACCTGTGAGTAGGGAGAGCTGAGCCTCCACTTCCAGCAATGTCACCGAAATGGCTTTTTAGCACACAGACCCAAACAGACCCATCCCACTGAGAATCCACCGTTCCTTCTCAGCGTTTTTGTGCACTTCCTTCGGCTATGTCTTGGGATTGTGGTTCTGTTTAGTTTTTTCCTGAACAGCCTTAAAAATTATAAATATTCGTCCTTTAGAGGCTGCAGATGCTGAAATGACCCAAGAGCCCCATGTATAAAATGTAGGACCTACACATAATTTAAAACAACATTTTGCTTTTTGAAATCCCAAAAATGTCCACGTGTGCTGAAATTAAAATAGCTTCTTTATAGAAGCTTGCCCCCTTGCCTTGTGGCGTGCTGGGCACACGCTGGATCTGGTCTCGAGTTCTAGCTGGCTTATCTCGCACCTCCCTGAGAGACTTGAGCTGCCTTGCTCACCCCCTGCTGCCTCGCAGGCCCCACGGAAGGGCCCAGCTCACTTTGAGCCCCAGCAGCGTCCTTGGCGTAGGTGTGCTGAGGCCGCGGGGGCTACCCTGAAGGACAGAGCTCGTCTGAGGGCAAAGGTCAACTGTATTTGCTTGGGGAAAAAAAGAACAAGAAATCAAACATAACAGCTGCAAAGGTGTTGTCCATGATATTAGCCACAGCTGAGGAGGTGGCACAGTTTTCATCAGAGCAAGTCCTGGTGGATCAACCCCACCGCCCTAACCCCTTTCCCTTCTCCCTTCTTCCCTCTTCTCCCGGTAAAGGGCTCTTCCACGGGGCCCCTAAATGCAGCAGCTGCTGGGGGTGGAGGGCAGAGAGACAGAGAAATCCCCCTTGGTTTCTGTTTCTAGAATGAAAGCAGACAACACACAAGGTCACTGCTGGGAACTGGGGCAGAAGGTGTGTGTGGGGCAGGCAGAGAGGCTGTGGAAGCCAGTTCTCCCCAGAGGCGGGGGAGGGGTTAACGACCGCACCATGAAGGCCAATCTGGCCTCCGGCACCCCAGGGCAGCGTTGTCACCTACTCTGAGCAGAGCTGTGGACATAAAACTGTCTTCAGACTGGGGCTCCCTGAGGATGGGGCTGTGCCTCCCCTCAGACTGGGGCTCCCTGAGGATGGGGCTGTGTCTCCCTCAGACTGGGGATCCCTGAGTCAGGGCTGTGTCTCCCCCTCAGACTGGGGCTCCCTGAGGTCGGGGCTGTGTCTCCCCTCAGACTGGGGCTCCCTGAGGAGGGGGCTGTGTCTCCCTCGGACTGGGGCTTCCTGAGGACAGGGCTGTGGTTCCCCCTTAGGTAAGGGATTCCTGACAGTAGGAATATCTTGTCCTCTCCCTGCACCAGTTCAGGGTTTCTAAATACCCTGGAGCCTTCATCCCAACCCTGCAGGCACACACACAGTACGAACTACCCAGACTTCTGGCCTCTCCCACACCTCGTATTTACAGAAACCATAACGGTGCCAGGTTCTGGGTGGTTGTGGGTAGAGGGGAATGCAGGGAGTATAAAGGTGACTGCAGGAGTCCTGCCTGAGAGAGTCCTCAGGCTACTCGGGAGTGGGGGTCAATGCTTTACAGGACAAGTGACATAACAGGGAAGCCAGGGGGTGAAAGTGTTCAGGGAGTGGTTGGGGCAGGGCTCAGTGTAGACTCAAGAGGCCTGAGGGACTGGGGACTGTGAGGTGGGGCTGGGGTGAAGGGGGTTGGGGGCAGACTGGGCTAGCAAGGAGGAGAGCAGGCATTTCAGCAGGAGGGCACAGCAGGGAAAAGGCACAGGGGTGGGGACATCAGTGCTCTGGAGAGCAGAGGAAAGCTGTGGACTGTTATCAGGAGGATTTTGGGGGGCAGGGAGAGAGTGGTGGCAGGCCCTGGGACAGATGGGAGGTTCTGGTCTGGGGAAAGGCTGGGTAAATGAGGCTGGGGTCACCCAGTGCCACAGGGTCTGGGTGCCCAGGTAACATGGTGGAGACTGAACAACCCTGGGCTTGGGCTCAGATCTGGGCCTGGATCTGGCTCACCCAAGACATTAGGTTTGCAACTGAGTGCAAGAGTTGTATGTTTTCGCCTCAGCTTAAACTTGTGCAAATGGGAACAGCAGCCCCTCCCCCATGAGACGGCTGTGAGGACTGAGTTAATGCTTAAGATGGTGGGCCCATGGAGAAGGCTCAGTCAATGGCAGCAATCCCCATGATTTCTGCTATTTAGAGGAAAGGGCAGAGTGGGAGGGAGTGACCAGGCTTCCTGGGGACTGGGGCCCCACCCCTTCCTCACTTCTAGGATCAACACGTTCCCAGAAAGAGGAAATTAATATATTTTCACGTCCAATGACCAATCATTCTGCTAAATTTGTGAGATCTTCCAGCAGTAACCACAGCCAATGGCAAAGTGAAGCAGGGAGGAGGCTTGGGACCCCATGCCCTGTGAGGAGGGGCAAGGCCCTGCCCAGCAGTGTCCCCCACTCCTCCATTTCATCCTCCCACAACATAAGTCCCTGCTGCAAGCCTGACAAGGTGGGGCTGTGGGTGCTGGGGAGCAGGGAGGATGTAATCCAGATGTCCCTGTCCCTCACCAGGCAGCAGAGCTGACGAGGAGAGCAGGGCAGGGGTCAGTGGGGGTCTAAGGGGCCATGGTAAGGGCAGGATGGCAGTTTCTAGCATCCAGACTTGACAGGCTTCATGGGATCCCTCTGAGGTGGATGAAGGCACATGGGGATGATGCCTGGTTGGAGGTTACAAGAAGGAAGGGGCATCCCTCGGATTGAGGAGTTTCGGGAGGAAGCAGGAGACAGGAGAGAGGACACCAGGAGGGAGCGGTGTGAGCTACAGGAAGGAGCTCTGGACAGCGATTTACAAGTCCTCGGTCTAAATCCCAGCTCTGTTAATGCAGGATGGTGGGACACATTTTATCTTTTTGAACCTCAGTTTAGTCATCAGTTGCCAGTTCCACCATCTGTAAAATGGGCATATCATTCTTCTCAGAGACTGTACAGATCCAACAAGATAAAGCAGGTGAAAATCTTTGTGACTTCTCAAGCCCTGTACAATCAGGCAGCGTTGGAAGGAAAGACAGCAGAGAAGGAAGCAGGTGGAGCGGAAGCCCCCGGGGTGGCAGGCCTTCCAGCACCCCAGGAGGGGTCTCCCTCTCCAAACACTGGCTGCCAACCTGAAAGGCGCCTCCTATTTCTCAGTGCGGGTAAGCGTATCAGATTCTTTCCTTCTCTGGGGACCATTTTGGTTGACGGGGAGGAGGAAAGAGATCTTGGCCTCTCTGTGCCATGAGGTGGGAGACGCGCAGGAGGGCCTCTCAGAAGGAGGAAGAAGGGATTCCAATTCAAATTTCTGGAGGCCCCCAACCAGGTCCAGCCCTTCAGGTTCCCTGGCATCTCCTCCCAGGGCCCCAACCTCCTTCCTCTGTGTCACCTCCCAGAAGTCAAATCACCCCTTCCATCAACAGATTCCTGTCTCTTTGACTGCCCCTTGTTTTTCTTCCTTTCTTCTTCTTTTTTTTTTTTTTTTTCGAAAGCTCAGAGCTTACAATCCATTTTTTTCCCTAAGGGCTTTAGATATCTGAACGAAAGGACAGGAAAAGGAATACTACACACATGTTCTCACAGTCACGAAAACCCCCACGTGGACACTGTCACACGCATCATCACACACGTCCCCATGCACATTCCCAATGCTGAGACACTAACACAGATTCTCTCCCACCACACACAATCACTCACAGACTGCCAGGTACACACTCACGTGCTGAGACACTGTCCCCAACATACACACACAGAGGAACGCAGAGACACCCTCACAAGCACACTATCTCCCCTGCACATATAGACACACACTAGTTGACACCCATTTACGCACCAAGATGCCACACACACACACACACACACACACACACAGACCCTCCCACAGACACAGTGTGACATGCAGGGTCACAAACACATAGACAGTGTCAGATGCAGAACTGCATGCTGAGATGTTGCACACACAGGGACTCATTCCCACACAGACCGTTACACACGGTCACTCACATATACCTGGGAAATGCGGGCTCATATAGCCCACTCCCTTCTCCCCCTGGTCTGTCTCAGTCTACCTGTGTGTATCTCTATCCCCACCACCACCAACACCACCACACACACACATAGGAATTTTCCTAGGGGCAGGCTGCCACTGAGGAAGCCTGTTTTGCCTTGGTGCAGGGCATTCGAGGGCAGGATGTGGTTTCTTGGTTGCTCCTGCCCCAGCCCCCAGCCTGGGTTCTGTCCAGAAGGAAGCCCAGATTAGAACAATGTCCACTCTGACCAAGGCTCAGCCCTGGACTCCATCCACCATTCACTAGAGTACAGAGACCCAGGGTCTCCAAGAGCCCCTCTCAGTCCTATCCTGCAGCCCTGGAAAACACTTCCGGATCCCCAAGGACAAACGGGTCAGTTTCCCCATTTGAGTAAAGTGACTAAAGCTGCCATTTCAGGGTGCCAGTGTCCTGTGTGATAGAGTTTATGATCCCTGTTTACAGATGAGGACACAGATTGGGGATAATCAAATATCCAACTCAAGATCACCAGCTAATAGCAGTCTCTATATTTGAATCCAGTTCTGTCTGATTTTAACTTTGAGTGTCAAGGGCTTGCCTATCTCCTCAGTAGGCCCACTCCCTCACTGGGGTCTTGGACAGGTAAGGACCAGGGTAGGGGAGTGAGGTTTCCCAGCAACAAGGAAAGAGTGGCCTAGGGCACCTTTTTCAGAAGTCAACTCAGCCATCCCCCTACCCGCAGGGATGCTGCTTCCAGCCTCAACAGACCCGACAGTAAGCAGCTCACTCTCCGAGTTCTCCCTTCAGTCCCATCTGAGTAGGAGGTGTTAGATCAAGAGCCCAGCCCCTCACCCCTTTCTCCTCCCTGCTCCTGAACTGCCGGACTACTTTATACAAGACCCTCTTTTCTGAGCTTTCATCCCCCCATCAGCAACACGAGGGGAGAAACTCTAACCCTGCTGACTTCATAGACAGAAAACAAAATGCAAAATACACTATTTTTTAGTTCTATAAGCATGCATGATGTTGTGTCATAATTATTGCAGTCTATCCTTAGCACCCCCTGTAACTCAGATCTCCGTGGCAGCTCAGTTTCCCATGCCAAGAGCACCCCCTCAAGGCTCCCATCTCAGTTAGGACCTGTCCCCTCCTATCCTTCTCTACCACCCCAATCGTGTTATGCCCCCAGGATGCCCAACTTTTGCCTTAGGCCTGGGGCTAAGGAGTAAAATTGGATCAGAGGAAAGTGCGGTTGCAGGAGCCTGACACTTCTGGGAATGAGGCCTCTGGGAAGACAGCTCACGGAAACTTTCCTCTTCCCTATGCCGTCTTCCCTTCATTCAAACCAGATCTGTAAACCTGGCCTAGAGCAGGATGGGACCAGGAAGCAGAGCCTCCACCCCTACCCCAACCCAGTCCGTAAGAGGAGGGAACGATGGGCAAGAACCACGTCTTGGGTCTGCAGCCCTGG
The DNA here is from genome assembly GCF_000951035.1 of Colobus angolensis palliatus. Taxonomy (NCBI): domain Eukaryota; kingdom Metazoa; phylum Chordata; class Mammalia; order Primates; family Cercopithecidae; genus Colobus; species Colobus angolensis. The sequence continues at coordinate 4,067,233 of NW_012111475.1, forward strand.
CCCCTGAAAGATCCCAACCACACCAGGAAAACCAAAGCCTGGCTGGGGAGGCTGTGGAGAAGGTGCCTTGGAAGGGAGTGGGTGTCTCCTGGGGCTCAGGGTAGCAGCTGGGCTGGGGAACAGGGGCAGGGAGAGGATGCCTCTGGAAAAGAATCTGGGGGCTGAAAATGTGCTGGCCCCTCAGCTGAGAGGCACCTCTGTCCACATCTGGGGTTTCAGCGGGGGTGGAGTCTGCCCTCACCAAGGCAATGGTTCTGGGACAAACTTCCAGATTCGTCCAGGTCCACTCCCCACGGATCTCAGTTCTTTAGGTCTGGCGGTAGCAGTGGGAAGTGATAGGAAGAACCTGTTTCCTGACCCAGGACAGGCTGCCCAAGTCTATGTCTCCTCTCTGCTCAAGCACGTCCCAGCATCTTTGGACAGCTCCCCTCTTCAAAAGCAGCTGACCACTGCCCCCAGCCCAGAAGCCTGGGGCAGGAAAGGCAGCAAGGGCAGGAGAGAGGGGCTAGAGATGTCCACCTGTGGCCTGCTCTCTGGTGGCACCAAGGAGCCCAGGTGTTCCTGCGTGTCCCAATATGCATTCTCTTGGTGCCTGTTGTCAGTGTAGGGTCAGAATGGGAGGTCAGCAGAGTGGTGGTGGGGGGCTGGCTGCTTCCAGAGGGGGTACTGAGCCTTCTGCCTGTTTGCTACAGAGGCTGGAAGGGGACGGGGGTAGGTTCCATCTGGGAGGTCACTGAGGAGGACAAGCTGCCACCGCAGGGTCCCAGGGACCATGAATCAAAGGCTGTGCGGGGGGCTGACGAGAAAGGGAGAGGAGCGGGGTCTCTGCACCCTGGCCCTCTCAGCCCTCATAGGGCCTTCTCAGGGTCTTTGAGCAGGTGGATTGCCTGGGGAGGCACTGCAGGAGAGGGGTCTGGGGCAGACTGTGGGGCGGAGGGAGTCTGGGAGGATGCGGGGCCGTGCCAGGGCCGCTGACACGGTTTAGAAGGAGTTGGAAAAGTGGTGGGGAGGAAGGAAAAGCGGGGCAGAAGTCAGCGCAGGGCGGCCGCGGGGCAGCGGGTGCCCTGGCAGAGGGACCCGGGCGGCGAGGAAGAGGGCGTCTCGCTGGGGTTGGGGGAATCCTCTGTAGTCCAAGCCCTCACCTGGGCCTTCCAGCCCAGGGGCACAAACTCTCCAGTCCCTACTCCCCCCGAGGCTTTCGGATGCCCCCGCCAGCGGTCTCGGAGTTTCATTCAAGTCCCGGGGCCCCCCCACAGGACACTGCGCCTGCAGCCCGCAGCGCCATCCGCCTCCCTCCCCCGGTGTCGTCGGGGTCCCTGGGTCTCACCTGGGGGCGGGGGCCGGCCCTGCCCACCACCCCGAGCAGCAGGAGCGCGAGGCGCAGCGGGCCGGGGGTGCCGGCCATGGCGGGGAGTTCAGGACTGGGCCATCGCTGCCACCTGCGGAACCGCGTGCGGCGACTGATTCTGGGCGGGTGGCGGGCGGCGGGGGAGGAGCCGGCGAGGGGCCGCCCTGCCCGCGGGAGGGGCCTGGCAGGGTCCCGGTTCTTCCTTCCCGGCCGCCAGAGACCCCTGGGCCCGCCCCGCCGCACCCCTCAGCCGGTCCCGGGCCGGGAGATAGTGGGCACTGCGCTCCGAGCGAGCGCGGCTGGGGATCAGGAAGCGCAGGAGGCGGACACCAGCTCTGAGCGCCCACAGTGCGCCTGGCCGGCTTTCAGCGACAAGCCGGGCCCCGCCTCCCACCCTGGCACCCCGGACCTCCTCCCCGGTCTCCCAGCTGAAGAAAGCCACAGCAACTCCCGCCCGTTCCAGGTCCGTCAAAGGAAACCGAGGCCCGAAGAGTGGACGAGACTTGTCCAAGGTCACACGGCTTTGAAGGCCACTCCTGGAAAGTATCCCCAGAGCCAGGGGTGACTAATAAGAACTTTTTTTCCCAGGGTTACCCCTTCCCAGGTCCTCTCCTCATTCACAGGCTCTGTCCTGAAGGCAGGCCCGGGATAGTCAAGGTTGGGGGTGGGGAGACCGCGACAAATGGATCCACAGAGCCCTGACAGTCGGAAGGGTCTAGAGGTTCCCCTCTACCTGGAAACTTCAGCATTGCAGGGCAGGGAGGTATGAGGCTGGAGTCTGCCTTTCTGGAAGCTTCCCTGCCACCTCTTGCAGCTCCAGCCTCCTGCTCTTGTAACCTGTGTATGTGTGATAAGGTGTGCCCATGGTTGTTCCTGCCTTCTTTATCTCTCTCCCTGCTTCGCTTTTTGGGGACTCTGGATTTTTCCTGCCTCTGTTTCCACTCCCACTCCTAAACACTGCAGGGCCCTCAGGTTCCCTTCTTACACCCAACAAGCGGACAGAGAACGCTAAGAGGGCACTGACTGTATCTTCCCTAATGCTCTTGAGAAGTGGGGATGGGAAAAGAGGATCCCTCACCAAAGAACCTTGATGCCACTCTTAGGAAAGGTGAGTTGTGGCAGCGCCCAGCCTTAGACCTGCCGTGGGACATGTTGACTAAAGGGACAGGAAGTTTGTGAGAGTAGCTAGTCCTGGGGAGAGAACTGAACTTCTCAAAGTCCTGAGGAAGGCTGGACCTGTCTGAGCCCAGGGAGGGAGACAGCCAGTGGGAGGGGCCCCTGGCTTCCATTCAGCAGGAGAGACCCTCCTCTCCAGCAAGCTCTGGTTCCACCACCTGAGACTCGTTTATTCCCTCCCCTCCCAAGAGGTCGGTCTAGCAGGGACTTTCTATGTATCACTTCGGATTAGGTTGTTGAGCTGGGAGTGACAGAAAATCCCACCCCAAATAACAATGGCATAACCAAGGGCTCTCTCATGTAAAGCAAGGCCAGAGGTTCAGCCCAAGGTTGGAGTGGCGGCTCCCTGATCATCAGGGTGCCTGGATCTTCTAGCTTCCACCATCCTCTGCTCCAAGGTTTCCACCTAATGATCCAAGGTGGCTACTCCAGCCATGAAATCCAAATTCCAACCAGCAGGAAGGAGGAATGGGAAGGAGATGGGAGCACCTCCACCCATAAAGACATGTCTTGAAAGTGGCAGCCATCAATTCTACACCCCTTGGTCAGAACTTAGTCACGTAGGCACTCCTAGCTGCAAAGAAGGCTGGAAAAAGCACCCTTTATTCCAGGCAACCATGGGCAAGGTTAAATATTGGGCTTTTATACTCTAGAAGAAGGCAAATTTTTAAAAAGATACTGGAAGTGAGCTTTAGCCACTACTATGTCAGGTTTGGGGTGGAGAGAGGAGAAAGGAAGAGATAGAGAAGCTATTCAGACAGAACTGGATGGAGTCTTTATCATGAATTTATCAACCTGCAGATTACATTGATTCAGCAAGTATCTATTGAAAACTTACCACGTGCCAGACACCATTCTCGGTCCTGGGGATACAACTGGTGATGCCATCCCTATCTTCAGAGAGATTATATTCTAATACAGGAGGGAAACATTAAACAAATAATTATTGGAGTCATTTATAATTGTGATAAGCACTAGAATGATAAGCAAATGCCCCCAGCACTTATAAAGCCATGTTTTCTCTGCCAGGGGGCTTTCTCTGACTTGCAGGAACATTTTTGCATTCAGCCAGTGCAGGGTAGGTACCCCTAGGAGCAGCTGTCAACCATGGATGGACAGGAGTGGATGGATAAATACCCCATCCAGAGGTGTGTACCACAGTCTCCCAGAGGTCCCCTGTGTGATGGAGCCCAGCTTCCCACAGCAGTTACCTGCTCAGGAATGCACCCTGTGTTGGCTTCATTTCCTCACTTGTCCCACTTTCCCACAGTAGGGTGCCAGTGCTTCCGGGGTCACACCTCACATCAAAATAGACAATGTGGCCGGGTGCGGTGGCTCACCGCCTGTAAGCTCAGCACTTTGGGAGGCTGAGGCGGGTGGATCACCTGAGGTCAGGAGTTCAAGACCAGGCTGACCAACATGGAGAAACCCCGTCTCTATTAAAAATACAAGAATTAGCCGGGCGTGGTGGCACTTGCCTGTAATCCCAGCTACTCGGGAGGCTGAGGCAGGAGAATCGCTTGAACCTAGGAGGTGGAGGTTGCGGTGAGCCGAGATCGCGCCATTGCACTCCAGCCTGGGGAACAAGAGTGAAACTCCATCTCAAAAAACAAAATAAATAAAAAATAAATAAATGATTTGTCCTTAAATCCTCCTCTCAGGATCTGCTTCTGGGAGAGCCCAGCTGAAGACAGTGGGCCTATGAGGGTATTTAGGAAGCTTAGGGCCAGTCCCTCCTCTTAACACCTGGGGATCCAAAAACCTCAGAGTTTGCTGTGATGCTAGGACAGAGTATGGACTCGGGAATAGTTTCCTTCTTTCCTCTTGCTGTTACCAGGGCCTCTCACTCAGGCTCCTTAGAGCAGAGGAAAGGATGAGGTCCGTAAGAGCAGATATTTAATGGATGGCGTACTGTCTGCTAAACTGTCAGCACCTGTAATCCCAGCTACTCGGGAGGCTGAGAAAGAACAATCACTTGAACCTAGGAGGCGGAGGTTGCAGTGAGCAGAGGTCATGACACTGCACTCCAGCCTGGGTGACAGAGCAAGACTCCATATCAAACAAACAAACAAACAAAAACCCTTGAAAACAAAGATAATAGCTACTACTTACTGAGCCAGAAGCTGCTGAATGCTTGGTGTACCCTGATCTCATCCAGTATTATGCACAAGTGTTATTGTGCCCATTTTATGGATGGGGAGACCGAGGCTCAGGGATGAAAAGTGAGTTGCCCATAAGAACAAACAGGGCATTCATCCCAGGTCCACCTGCCCCCAGAGCTGGTGCCAAAGCTCCCAATAGGCAGCTGAATTTGTGTCAGCACAGAGGATGCAGGCTGCAGCTCAGCCAGCCTGTCCGGGAGCACCTCCCTCTACAACCCAGAGCTCTGGGTCCTGCTCCTTACCCTTAGGCCCAAGGCTTCTCCAGTGACCCTAGCGTGGGGTGCCCTCAGCTTCCACTAAGAAAACATGGTGTTGAGATTGTCTTCAGAAATAGGAATGGGAGCAACTGATGTGTGCTCCCGAGGAAAAGATGCTGCAAGGCCCATTCCCCAAGGAGGCAGACCTGAGAGCAGGCCACCCGACCCTCTTTTGTCTTCAACAGTAAAGCCTTGTCCCTAGCAGGAAGACCAGGCCAGTGGGCAGGACAGATCCATTTTTTTTTTTTTTTTTTGAGACAAGAGTCTCGCATTGTCACTGGGGCTAGAGTGCAGTGGCACGATCTTGGCTCACTGCAACTTCCACCTCCCAGGTTCAAGCTATTCTCCTGCCTCAGCCCCTTGAGTAGCTGGGATTACAGGTGCCCGCCACCACGCCTGGCTAATTCTTGTATTTTTGGTAGAGATGGGATTTCGCCATGTTGGCCAGGCTGGTCTCGAACTCCTGACCTTGTGATCCTCCCGCCTCGGCCTCCCAAAGTGCTGGGATTACAGGTGTGAGCCACCGTGCCCGGCCCAGGACAGATCTTTCACTTGAGAGGAGACAGGAGGGAGAGAAGGAAAAGAGAGAGAGGGAGGTCGTAGAGTGGAGTGAAGGACAGGGAAGGAGAGGGAATTGCTAGAAAAGATAGGTGTCTCTTCTTTTTTTTTTTTTTAGACACAGTCTGGCTCTGTCGCCCAGTCTGGAGTGCAGTGGTGCAATCTCAGCTCATTGCAACCTCCGCCTCCTGGGTTCAAGCGATTCTCGTGCCTCAGCTTCCCAAGCAGCTGGAATTACAAGCTTATGCCACCATGCCCAGCTAATGTTTGTATTTTTTAGTAGAGACAGGGTTTCACCATGTTGGCCAGGCTGATTTCAAACTCCTGGCCTCGAGTGATCCGCCCACCTCAGCCTCCCAAAATGCTGGGATTACAGGCATGAGTCACTGAGCCCTGCCAGGACAGGTATCTCTTGCACACATAGTTCAGGTTTCTTTCCAAGCTCCATGTCCCTAAGAAACTCATTTACTTCCCAAAGTTCAAGACCACATTCATCTTCTGAGTGATGAGATGAGGAAAGAGCCAGCATTTTTTCAGCCTGATATAAACACACATGCACACACATACCTAAACACAGATTTTAGAGTCTAACAGTCAAATCCCTCTCAGTCACTTACTGTGTATCCTTAGTAGCACTAAGCCTTGGTATAAAATGGGTCCAATAATAAGAACCAATATTTACTGAGCATTTGCCTTGAGCCAGGCACTGTTTTAGGAGCGTTATATGTGTTATTTCATCTAATGCTCACCATTGCCCTCAGGCTGGCCCTTGCCAGACAGTCTGAAGATCTGCTGCTGAGAGAAGGCAGAGACCTCAGCAGTGGGCCAGGAATCCACCTTCTGCCAGGAGAACCTGGCTGCCAGCAAGTCCTGGGGGCAAAGGAGGGTGTCATGAGAGGATGCCTCTTTAGGTAAGGGCTCCACCCCTCCACCTCCTGCTTCTCTTCTCAGACTCTGCCCTGGGAGCAACCCTGAGTTGTAGAGTGGGATCTTTCTTTTTTTTTTTTCTGATGGAGTTTTGCTTTTGTTGCCCAGGCCAAAGTGCAAGGGCACGATCTCAGCTCACTGCAACCTCCACCTCCTGGGTTCAAGCGATTCTCCTGCCTCAGCCTCCTGAGTAGCTGGGATTATAGGCGCCCATCCCCACGCCCGGCTAATTTTTGTGTTTTTAGTAGAGATGGGGTTTCGTCATGTTGGCCAGGCTGGTCTCCAACTCCTGACCTCGTGATCCGCCCACCTCGGCCTCCCAAAGTGCTGCAATTACAGGGGTGAGCCACCGTGCCTGGATCATTTTTACCCCAATTTTACAAATAAGGATGCTGATCCCCAGTGCACTTAGGTAACTAGCGTGAGATGGCTTGAGACAGCCCGGGAGAGCCTGGATGCAAACCCCCACAGACCCACACACTAACTCCACATCCCACATTTGTCACCTTGCAGGATAGTTTGACTATCAGAAGCAACACTTGCCCAGAACCTGGCACAAATAAGTCCTAGTAAATGGCAGTGTTAACACCACTGTTATTCCCCACAGCCCTCTGTCTTCCTTGCTGTGGTGCACCGGCTGTGCCAGGTCTCATCCAGGCAGCAAGTACAGCTGCTAATGCCCAGGGGCTCTGGTGCAGAACATCACTTCCTGGCTCAGGTGGCTACAGTCAGATCCCCCAAGTCTAGATGGGGAGGAGGTCTGCCAGGGCAAAGGGTCCCTTCCTCTGTGGTGCACCATCACTGCCCCCCATTTACCAAGCCAGCCAAGGTCACCAGGTGCTGGGTCCTGTCCAGCTCCCAACAGTCAGCTGTGGAGAATTTACAGCCTCTTGAGCTACAGTGATTACTGCTCTCGTGGGCGGATGCAGCACGCTGTTTTTCTGAAGCGTTACAACATCATTTTTATAACTGACTTTTCTGTTGTGAAAGAACTCAGTGGGATCGCACCCACTTTACTGGGAGGGAAACTGAGTCTCACAAGAGTCAGGGGTTTTGTTCAAGGTCATTTAGGAAGGTGCTGGAAGGGTTTGTACAACTCTGGACCAAAGAAGAGAAAAAAAATGAGATGAGAATGGCGAAGTTCCTCTCTCTTCTCCACGTGGGGGCTCTAGCCAGAAATGACTGGGCTCCTGTGCTCTCTCCTGGGAGGGATTAGTATCAGAAGTGGGGAGAAGGTGAGAGAAAACCCAGGGGAGGGAGGGAGTCATGGGTGGAGAAGTTTGGCAGCAGTCATAGAACCAGAAATACCTATCAACAAAGATGGTAGCTATTGTGCTAACAGCCACCTATTCTCTTTTTCTCAGACAAGGAGATTGCACAGCACAGCTGGCTGGATGCTCCCCAAATCTGAGCATACAGTGTATTTTAGTTTCCTGGGGCAGCCATAACAAAGTTCCACAAACTGTGTGGCTTAAGCAACAGAAATTTGTTGTCTCATCGTTCTGAAGGCCAGAAGTCTGGAATCAAAGTGTTGGCAAAGTTGGTTCCATCTGAGAACCATGAGGGAGACTCTGCCTGCCTCTCTCCCTGCTTCTGGTAGCCTCAGACATCCCTGGACTTGTGGGTAGGCCTTCTCCCTGTCTTCACATGGTCATCCCTCTGTGCCCACATTTCTCTTTTGTATAAAAATGCTAGTCAGATTAGGGACCATCTAACGATCTCATTTTAACTTGATTGTTCTGTAAAGACCATATTTCCAAATAAGGTCATATTCTGAGGTACTGGAAATTAGGAATTCAAGATATCTTTTGCTGGTGAGTGATAACTCAACCTATAAGACATCAAGACCACATTCCCAGGTTCCCTTGATGTTTAGGGTGGCCAAGGTAATGTGGAGAAAAGTGACACAGGCCCCCTCCAGGATGGGCCCATAAGACCTTTCACACCCTCTCTTCCTCCATCTACCATGTTGGACACACATAGTCAGTGGAGAATGCCAAAGCCCCAAGGGATGATGGAACCTCAAGACAGAAGGGGCCTGGGTCCATGAATGAGTGTGTGGAGCAGAGCCTCCTGCCGACTCATGTTAGATTGTAGTTTGTTAGGCCATCAAGATTTGGGGCTGTTTGTCATTGCAGTCAGCCCACCCAGACAAGCCCAGTGGCATGTATCCCTGAGCTTATCTGGGGGCAGGGCCAGTTAGTCTAGGCAGAGGGGCTGCTGAAGGTTCCCTCTATGTAGGGGCAATTAAGTAAATGAAGTTCCTTACTCTGGGCCCATCTCCTCCTTTCCTACTCCCTTCACCTTACTCAATGAATTACAGGGTCGGAAAAAGGATTCTGGGTCCGTGTGGCCGTGGCTTCTGGGTCAGGGGAGTAGATTCATTTGTTCTTGTCCATCTGGCCCCAGCTTTTCCCACTTGTCTGCCTTTTTCTCTGGAGGAAAGGTGGGGAGCTGGGGAGGAGGTGTTATGACAGAGCCCACACTGCCCCTTCACAGAATTAAAGCTCTTGTGGGTAAGGAGGAAAAGTACCAAATTTCACACATTCGAAAATCAAATGAAAAAGAAGTGTTACACGAGGGCTTCTCACTGTCGCCTTTCATCACCTCCGGCATGACTGAGAAACCCACTGAGACCAAAATGAGAAATGAAACCAATGTTAACCCTTGTCTGAAATAAAAGGTTTCCTCAGACAAACATGTTGACTGGCCCAAGCAGCCTCCTTCCCAGAAACTGTCCCAGCTGTTCCCCTCATTGCCCCTCAGACCTTCATGGGGAGGAAAAGAGGCCAGCCAGGCACCCGAATTTTCTCTGAAAAGAATGGCCCCAGAGCCAGGAGTGGGGAAGCTGCTGCTGGCTTTCAGGGACAAGGATTAGCACCAGCGCTGAGTAAAGATCACTGTAAAGCTGCCTCAGAGTCCCCCAGGCAAGGAAGGAGGAGCTCTAGGGTAGGCAGGATCCCAGGCAACAGGCCGACCCTTGTCTCTGAGCCTTCTGGGTCTCCCTTTCACTCACCACACTCAGGCTAGACAAAATTACCTCCCCTGGTTCCACATAAAGGGAATTTGATAACCCACTCATTCCCCTCTCCCAAATAAAAGAAAACAAACAAAAAATGGAAAATCTGAATGTTTCTGGGTCAACTCCTCTTAACAGCCAGCACCACCATGCCTTTGTTTTCTGAGTGTGGGCTCAGTGGTCATCTCCAGCTACCTTGGACCTTACGAGTCACATCCAGGATCCAGCTGGAGGGGCAGCCACATAGGACTGAGCCTGCAGATGTCTCCTACCCCTCCATAGGCTCACAGCCCAAAAGATTTCATTCCCGCCCCAGGTCATTTCTCTCAGTCCCCTCGGACTTGTGATGTGGCAACACATCAGAATTTAAAGCTGGCCTATAGTTGAGGGAAGCTCAGAATTTCCCTCTGTTGCTCTGGTCTGACCTCTAGACCTGGCCTCAGGTGGACTTGCAGCTTTGCCCAGCAGGTGTCATTTTCCAAGGAACCAGTTGCAAAACCAGCTTGAGTTACTTCCTTCTCCGTTCTGAAAGCCGTCGCCTCCAATGCACTCGGTGATGCTCTGGTTTCTGGCTCATTTGCCAAACGGGATAGCAAACAAAGCTGATGAGCCTACCCAGTACCTAATAGCTCAGATGTCTAATCCCCCACCTTTCAGGCCCTCTCAGGGGGGCTCCTAAGGGAAGTGGGCTCACAAAATTAATTCCAAGCATGGCAGTTTTGTGATATGAAAATGCACAGTTTTCTGATGATGCCAGAGAACCTTGGGGCCCTGGAATGGTGAGACTCTGGCAGCTCAGCTGTGGCTGGGGTCTTGGCTATGGTCAACATCAAGACTGAGACTCCAGATCTTGTGGATGCAAGTCTAGAACAAGGAGTGGGGCTCCATCACCAAGTCACCTTGCCAGGTCAAGGACATGAAGATCAAATCCCTGAAGGTCTATCTCTTCTCTCTGCCCATCAAGGAGTTTGAGGTCACTGACTTTCTCCTGGGGGTGCCCCTCAAGGACAAGGTTCTAAAGCTCATGTTTGTGAAAAAGCAGCCCGAGGCTGGCCGGTGGATCAGGTTCAAAGTGATTGTCACCATAAGGTACTGCAACGATAATGTCAGTCTGGGAGTTGAGTGGCCTAAGGAGTTACTCATTGCTGTCTGCAGGACCATCATCCTGCCACGCTCTCCATCAGCCTGGTGTAGGGTGACTACCAGGGGACAAGATCAGCAAACCCCACACAGTGCTCTGCATGGTGACACAGTGCTACCAGCTCTGTGCCTTTGATGCCACATCCAAGACTTACAGAGCTAACTTCGGGAAAGAGACTGTTCCCCAAGTCTCCCTATTGTGAATACAATGACCTACATCATAGCATCCAGGAATGGCCACCACATGGTGCCGTTACATGGGAACAATCGGTGAACAAACCTGAAAGCAAGCCAACAAACAAAGACCCACAAACACACTGTAAGGGAAATAACTGTGGGGTAGGCTCTCTCGCAGGCTCCCTGCCACTGCCTGGTTTAGGGTAAAGGCCCTGGTCAGGGTGTTGGAAAACCTGAGTTCTCATCCCGGTCTTCTGCTATTCTCCTTTGTCCCCTAAGGCAGAGCACCTTAACTTTCTGAGTCTCAGTTTTCTCATCTGTATGAACATCCCTTCTAGTGCCTACTCACACAATTGTTGTGAAAATCAAATGTGATAACGTGCATAAAAGAACATAGGAAATTGCAAAATGCCATCTAGATAGAAGGAAATCAGGGTCATGCCCACAACATTCATGCACCTCCATGGTGATATATGTCCTGTGCTGCAGCCACACCAAACACTTTCTCCTGGTTTAAGCTCTGCCCGCCTTTGCGCACCTCTGGCCTCAGCTCCTGCTGTCTCTCCTAGAATGCTCTGCTCCCTTATTTGCTTTGGTCAAATCCCATCCATCCTTCATGGCTCCACCTGAAATCTACTTTCTCCAAAGGCCTTCCTTGATCCTTCAAAAGAAAGTCAAGTCTCTCTCCTCTGTGTTCCCATGTCACTTCGTCTTTAGGGCAATGACCACTTTCTGCCTTACATGATGGCTGTTCATGTGTAGTTTATGTTCTCTGCTGTCTTGCCTGTCTGGGGGCAGGGTCCATGCCGTGGTGGTTCTTGCATCTCTCCTAAGGGTGTGTACAGAGCTGACAGTGTACAGGAGGCACGCAGCACCATTCCATTTTGTTGCAATGAATCGGAAAGGACCTCGAGAGGTGACCAATGCCTTCGGGGCCTGGAGGCAGAAGATGAGCAGTCAGGCTCCAGGGACCGGGTCTATTAACATTTTTTGACATAGAGGCCCAATTTCAAAGCCTAGTAATTTTAGATTATATTTGCATTTGGAGGCTTTTAAAGTACCAAAACTTTAGATTTATATCTTCATGAACAGATGTGGAAGGGAAAATCAATTCCTCATAGGAATGGCTTATTCATTTTTATCTCAGTGCTGAATATTATGCACCAAGTGGCAAATTCATACATAAATTGACCAGAGACATATACACCACAGAATGGCGCCCTGATGAGAACAGAGTAAGGAGTGGGCTGAGCTCCACGTGGCTGGCTGTGGCAGATGTTGCCCATTATGTGTCAGTCAAGTCAGAGTTTCCCAAAAAGATATTGGAAGCAAAGGCAACTCTGAGTGTTAGAAGAACTCAGACTGTTCCTCGAGAAGAAGGGCAACGCTCACACACGTCATTTAGGGGGACATGCGGTATGGCATGCAAGACTGGTGCCATCTTGCCTTTCTGGGGCTGTTAGAAGGATGTCATGAGAAAAAGGCATGGCAGCCCCCTGGCCCTTTCCCACATGTGCCCTCTGCTTCCCCCAGTGAGCACGTCCCTCCTCCAGGACAGGAGGAAGAGAATGGAGAAACATCACAGATTGGCCCTGAGAGAGGTGCCGTCTGGGGCTGGTGGGGCCCCCCTGCTCTCGCCTGGCATGGCTCCCAGAGTCAGTGATGTGAGCAAATGAAGCGTGAGCACAACCTCCCTCCTCCCTCCTGCAGGCATCAGTCCCAGGAGCCCTAGGGCAGAGTAGAAAGGTGGGCATGAGGGGCGGGACAGGGCCTGACGAGAAGTCAACCTCTGGGCCAGCTGGCCCCCAGCCAAGTGTTCCATGGGCAGAGGAGGGCCCTGAGGGGAATGCAGGATCCAGGGCCCACCAGGGAACTCCACAGTGGGCTGCTGGTGGCCGAGGACTGGTGTGTGGGCTTCCAAAGAAAGCAGACCAGGCAGAAAGGGCAAGTCTACTCTAAAAAATTCCATAAACATGGAAAAAAACTAAAAGTGACTGCTTTCCCCAAGAGAGGGGATGACACATAATAGACAAAGCTTCTGACGTAGTCTAGCTAAAAACCAAAGAGCTAGTTATCAGCTCTGGAGGGAGCGGGGTTGGGGAGAGAGAGAGGGACAGACACACACACTCACACAGGAGACACACACAGACAGAAAGAGACAGAGGGAGACGGGGAGAGGGAGGAGGAGGGGAAAGAGCATTTTCTATTTGTCTCATTCAGGTTCTTATCATGAAGGGACACCGGATGTCCTTTAGGGGGACAATAGAGGAGGAACAATGGAAAGGAAAGGGTTTGCATAATCAGGAAGGACCACGCGGAAACCACAAATGACAGATGGGTGTCCTTATCCCCCAGACACAGGTTGACATCCCCACTCACATGTCTGAGGAGGCTGAGGTTCCAGTGACAGAAACGCCCATGGATTTGTCATCTGGGAGACAGGGACAGAGCCCTTGCATTCATAGCCCCCATCTTGAAGAAGCTGTGAAGATGCGGGGGAATCAGAGGCTCAAGCATCAAATCCCTGCACCAGGTCAGGTGGGGATTTTGCCTGGAAATAGAGAGGAAGTGCTTTAATGAACCGGTCTCGTCCTGGGTGAGAACGAGAGGAGAGGCAGCTCTGTCAGGAGAAACAGGGAGCTGCTGGCACAGCACATGTGTGAAGAGGAATTTCCACACTCCCTGAGGACACCTGTTCAATCAAAGCAGCTTATCAAGAAACAACGGTAACACTGTCACCCTGTCACACCCCACATTCCCAAGAAGGGTGATCTCGCAAGCCCCGGAGGACTGGAATCAACTGTGAGCTCCTCCTCTCCAGTTTGTTTTTGGGGAGAATGGAGTGGGTTAGGGTAAACTTCTATAAGCCAAGAGCTTCTGTAAGGAATTGGTATTGATTCAGGGTAGATAGAACAGCTTCATTTCTTAAGCATTACTCCGAAGTATTTATGTTCATCTTAGAAGGTTGGATGTAAATCAAGACTTGAGTGTTCAAAACCTTGGTTCCTATCTGCAGTCAAAGCCAGATGCTGGAAGATAGAAACGACGGAGTTGACTATTTTTTTTTCCACCTGCTGAAGACACAAAAGTAATTTTTCAAAGGCAAAACACAGCTCTATCCCTCAAAAGTTGTGAGGAAGTGCATGAGTCTGAGAAAAACGGCGGTTAAGTAAATGGAGACTTTCAGGTTTCAGTTGTCTTTGCACTTGGAAGTCTCTTCAAAATATATCTGGTCACTGTGCTCAGCCTGGGGACTCCTTCAGCCAGGGACCCCCTCTTTCCCAGCCTCTCAGACAGGACAGAAACCACATGTCCCTCCGGTGTCTTGCCCACCATTTCAGACATTCTGGAAAGCTCTCTACATTTCAGGGATATGGAGTCTGTGTGCAGGTGTCAAAAACACTCTTGATTTAAGTTATTAAGATCCTCTGAGGAAAGCATAAAGAGGAAGCAAGGAAAAGTATGTTCATGATTTGCTTTCAAATTAAAGGAGGTGGGGAAAGAAGATGAGAAGAGTGTGGAGGAAGAAAGGCAGGACACGGACGCCTTCAGGTCCCAGGATGTCCTCCCCAGCTGCCGGAAGTGCTGGCTCACAGCTGCCTCGCCGCCTCGGTCCGGCCCCGCGCCCCCTCACCCCATGGGGCACATTCCTGCTCCATAACTCCAGGGGTGGCCGAGGCCTTTGCTGTGATTGCATCGCAGCCCAACCTCTCCCTCTGCCCTGTCCTGCCTCCTTCACTCCCCCGAGAGTGATGCTCCTAAAAACCGTTTCCAGGAAACCTCCTCTACGTAGATCTCCATCTCAGAGGCTTTTTCCAGAGAACCTCACCTAAGACAGAGAGGGAGGAGGGAGGGGACAAAGCTTTTAGTGTTTTTAATGAGTAGATAATTTTTTGTCAAATACAGAAAAGGTACATAAGCCAAAGTGTTTGTCATAGCCCTGGAAAACCCTTGGTATCTTCATTCATTCAATATTAGTGCATACTTCCGGATTTATGCTATATATCCCAACTATACCTAGAGTGTTGTCATGTGGCATCTTTTTATATCTAAAGTAGGATTATTTTTCTAAAACCTTTAAAAAAGACAGCATTGGAGATTCTATTAGATACCCTGGATTAAGTCACTGAGTTACTTTAACTACGATTTTTTTTTTTTTTTTGGCATTTTAAGTGGAAACAATCTCCATAGTTCCTTAAGTTTTTTTCTTCATTTAGGATAGTGAATTATTTTTTACACCTTTGCTCCCATTTATCCCTTGCTGAATTGTGTTCTTGAAAATAACATTTTAGGTATTTTTTCTTCTTTTTCATGTGGGCAAGGTAGCAGCCCTGCACGGGCCCTGTGTCTCCGGACTAAACCCCATGTCTTCTCACTTGGAGTTCAGGGCAAAATTCTCCAGCCATGCTCCTTCTGGTTACCATGCAATGGAGCTACTGGTATAGAGTCTTCAAGAAAGCCCAGAAAAAGCACGTTAAAATGAACCAACCAATTCTCTTCAAAATCCATGAATTTTAAATATATTTATTTGCATATCACACGAATGCTGATATTTGCCTTATAATCTCTCTTCTATGCACATTTTTCTGTCCATTTAGGTAATGAAAGCTGTTCAAATTAACTAGTCAGAGAAACACAGATAATATTATTTTCTATACACAAATATGAATTTTAGTGGTTCATGCCTTTGGACTGTGGCTTTTTAAAAATCCAGTATTGTCTTACAAAGTACATCAGAAGCCCTAAGCCTATGTTCATCCCAGCTCTGTCACTCACTAGCTGTGAAAACTTGGGCAAGTTGTTTAGTTTCTCTGTGCCTCAGTTTCCTAATCTGTGAAACAGAGATATTATCAGTATTAATTTCTATTAATTTCATGGGGTTGGTGCAAGGATTACATAAATTAATTCCCATCAAGTGCTTAGACCAATGCCTGGCAAATAGGTACACTACATTACTACTAACTCACGGACCTCACTGGAAGCAACGGTGAGCACACAGATATTTAAGTCTCTCTTCAGAGACCCTGGCAGCTATTTATAAGCACAGGGCTAGCAAAATAGCTCTTTTCCCCAAATTTTAATGATACAGGAAACATCCAGCTAGACTCCCCAGTCTATAAACTGCCTTATCTTTAGACCCTTTCTGACTATTCTTCATCTCGGCTCAGTTCCTGAGTCCCCAAATTTTACCTCCATGCCATCTTTCAAATGCCTTACTTTGCTTCCATTCTAATTGTCATCTCTGTAGTTCCAACACTCATTTTCTCGATTTTGGTGTAGAAGCCTTCTTGCTGACCTACTCACTTCCATTCCTTTAGCAGTCCAGAACCACCAGCGACTCCCTACTGTCCTTCATGGCACTCTAGACCCTCCCAACATGGCTCGCACCTGGTGTTCCCTCCTTCCCCATCATTTGCCTACATTTACCAGTCAAATTGGGGTTACTTGCTGTCCATTCATTCTGTCATTCAGTCAACACTTCCTAGGGTGCTCAAAAGACAGATTTTGCTTTCCAAAAGTTCACGATAGAATGGGGAGATAGACGCACGTAATTAACTCCTTGCATTAAAATTCTAGGATTGCAACCCAGATTACTAAACACAGTTGCAACCAAAATGCAGAAAGCGCAATGAATCTTGCCTGGGGGAGGAGCGAGGGGTCGTAGAAATCCTCAAGGAAGGTGAAGAAAGGATCAGGTGCTATGGGAAGAGCTTTTCTTTACAGCTTTATTGATGTATAATTGAAGTACAATAAACTGCATACATTTAAAGAGTACAAGTTAATAAGTTTTGACACTCATGAATCTAGGACCACTATCAAGAAAATGAACATATCTGTCCCTCACCTTCCAACATTTTCTCCTGCCCCTTTGTAACCTCTTTCTCCTGCTCCCTTCCTTCCCAGTCAAGCTCTGATCTGCTTTCTGTCACTGTTGGTTAATTTGCATTTTCTAGAATTTTACATAAGCAAAATTATACATTGTATACTCCTTTTTTGGTCTGACTTCTTTCACTCAGCATAATTGAGATTCATCCAGCTTTAGTGTGCATCATCAATAGTTTGTTCCTTTTTCTTGCAGAGCAGTATTCAATTGCAGGTATATACCATATTTTTTTCATTCATTTACCTGTTGATGGGCATTTGTATTGTTTCCAATTGTTGATTATTCCAATAAAGCTTCTATGAGCACTGGAATGTATGTATGTCTTTGTATGGACATACACTTTCATTTCTCTAGGGTAATACCTGAGAGCGAAATGTCTGGGTCATATAGTAACTACATGTTTTACTCTTAAGAAACTACCCGACCATTGTTTTCCAACATGGTTGTACCATTTGACAGTGCCTCCACAGCCATGTATGAAACTTCCAGTTGTTCCACACAAGAGGGTTTTCTTTGATAAGGTAATCAAAGGATGGTGAAAATGTGTGTGATTTTTTCAGAGAACATCAAGAACATCAGAGAGTCAGAGTAGCAGAAGCAATTGAGCAGGTTGAGAGATGGGATGGGTGATAAAGCAGAAATTTTGTTTGAGGCCAGCTCCTAGAGGGCTTGTGTATTTGGAGAGTACATTCCAGGCAATGGAAACTCATTGAAGGCTCCATCTTCTGTCTCTGGACGTTCCATGAGGTTTCCCACCTTTAGACTGTTCTCTCCCTCATGCTG
Source organism: Colobus angolensis palliatus (assembly GCF_000951035.1). Classification (NCBI taxonomy): domain Eukaryota; kingdom Metazoa; phylum Chordata; class Mammalia; order Primates; family Cercopithecidae; genus Colobus; species Colobus angolensis. Next base: position 4,084,664 of record NW_012111475.1, read on the forward strand.
CTCCCTTGCTTTGAACATACCCATCTACTGTGTTGGTAATATCTATGAAAAGTTGAAGACCCAATTGAAATGCTACCTTGTCTTCAAGTTCATCCTCAACCCTGAGTTTCCTTCACCATTCCTTCAAACTTCACCCATGGCCCTGAGTCACCTTGCGCCTCCAATTATGGTGAGTCCCCTATTCATCTGAGGTCTCTGGTGGCAGAGTTGGTGGCTCGTTCATGCAACATCATCCACAAAACCAATCCCTTTAGGAAGATATATCTCTCTACACGTTTCTTTTGGTCTTATTTTTATGCAAAGTCCAAAGTAAAGGAACATTTTGAATCAAGGAAGGTATAAATCTCATTGCTCATTTTGCCAAGAGCAAAATGAGAAGACGTGGACTGATTCCAAGGAAGAAGAACAATTACTTTGCTTCTCTCCCAGCTTCACTGGCTTAATCATTTCATCCTCTATCCTTTGCTCTTTTATGCGCACCAGGTCTCACTGACTCAAGTGGGGCAAATTATGTAATTAGTGAAAGAGCAACAATTTTGCAGAGAAAATGGTTATGTGCTTATGGAATTTCAATTAATGTCAATTAAAATGTCCAAGGAAACCATTTACTGGGCCTAGAGAAAGAAAGCAGAACTGGACCCTGGCAGAACTAGGGACAGCTGAGAAGCACTGACCAGAAAGAAGACCATTTTGAAGCTCTGCCCGGGTGCCTGGTGCCCATCCTTGCTGGACCTTAATGCCCATCTCTCTCTCTCTCTCTTCTATGTTGACACAGTGCAAAGTAACCAGCAACAGCAGAGATTTCCCAGGAAATAGCACATGTGTGACTTTAACTGGCCTGATCAATGATCTTTCCCAGATTTACATCTTCTTCACCTCTTTTCCCAGTTTTCCATGAGCTTTCAAGTCACTAGAGAACACTGAACATAACTGTTATTCTTGGAAAACCTATCACGATATCCAGGCATTTCGACTATGCATTTGCCTTCAGTTGTTTTAGCAGCAGGACAGGGCTATCAATAAAACATGTGTGTCCGATTTAGGAACATGCAGCTTGGTTTGCTATAATGTCATGGTGCTTAACTTTCTGTGTCTACCCAGACTGACAGGTGCTTCCAAATTCTAGCCTCAGTTCAGGAGGACATTCTTTCTCGATAATGCCATCCTTACTTTAGTGTATGTATTGGCCAACGAAAGTGCTGAAACACTGGGGCCAGGGGCTTGGCTACTTTATTTTTAAAACTGCATTTACTTTTTTTACAGTTCTATGGTTTTGACATTGAATCAATATCAGGAAAATACCAGAGGCCACTGCTTCAATTTGCATTTCATAATGTGTTTTCTACTGTTTGAAAGTACACTAGACTGTGGCAGAGTTTTCTCTGGGGTATTTTCTGTAAAGCTTACCTGGGCTATTGCTTGGTTGCCTGGCTTTGTTTGTCATCAGCATCTCTGATCAAGGTGGCAGAAGAATGAAAGGGAAACAAGGCAACTTGAAACATTCCCTCCTTCAGAATAGACAGAAGGAATGAAGCTCATTCATTTAGCTGCGGGCAGGCACAAGGATTCTAGATAAGAAGACTGGTGGAGACACTTCTTCACTGTTCTGAAGCCGCATGAGCATTCAGTATAGGACCCCATCTGTTTTGTTAAATTGACAATTTCCTTTAGCAGGAAATCAAGGTTCAAACTGAGTTTTAGACTAGCTACAGAATAAGAAATAGCTTCACTTTTTAAACACTTTGCTTTTTAAGACATTCAGCATGTAACCTAATTTCATTTGATAGGGTTTGTTTTTCCCTTCTCCATTTGCTGCCTAGAAATGTGTTTCATTATCTCCTGCAGAATTGGAGTTGGGAGGGAGAGCTGGAGAGTCTAAGTTCTCTGGGCCTCAAAAGCAGTAAAAATTAAAATAAAACAACATAAAATAAAATTAAAATACATCACAAGAACGGCCATCCCAGTGGATTTTCTGTCTTAAACACTTCATACTGAACAGCTGTACTACTAAGGAGTACTGGCTGGATCTCTTCAGTTTCCATTTCGGAAGCACAGAGAGAATACCAAACTCAAAAGAACAAAAGATAACACGTTAGCACAAACATAGACATGGCTAGATTGTATTCAAGGGAAACTGGTACCTACCTGAGGGAAAAGGTTTCAACTACTAGGCTCTTTTTAGGATGTCACATACCAACACTTTCAAAATTTTTAAAATGCAGAGCTTCCAAAGTGTTCTAACATCCAGATAGGGTTTTATCTTTAAAAAGTAATTGAAATGAAATATGATTTCCCAGAATAAAAAACATTCGTTTAGAGGGATCTTTTTTAATATTGATATGTGAGGAAAACACACACACACACCAGCAATTTGAGAACATCAACTTTTTAATTTAGAAACAGTAATTAAGTAATTACTGGGGAGAAAAGACACGCACATCACTGAGTCCCTCAATAGCACAGGCTGTCTATGTGGCTTCTGGTGCCCTCAGCAGATGGAAATGAACTTACTTGATGTCACACAAAAGGGCCACTCCTCTCAGGATCCAGTGATCCGGGGACAACACTGTTCGCAAGTACACCACAGTGATGAAGGTCAAATCAGTTCGCCTGGGTTTCTTGTAAACAGGACACACATACAGCTTGGGGTCCTTGGGTGCCGTGGAGTTAATGGCAAAGATGTGGAGCACGGGTAACTGCGCGAAGAGTACCTTGGGGGTGGATTCCGTGAGCTTCCCATTCCGTCTGTCCCAGGCTGCTCCATCCATGTAGAGCCCATAAATATACACACCTTCCTGGAAGAGTCAAGCATAAGGTAACAGGATTTATTTTTTAAACTAGGTGCTGCAAAATTAGTGTCATAAAGGCTGTCAGTTTGGAAATAAAACACACACCAGTCTTAAAACACTACCAGAGGGAGGAAGGCACCACCGGGCACATTGCATTCGTGAAATTAAGGTAGGTTCTAAATCCAATGTGACTGGTAACTTTGTAAGAGGAGAGGACACAGAGATATATATACCTATGCAGATGAATGTGAGAAAGGAGGCGGAGATTGTAATGATGAAGGAAAGCCAAAGTTTTCTCCTGCAGCCTGTGTTGAGGCTATGAGTGCTGTAGAAATGTTCATGTTTGTTATTAGTTATTTAAGTGTGGGGGTGGCCTCCCTGAGCAACAGGCTTAGCCAGTAGCACCAGATCACCTCTATAGGGAGGTGAAAGTCTCTGAGAGGTCTGGTTTGAGTTGGTGGAAGGTGGGAGCATGGAACAGGATCTGGAGCTGCTGTCATGTAGGATCTCAGCCTGCCACTGGCCAAGCCAACCTGTGTCTCAACTTCATCTCAGCCACAGGATGAAGTGAGGTTTCCACAGCGGGGCCCAGCTAGTGGGAGAGTCAGAGCGCCCCCAGAGGTCAGGCATGGTAGAGCCAGGGGAAGCATGGCAGGGGCAGTGACTGGCCGCCCTCCCCAGTGTCTCTCCCATACAATAGGCCCTGCCCTGGGGGTCCTCATCATTAAATCAGGGAGATAAGATGCATAGGTGCAGAAATTTTTTTTTAAGATGAGTTGAATAGCAGCACACACTTGTTACTGGGAGTGCCCAGAGAACTGCTCTGGGGGTGACGGCAGTGACTTCTGAGGCAAGGTCCCTGTGGCTGGAGTGCTCAGGGGCCTCTGTAGAGGGGATGGCCTTGATGGGCCTTGATGGCCTTGCAGCAGGGGTCTGTGTTTGGAAAGACAAAGGCAAGAGCATAGGCAACACAGGCAGGAGTAACACTACAAAGAAAGGCAGGGCGGGCAGGAAGAGTCCCAGTATTTCCTTTACCAGAGGGCTCAATGGTTGTAAAAGAAGTTAGGGCTTGACCGTGGAAGGGTCTGGGTGCTAAGCTGAAGAGTTTAAACTGGATCCTGTAGGCAGTGGGGAGCCACAAAACATGTATTCACTAAAAAAAGAAAGGGTGAAGGAGAATCACAGGGGAGGCTCCAACAATCATGCCAGCTCACCAAACAGATAAATGTAGAGGATGGTGACCATTTGTCCATCTCCAGTGAGGATCAGATCAGGGGAAGTAAATGCCGATTAGAATAAAAGACAGCAAGATTTTTGCAGAGTGTTTTCTGGAATCCCCCTCCTCGTGGACTCACCGTGTGAGGACCATATTTTTTGAACCAAAAACGGAGGCACATGGTTTGACAGTAAAACCATGGGCAGTCCCAGAAAATCAGGACATATGGTTACCATCATTAACTCCGTGGGTGACAATGAACTACATGAATAATGGGACCACTTAAAAGCCATCGTATGGTAAATTGTATCCCTCTCCAGGGTGCTTTCAGCCTCAGAACTTTAAAAAGTCAGTGAGAAGGTGTAGTAGATAGAATAGTGTCACCCAAAACTTCATGTTCACCCAGAACCTTGGAATGTAATTATTTGGAAATAGGGACTTTGCACACATTGCTTAGATAAGGACATTCTGAATTAAGGTAGGTTCTAAATCCAATGTGACTGGTAACTTTATAAGAGGAGAGGACACAGAGATATATATACCTATGCAGATGAATGTGAGAAAGGAGGCAGAGATTGTAATGATGAAGGAAAGCCAAAGATCGTCAGTAACCACCAGAGGCTACGAGAGAGGCTGAGAACAAGACTTTCCCTGGGGCCTCCAGTAGAAACCAACCCTACCCTGATTTGACTTCTGGCCTCCTAAGCAGTGAGAGAATAGATCTCTGTTGTTTTTAGCCACCCACTGTAATGATACTTTGTTATGACAGCCTTTGGAAAGGAACACAGATTTTGATTCCAGGAAGCAGGATGCTGCGGTAACAAATGCCTACAGATGTGGAAGGAATTCTGGAATTGCATAATGGGGAGAGGCTGGTGGAATTTTGAAACTGCCTAGAAGAGATTGTTGGTGGGAACCTGGAGGTTAAGGTGCTTCTGGTGAGGCCTCAGACAGGAATAAGGAAGATAATACTGGAAACTGAAGGAAAGGCGGCCCTCGTTATAAGGTGGCAGGGAACTTGGCTAGAACTTGGAAATCATCTGGTCCAGCCCCTCTACTTGACAAATGAGGGAATGAAAATCAGAGAAAGGGAAAGGGAGACTGATTTATTGAGATTCTACGTGGGGTCCAGCACCAAACCTAAATGATCACATTTAAATCTTCACAACTACCTTTTTTAAAAATTTATTTATCTATTTATTTATTTATTTGAGACGGAGTCTCGCCCTGTCACCCAGGCTGGAGTGCAGTGGCGGGATCTCGGTTCACTGTAACCTCTGCCTCCTATATTCAAGCGATCCTCCCACCTCAGCCTCCCAAGTAGCTGGGATTATAGGTGCCCAACACCACCCCAGGCTAAGTTTTGTATTTTTAGTAGAGACGGGTTTCACCATGTTGGCCAGGCTGGTCTCGAACTCCTGACCTCAAGTGATTCTCCTGCCTCTGCCTCCCAAAGTGCTGGGATTATAAGTGTGAGCCACCATGCCTGGCCACAACTACCTTTAATGAGGTTGAATTATCACGCTCATTTTGCAGATGAAGATGTGAAGACTCAAAAAAGTTAAAGAATTTGCCCACATTCATTGAGCAGATCAGCATCCAGGCAGAGAGGGTTCTTCCCCTAGCCATGTTCCTTTCCACTCGAAGCTCAAAGGGGACACCCTGGAACTGGCCCCCGGCTCCAACCTGCTAGTCCTCTTCGTCTCTGCTGCCTCTAGTAGAATCTTGAGTGGCCCATAGCAGTAGCTGCATATGTGTAGAAAAGCCTTATTTATTTATTTATTGAGACAGGGTCTCACTCTGTCACCCAGGCTGGAGTCTGGTGGTGTGATCACTGCTTACTGCAGCCTCGACCTCCGGGGCTCAAGCGATCCTCCCACCTCAGCCTCCCAAGTAGCTGGGACTACAGATGTGTGCCACCACGACTGGCTATTTTTTGTTTGTTTGTTTGTTTTTGGTAGAGACAGGGTCTCCATGTGTTGCCTAGGCTGGTTTTGAACTCCTGGACTGAAGCTATCTTCCTGCCTCAGCCTCCCAAGGTGCTAGGATTATAGGCATGAGCCATCGCACCTAGCCAAAAAGCCTTTTTAGCAAACACAAGTATAACTTCTAATTTTGTAGAAATGTAGTCTGTGGAATTCTAAGAGCTCATTAGACCTTGTCATTCATTAACCTTCCACTCTGGCAGATAGGGGAGGTCTTCTGGTTGTGGCAGAGGGAACCCTTGCTGCAAAGCAAACGGACCTAACCAAGGCACTCATAGCTCAGTTTTAAGCAGAACTTGAAATTTCAGCTCTGTCTCCAGAACAATCCTTGCTATTGCCCAGCGATGCCTACCCCAGGGGGTGACGTGATCTCCTCCTTGGTCTGTCTCAGAACTTCATTGTGGATGGTCACAGTGTCCAGTGCCCAGCCTTTGTGGGCACGGGTCACCTCTTGCCTCATTGCTGTGAGGAAGCCTTAAAGAAAAAAAGAAGAGATATTGACTTCTTGTTGCAATCCATTTAAAAAACAAGAAGGAAGCAATGTTAAGTGTTACTTGCTTATCAATCTCCAAACTACACATCCAACTCAAAAGGAGTTGAGGCCAAACCCCAGGGGAGACATTTCTCTCAGTGTTTCATTTCTGTGGGGACCGGCAATGAGCTAAATCTCGCCTGCTGACAGCAGGAAAGCAGTACCGTTTATACTTCAAACTGGCCCTTGGCTTGAAACTCTCCTGAGATTTCAGCTGCTCAAGTCTTAAAGGCTTGTAACCCAATTCTAGCTCACAGTCTCTATTTGAAAATATAATATCGAGGAATAAGATTGGAATGGTGAAATATTCTGAGAATAGCATTCCAATTAGACTTGAATCAAACCATTACTAAGTGTCTATTTGCTATAATGGAACAATTTCATTTAGTCTAGGGAAATAAGGCATAATGCCAAAATAGAAAACCTGACTTTCAATTTGACCAAACAAAGCAATCACCCTGGAAAGGAAAGCTACATGTTTTAATGTGCATAATACAGTGATTTTAAGACAATTTGCAGTTCTGTACACTGTGGCTTTTCTTTAAAGTTAGTATTTGCAAACCATGCCATTCAATTCAATAAGATAAGCCTTTCTTGGAGAGTAACAATCAATGTTAGAAAAAAATACCCTAAACTTCAAACTGGACTTCAAAACCTTAAGAAAACATATTTATGGCCTACATATTTTATTTTGGCCTCCATGTAAATATTAAAAATCATAAAGCTCTCCAATGAGTAAAATTTTATAATGTGCGTGTTCCTGCTACTCCTAGATTAGTTAGCTCTGAGAACCAAACCAGCACATACCAATGTATGCACAAAACAATACAAAAATGATAACATTTTATCGGGTTTGACTGGGAGTTGGGGGAGGGGAGAGTTGCAAGGCATAATTATAAGCATTGAGTCGAGATCCCTTGGAGTTGGAAGGAAAGAACAGGTCCTAGCCTGGCTCTACTGAGAGTCAAGTTCTCCCCATTATCAAATGAGACAGTTGGAGAGGCACTCATATGGTCATGCTTTCATTCATCTGTCAAATCTTGCTGAAGTGGCCACCATGTACCAAGCCCTGTACTATGTGGGATGACCACAAAGATGAAGAGGCCATCCATGGGCCCCACATTCAAGGAGTTCAGTCCAGAGGGAGTGTGGGGGAGGTTGGACATTGATACAACGTTGTCATTATGAACAAAGGTGTGAACAAAGTTAACTACTCAGGAAGACAACTCAGGGAAAGCGTCATTGAGAAGATGAAGTGGAAGGTGACTCTTGAGAGCTACATAGGAGTTTGCCAGATGGGGCAATTCCAGGTAAAGGAACAGCACACACACACACACACACGGATGGCTGAGAGAGCGTGGAGTCAGTGACAGCAGATAAGGTTAGAACGAAGATGGAGGAGTGATTTTTCAAGGTCAGAGTTTGGATTTAAGTGTGTGGATAGAGAGAAGCCACTGAAAATTTAAATAATAACTCAAATGGTTTGGCTTTATTTGCATCTTGAAAAGTTTACTCAGAGCGCCCACTAAAATAGGATTTGGTGTGGTAAAGAAGGGCCCTTGCATTAACCCAAAAGAAGAGTTGACCAGTTGACCAAAGCAGCTGAGGGAAGGACTTTCATAGATTCTTATACAGCTACAGTTTCATGAAACCAAGAGTGCCTAGTAGGAGAGACTGGTTTTATGATACAAAATGTTAAGTATAGGAGGCAGGAAATACAGTGCAAGTTTGCCTGGCAGCTATTGCTGATCAATGCCTGTGCTCTATGTGGAGTCACTTAAGGGGATTTGATCAGCATGCAATTATGTTGACTTCCTTTTTTTAATTATTTTAGAGACAGGGTCTTGCTAGGTTACTCAGGTTGGTCTCAAACTCTTGGGCTCAAGTGATCCTCCCACCTCAGCCTCTGGAGTAGCTGGGATTACAGATGCGAGCCGCTGTGCCAGGCAACTTCCATTTTAAACATCGAGGCTCCCATACTTTAGCAGTAAAACATTTGGTGTGTTTTCCAGTCAATGGTATATATGACTAAAATAATAAAATCCAATTCTCCATTCTAAGGCACTCCATGAAAATGTCATTTTCACCATTGAACATTCAGTGTGCACCCATGTATTAGACACTATATCCTAGTAGAGTTATGTGGACTTGGAATTAAATCAATCCTATTTTATGATATTTTAAGATTCATTACTATTCTATGAATCTACAAGGTCATAATGTACAAGACATGAATCCTAGTCTTAACCATCCATTTGCACAAGTTGCATAATTAAAATTTTCTATAACATTTAAAGTTCCAGCTAAACTGCAAATTTGACCTCACTCCTTGTGACACTCAAGAGAATGTCACAGGTGCCAGAGGAGGACAGAACTGGATTCTCACTTATTTAGCACATCTGCTTCAAAGACTTCAGCCATCATCAGAGCTCTGAAAAACTCTAGTGCAAATAAAGAGAGGCCATTTCTTGTCTTCTCCCTAATGGGGAGAGGTGCTCTCTCATGGGAATCATGTTGGCCAGCTGACTTCAGCCATAAGCCTCCTAATGCTTAGGAATGTCAGGAGGCAGACTCTAGAACACACTTATGTTACCTCGTACTATTAAGAAAGGAAAATGTTAAATATATTTGCAGCCTGAGAGTGCAGGATAGGAAACGTTAATGGGCCATTCGCATGTTCAGAGAACGTAGAGAAGATACATATCCTTTCAAGTCTTGATCGTTTTGTTTCTGCTTCCTAAAGAGAGCATGATCCTTGTGGCACTCAAAGGGTAGCAAATCCAATGAACTGTTCATTATTAAATTTAAAAAATGAATGGCCATCTTTCTTGTAGACTGATAACAAGTCTAATGGAATGAAAAACTGGTTTTTTGAAGCCTGTATAATTTTTAAAGACTATTGATATATTTTTCTTTATAAGAGCTTGAAAGCAGTACTTTTGTTTTGGCACAATTTAGTTTTTGTTGTTGTTGTTTGTTTGTTTTTTAGACAGAGTCTGGCTCTGTCGCCCAGGCTGGAGTGCAGTGGCGTGATCTCCACTCACTGCACGCTCTGCCTCCCAGGTTCATGCCATTCTCCTGCCTCAGCTTCCCGAGTAGCTGGGACTACAGGCGCCTGCCACCTCACCCGACTAATTTTTTGTATTTTTAGTAGAGATGGGTTTCACCATGTTAGCCAGGATGGTCTCGATCTCCTGACCTCGTGATCCACCCGCCTTGGCCTCCCAAAGTGCTGGGATTACAGGCATGAGCCACTGCACCCGGCCGGCACAATTTGGTTTTAATAATTCCTAAACCAAATTTCAATCATCAGTGGTAGAAAAATGATTCTTATGTTCATATGTTTAACTCCAAAGGGAGAATCAAAAAGTTAGGGAAAATCTTCACCAATAGTAACCTTCTATTCTTCATGAGATTAAACAGGTGATTTGATTATTTAAACATCTGAGTTACATGTGGTCTGAATTAGACGCTTTAAAAAAAAATTCTTCCCCCTCAAACCCATAGAGCATAATGAATTCTTCACACACTTGTCAAGCTTGTTCTTTTGAAAATCCTCACAAGTTTGAAACATGTATCTAAAATACAATTTATAAAATGCTTAATCTGCTGATTCCGGAGCCACAGTGCAGGGTGGGGTGGGGGTAGGCAGCTGCCCACTACGCCAGCAGAGCAAGACTGCAGGGGCGTGGCCCTCCCTCCCAGGCCCTTCTGTTCAGACACCCAAGGGGAACATGTGCACCGCTGGGATCACACAACCAGAAAACAAGACCCCAGAGGTTTCTTGAGTCTCTGCTTACCAGAGAAGCTGAGTGCAGCCCTGCTAGTGCATCCCTGAGCAGGGCACCCCCAGATGGGACAAAGCAAGGTATGGCTCGGCTGGGCAGGGCAGGGCAGGGCTGGGCAGGCAGGTAGGCTCTGGAAGGGGAGGATGGTAGCAGACAGGGTGTTGCCTCCTGCCTGCAGTTGGGGAGCAGCCTGATTGAGTGGACTGAGAAGGGTTGGTCACCAAGCCTGGACCACCCAGCTCCTTTGGTTATAGGCTGGTATCAGAGTAGCGGCTCATGGGAAGCAGTTAGCTGGAAAGTCTGAGGCTTGGTCCATGGAGTCAGGGAGGAGCTGGGGGAAGAGGACAGTACCGTGAAGGCAGATAAAAAGGTAGTAGCCTCAGGTTTCTGCATCCCCCTGGGGTTTGCCAACCCAAAGCCTGCCGCTTACTTTAAAAAGAGAAGAAAAAAAAAAGCGCTTAATGAAAGTTATAGACAACTACCCCCCACTTACCCCCTGCCCCAAAATCCAAATGGTTTTTTCATCTCTCCTTCAGCCTCCTCCCAATACAATACAGTTTCCTGTTTTCTTTCTTTTTAAAAATTCCCTTTTAAGCTAGGATTATACTTTGGAAACTCAGGTCTAAAGTAACACTTGGTATGTGTCCATTCCTATAATAGTAGTAATCCAACAGTTCAACACACTCATGGCCGTTGTTTGACTTGTGCAATCAGCTGGCTTAAAGAAAGCTGAAGAGTGCTTTAAATATCATTTCATACAAGGTCTTAGAAAAGGTGAAAGAAATAACTAATCAGGAAGATTGCTCTCCTCAAATTCATAAGGAGTTGGTTGGCATTTTGTAATGATTTATACTAAAAATAAGCAACATTTTCTTTTCTTTAATAAATGAACTGGTCCTTATGCAATAGGCCTTAGGCTGTGCAGTATTTCCTGTCTAATCAGTTACTAAGCTTCCCAGTAGCATCTTTGAAGATGAGGAGAAATGATGTTCCTGCCACAAGTTTACGACAGGCAGTTTTTCCCCCAAATGAGAAGCAAATGTAGTTCATTGGTAAGTTAAACAAAAGGTCAGAAATCATTAAATGAAGATAGGGTTGGTCAACCCAGTCGAATAAAAATGCAACAAGCACCTTTCCCGGTTCTTTGCTGTAAGGCAGGGACCTTAAACTGCTGAAAATTAGAGACACCCAGGAATCTTCTAAAACTCCCAATTCCCAAGTCACAGCTCAGATCAATAAAATCAGAATCTCCGGAGGTGGAACCCAGGTACCAGCTTTGTTTTAAGGCAGGGCTTCTCAGACCTTAATGTCCACGGGAATCACCTGGGGAGGGGGATGTACTAAAAGTACACGTTCTGATTCAGTAGGTAGATCAAGAGTGGGGCCTGAAATTCTGCATTTGAATCAAGCTTCCAGGTGATACAGATGCTGCTGGCTGGTGGACCACATACTGGGGAGCAAAGGTCCAAGATTAAGGTTCTTCACTCATTAGAATGACCAAGGAAGATTTTCAGAAAATTTATTGCCACCAACAATGTGACAGCATTCCTATTTCTCTGCAGCCATTGTGAAAGACAGTGTGGCAATTCCTCAAGGATCTAGAACCAGAAATACCATTTGACCCAGCAATCCCATTACTGGGCATATACCCAAAGGAATACAAATCATTCTGCTATAAAGACACAGGCACACGTATGTTTATTGCAGCACTATTTACAATAGCAAAGACATGGAATCAACCCAAATGACCATCAAGGATAGACTGGATAAAGAAAATATGGTACATATACACCATGGAATACTATGCAGCCATAAAAAGGAATGAGATCAAGTCCATTGCAGGGACATGAATGAAGCTGGAAGCCATCATCCTTGGCAAACTAACACAGGAACAGAAAACCAAACACCACGTGTTCTCACTCACAAATGAGAGTTGAACAATGAGAACACATGGACACAGGGAGGGGAACACACACACTGAGGCCTATTGGTGGGGGCAAGGGGAAGGAGAGCATTAAGACAAATAGCTGATGCATGTGGGGCTTAAAACCTAGATGACAGGTGCAGCAAACCACCATGACACACGTATACTTATGTAACAAACCTGCACCTTCTGCACATGTATCCCAGAACTTAAAGTAAAATAAAAAAGAAAAGAAAAGAAAATTGATTGTGTGAACCCTAGAGGGCTCATCCCTAGAGATTCTGATATACTTGTTCTGGGGCCCCAGGCAGTAGTAGGTGTTAAAAGCTCCCCAGGTGATTTTACTGTGGAGGCAGGTGTGAGAACCACTGCCCTGTAAAAAGTTCTACAGACAAGTCATTGACAGTCATTGATCCACAGTTGTTTTAAGAACAAGTCTGACAAGTGGGAAGAGTACAGGCACAATATTAAGAAGACTGTCAGTAGTAAAAGCTGACTCTTTCCAGGGCCCCTCGAAACACACACCTTCTCTGAAATGACTAATCCAAGACATAATTGGCTACAGTAAAACTTCAGTATAAACAGGAGAGTTGGGACTACCCATCTTAGCAAGGCTGGGATCAGCTAAACCCACCATGTCCCATATTTAAAAATGTAATTCCTGCCCTGAACTATCTTTTCCTTGAGCTAATTTATGCTTCCTTTCCCTTTAACCAACTTCCCACTTCTCCCCTCTCTCCCAAACCTTTCCACTGTTCCCTCTGTTGACAAACTCTCATATTTTCCACCTTTTCACAGAACGTTCTTTCCACCTTCTGCCAGGTTGCCCTGGCTCAACCCTAAAGACCTTGCCCTTCCCAACTGTTCCTCCACCCTTTATGGGAAATTCTGCTGCATTGACAACCACAGCCTCTGGCCACTTGTCCCTCCTCTCACTGTCCTTGCCATATACCCATCTGCTGCCACCCATTAAGCACTCTGACAACACCTGGGTCTCTCCAGTACCCCATTCAGCAACTGACCTCTCAGACCCTTGGCCTCACCACTTTTTATGACTTTCTCCTCAATTCCACCCCTTTTCTTCACTTCCTTCCCTGCTTAGTTCAGATCAATTGTTTTCATCTCTTGCCTGGCAAAACCACAATCCCAGATGAATCCAAATGTCCCCACCTCTCACATCTATACCAGGCTGCTGAATGAAACTAGAAACCATCGCACAGCTACCATCACCACAGTTCACAATCGAGAGTCTCAACAGAATTCTCAAGGCCACTTATTAGTCTTTCCCTGTCCCCCTCATCTGTCCTCTTTCTCAAATTTCTGCCACTCTTTTAAAACCTCTCCACCATGTACCCTAGAACTTAAAGTATAATTTAAAAATAAAAATAATAATAATATTAAAAAATATCAAATTTTCACCAAATTTGAAAAGATACCACTTTTTCAAATTTTCACTTTGAAAAACTATCAAAATTTACAGATCATCAAAAAGTAGAGTACAGGAGAAAAAAGTTGCACATGCTGGAGCCAGATGACCTGGTCCCTCCTTGATCTGCTCCATAAGTCCTTGGACAAACTACTTAATGGAATGCTGCTGTTTCTTGAACTATAAAGCACGGTTGATAGTAACATCAGGGTTTGTTATGTAAAGTATTCAGAACAGTGACTAACAATTCTCTTTACATACTAATTATTAGTTATTAACTATAATTATTATCCAGGTTTTGGATTAAAGAGACTTCAGTAAATCAAAGAGCCTCTAAGTGGATGCTCCAAGTTGGGTTTTTGTAGTGAGCATGCTACAAAAATATAAAATTACCCTTACTTGGTAAGTAGGCCTATTGTTAATATTCTCTATTCATATCCAATTACACATTCCTAAAGTTTTGCTTGATGTCTCCAGTTTTTTTTTTTTATCTTCTGCTCAGCTTCCACTAGTTCTCTACCATTTCCCGCAACCTGAGACTCTTGTTGATTCCCCTCCATGTCAGACAGTGAATCTGGGGTTTGACACCTGCAACCCCACTGCATAACTCACCCAAATGACATTTATCAGGCTACAGTACCACAAAGAGACCTATCAAATCATATTCTTGAGAGTAGAAATACCTGAAAATACGTAATATCTTTATTGAAATATCTTCATAGAGGTAATCAGATTCAAATGTTTTCTCTTAGCTATCATTCACATCAGAAAGTATAGGCACAACTGAATCAAAATGTTACAAAGAACCATTTTGCCAGATTCTTTAAAAGTTTCCTATAAAGTTGGAATGGTAAGAAGTAATGTGTAAGTAATTTTATTTCCCCTCTGGTTTCTGCCCGTGGGCAAAATGGATATTTCATGTTAATCACAATTGCCTACCGGATGTAAGTAAAAATAATATTTCATTGTAAAAAAAGAAAAGAAAAAGAAAATTGCACCCTCATACACTGCTAGTAGGGGGAAAAAGTTGCCACAACAAACCCTGATTGAGGGCACCTTTGTGTCATCAAAATGTAAAATGCACATACTCTGAATTTTTCACTTTGAAAAAGTATCAAAATTTACAGATCATCAAAAAGTAGAGTACAGGAGAAAAAAGTTGCACATGCTGGAGCCAGATGACCTGGTCCATCCTCGATCTGCTCTATAAGTCCTTGGACAAACTACTTAATGGAATGCTGCTGTTTCTTGAACTATAAAGCATGGTTGATAGTAACACCAGGGTTTGGTGGCAATTCCACTTTTAGGAATTTGTCTTTCAAGTATATTTGAAAATATGCAAAGTCATACATGTAGAGGATGTTCATTGCATTGTTATTTATAACAGCAAAACGTCAGAAAAAACCTAAATGTCTATCAATGAAAAACTGGTTAAATAAATTGCGGTACATCCTCACAATGCCATACATCTCCTGAAATGACAGAGAATGATCTTGATGTTCTTTATTATTGTATAAAATACTTCCAAGTTGTGTTAAGTGAAAAAAGCAAGAGGCAGTATAGTGTGTCAGTAGTCATGAGAAAAACAAGGATAAAAACAATGCACAGCTCAATTATCTTACACATTTACAAAATAAAATCTGAATGGAAATAAATAAAATAAATAAATCAAATCTCTCCACCAACACCTTCTTGCTTTCAAGAGGACCTCGCCTCCTCCTTCGGACAGAGAGTAGAAAGCATTAGACGGGAATGTCCTTAACTTCTTGCCAGCAAGCCTACCTACACTCCATTACCATAAGCATCTATGCCCTTTCCTTCCTTATTACTCCTATTACAATGTGCAAGGTGCACTTGCCTGGAGCACATTTCTCCACTTGTGAGTGCTGTGTCCACCTCCTTCTGCTTCTTTTACCTCCTCTCTGGGATTCTTGGGCTCTCTCTCCCTCCCTCATCCCTCCCCCAACCCCCTTTCTATCTTTCTCTCTCCTTCCCACCAGTATTTGAACAGGTTTAAGCCTCTCCTATCACTAAAAGAAAAAGAAAGAAAACTTTTTATTTAAATACCTATTCCTCCAGCTTGCTTCTCATCTTCCCAGCCAAATATCTTGAGATAATTATCCATGTTATCCATATTCACCCCATCTCCATTTCCTCATTTCACTCACACACCCTCAAATCAGACTCCTGCACCTCCCCACCTATTCCACTGAGACTTCTGCCAATGGTCTTCTTGTTGAAAAATCCATCTGGCCATTTTGGCCCATCTTACTTGCCCGCTTGGAGCATCTGCCACTACTCTTACTTACTACTTCTCCTTGCCTTCCATGACACCATGCTGTACTGGTTTCCCTCTTCTACACTGTTTGACATAAGGACCCCATTCACAAGAGTCCAGGTGACCTGGAGGATGGTGCACAAGCACATTCAGCAGAATCCTGGCAAGGATGACTCAGGAGGAAGATGGGCAGATCACGGCTCTGGTGACCTTTGCAGGAGGATGAAATTCCTACTTGGCAAGTGGAATTGAGGAATGAGCATGCCACAGTGGGACATTAAATGAGTCAGGCATAGGCCGAGGTCATCAACGAGAGGGCCGAGGGTAAGGACAGAAGCTGTCAAGAAGAGCACATAAAGTGAGCTCTGAGGTAGGAAGAGATGAGAGGAGGGGCATGGATGGAAACCAAGGCATGAGAGTTTTCAGAGTCGGCATTCTAGCTCAAGTCAAGGGCAATGATGTCATCAGAGAGGTCGTTAGATATGAGGGCAGTGGAGGGAGCAGTTTCAGCACAGTGATGGAGCCTGGCCATATTACAAAGGACTGAGTGGTTGGTAAGGAAGGTAAACACATGCAGAGACTGGAATTACAAGAGATGTGGTTGTGTCTAAGGCCAGTGCATAAAAGCTGCTCACACAAAAAGTCAAGGAGGACGGGTTGTTATTCACTCAGAGGCATTTCTATAGTTCAGTGATTTGGGGACAGGGCAGGTTAGTGCTATCACTCGCGTTGAAGTTTAGGACCTTGAGGTCCACTCACCTAGATTTCCCAAGATATTTAAGGGTAGCTCTCATTCATCAAACAGTGGCACTGGGGCATGCTTAGAATTGCTATTAGATTAGAAGCTGTCCCCCAGTCCCTTCCAATCCTAAAGTTCCATTAGTCCTTGGCACACATTCCCACCTCCACAAATGGCAGGCTTTTATAACTCTTCAAGACAAGCATTCAGAGATTCTAGCTAGTTGATGATGTTTCCCTGAAAACACACACACAGGCAGAAGGTTGTAGATTATTTTTACAGAAATGCAAGATAACGGGACAAACATGATCCATCTCTTTGATCCAGCAAAATTGCCTCTAACTGAAAAATCTTGATTTGCATTATGGAAGAAGTTGTCACTGATATCTGACACAACAGACTGGCATGGCTTGTCAAGACACCGAGAAAAAATAACAGAAAAAAGTGGATGCAGTTTGGCATCTAAATGGCATCAAGCTCCAGATTGAGCTAAACATTAGGAAAATAATGGGACTGCATGGTTCAATCTACTACAGAAGTGTGAGACCTGGGGAACACGTTCAGCCTCTGCCTCCATTTCATTAGCAGCACCTGTGAGTCATAGCTAACATCAAATGGCAAAGCATGGCTATCAATTAAGATGTTCTGAAAGGCAGTCAATACCCTGGCTTGAAGTCAGGCTCATTACAAGTCATATTCTTTGGGTTTAAACACATCCCACACACAGCACAGACATGTACACACACTTGCAAGCTCATGCACCAGAAGCTAAATCATGTTACATGATGCACTGAAAAGGCACACCTAAGGGAAAAACAGACCAGGGCTATCCTTTGTGACCCCCGAGAAAAACAATCTTAAATTATGTGGGAAGATGTGCACCAACGACTGCTGGGAAAACACAGTGGAGCACAAAGGTTCTCCTGGCCTGAGCAATCCACCAGGAGACAAATCCACACACTGAAAAAAGCCACACGTTGAAAAGACTATCACAGGGTCACAGATATAGACAGCTTGACTATTTTAATCATCCAGTCTAATTGCCACATGGTTGAGCTCGTCAATTGCTACAGAAATGATTGTGTGGGGTGCTGAAAATGCCAGATGAGCTCCATGGTGTCTGACTCAGCCTCTTTAAATATGACAGACAAAATATCAGGCCACCCATGAGGCCAACAGCAGCGCTACAAACAGCAGAAGCTCGGGTGCTGACCAGGGGTGAGCGAAGCATGTCACTTGTCCTTGAGGTAGCATGGAACTCAAAGTCACTTAGGCCTGTGGAGCAGTCACCAAAAGGACAATGAGAGAAACACACTAAACAGTATCAGATGTCATATTACATTATAAAATTATAAACATTAGCAATCACACATGAAAAAAGCCTTTGCAGGCATTCTAGAGTCTTCTTTATGGTCCAGGTGATTTTGATTACTGTATATATACTTGTGATGAAACTATGGCCTTTACGCAAACTATATTGTGTTTTACTTAAATATGTAGGGTTTTTTTTTTAAGCCATTTACTTAAATGTTTTGAACCAAAGAAAGAAATTATTTCATTGAAGAGGACTGAGTTAGAGGACATAAAACTCGGGAGATACATTCATGTTGGGAAATCAACTGTTGATGTCAAATAGTGTCCAGCGAGTTTCCAGTTGGAAAGGACTCTGTTTGCACACTGCCTGGGAACATGTATGGAGTTGCTGTAATCTTTATTTGCCAGATTTGGCCAAGTGAGGTGGAACAGAAAGTAATTTGTCCCTCATGTCAAGAGAACGAAAAGAGAGCAGAGAAGTGATTAGTGTGCAGGAAGAGTTGACTTCCAGTCTTCTGTGTGACTAATGGAAAGCAGTCATGGATAAGGGTGTGTGTGTGCTTGTGTGTAAAGGGTAGGATGTTTGAATAAGTTAGGGCTTTCCAAGACATGGAGAGACCTGAGAGAAAGAATCAAAGTCTAACCTGAAAGCAGAACTGAAGAAAAGGGAAAAGATGAGTATTATTAACAAATGAAGGAAAGTAAGGCATTAACCGAAATGTGATGTATTAGTCCATTTTCACACTGCTATAAAGACATATCCAAAACTGGGTAATTTATGAAGGAATGAGGTTTAAATTGACTCAGTTCTGCATGGCTGGGGATGCCTCAAGAAACTTACAATCATGGCAGAAGGGGAAGCAGGCACGTCTTACATGGAGGCAGGAGAGAGAGTGAAGGAGGAACGGCCAAACACTTATTAAACCATCGATCTCATGAGAACTCACTCACTATCACAAAAGCAGCATGGGGAAAACCACCTCCATGATCCAATCACTGGGATTACAATTTGAGATGAGCTTTGGGTGGGGACACAGAGCCAAATCATATCATGTGAATCTACATTGGTATTTATTTAAGTATTGTTCTGGTTGTAACATTTCTTAACATATATTAACAACTAAAGATTAGTTCATATTAACACTTTGCTTTTTTAAGTTATATTTTGAATGGAAAAAAAATCACTGAAAAAAATTATGTGCATTCGTGTCTATGGAAAGCCAGGGATGAACCCACTCCACTCTCTTGGTTTGTAAATATCAAAGATATACTCAATAACCTCACACTTTTGAAAATCATTGGTCCTTACACCTCTCTCAATTCCAAGTCTGTCAACACACCTCTCCAGTGCTCCCTGCCTCTCTGCCCTACCTGTCTCTCTCCCAATGCTCCCTGTCTTGTACCTTGCCTCCAGCCTACATTGTCCCTCTTTGCTCTCTCGGAGACCCACATTTAATCATTCCATCAAATCTGTTCCCTCTTCAGCACCTGGTTAAGTCCCAGGCCCTCTTCCTAGGACCTGGCAAGAGTATCATTGCACTGGGCCTCCATATTCCAGTCCATCACTTGCCTTCTCTTGGGATAATCTTCTGATATACAGCCCCAACCCCCAAAGCCCCGGAAGACTTTTCATACTCCAGCCTCATTCCCCGCTACCAGCCTTGCTCTTGAGCCCTGGTCTCCCTGTTCCCCTGAACAAGCTTTGTTTTTGCTCAGGCCTTTGCCTGGAAAGCCCTCACTCTTTTTTATTTTTTTTGCATCCCTGCTTCTGCGAACCCTACTCACTGCTTCCTGTGTGAAGTTCTTGGCAGAATTAATCTCTCTGTCCTCTGGGCTACTATGGCACTTAGTTCTCACACAGTGGGGCACTTATCACATTGCATTAAAGTTGCTGATGTGTCTGTCTTACCAACCAGATTATAGGCTCCTTTAGGGCAGGAACCAGGTCTCAAATCTCTCTTCATTGAAAGTACCTAGCAGAGGTGCTGGCAAATAGGAGGTGGTCAAACAATCCTTATTAAGTTAAATGCTATTACTTCAGGCTCCCCAGCCAGGAATTACCTGGTGATGACTTACTCAAATTGAGGCTCATACAGAGGAAAGAGACTCATAAGTAGACACATAAAATCTGAGACGCGTAATAAAAAATGTTCCTCCCCTAATTCAACGGAAATTCTGGGAGAAAAATAGATAAGTGAAATCTGGGGGCTGCCCTTTACAAATCTAAAGGCTACGGGCTTTATCAAATACTATGTATAATTTGATATGTTCATAGAAATCACCATGGTTAGTGTTTCAAATTTAAACATTCTTAAGGTATTGGAAAATGCATACAGTGAATGAATGTACATATACAGAGGACAATTAGATGCATATTTTTCATGTACAATATTGATCAAAGTATGCTTCATGCAAAAAAACCCTGAACAAATCATCAGTAATACAGCAATATCAAGGAATTTTCACCAAGAGAATGCAGCCACATAACCAGTATCCAGATCTAGAAACGAAACATTCCTGGGCCCCAGAAGTCCCTTGTGCGCTCTCTCTCTCTCTCTTTAGATAGGATCTCACTCTGTTGCCCAGGCTGCAGTGCAGTAGTGCGATCACGGCTCACTGCAATCTTGATCTCCCAGGCTCAGGTGATCCTCCCACCTCGGCCTCCCAAGTAGCTGGGACTACAGGCACATGCCACTACACCCAGCTAATTTTCATATTTTTTGTAGAGACAGGGTTTTACCATGTCGCCCCGCTGGTCTTAAACTCTTGGGCTCAAGCAATTTGCCCACGTTGGCCTCCCAAAGTGCTCGGATTACAGGTGTGAGCCACCGTGCCTGGCCCTTTGACCCTTTTTCTAATCGCTGCCCTCCTTCTACAGTCATTATTCTGACTTTGATCACTATAGAGCCATTGTGCCTGTTCTTATTCTTTGTATACATGGAACCACACCACATGTAATGTTTTCTGTTTGGTTTCCTTTACTCAACATTATTTTATGAGATGCACCTATATTGCTACAAGGAGCAATAATTCATCCTAAATCTGTAAGTGTGAATGATTCTAAAATTTTATTACAAATGGAGCCATAAGCTGCTGAACCATAAGGAATTCAACATTTCTTCATTTTCACCAAGAATTACTTGAAGTAAAACTATCCATATTTTAGTAAGACAAAAAAAGTGTCATGTTTCTGAACCTTACAGACTCTAAGACATCAAGCCATTAACTTTCTCAGTAAACATTTCTAGAAGGAAGGAATAAATGAAGCAGAATTATAAAGCACTCTTTCAGGAAAAAAGAAAAAGAAAACTAGAGAACTGAGTGGGGGAAGACCCCCCTGAAGTTCTCTGAATACTTTTGTCACAGTCATTTTTGAAATCAATCTAATTTTCTAAGCCCTGGAAACAATTTTTGCATCTTTTGGTGCTTCATTTTTGACATTTCACAAATATTTAAAAACTGTAAGTTAGAGAGAAACTTCTTTTTACTCTTTCATGTGTCCTATCCTTTCATGTGTCAAACCCCAGACTGATGGTTTGCTGAAGTTGGTGAAAAGAAAAAGGAAGGGTTTTGCCACAACATTGTAAAAAACTGATAGGAAGAGCTTCAGATTGAATTTGTAAAACAAATACAGAAGAATTATTGTGTCCTTTCGCCTTTGAAAGGCTATGTGCAGCACCCAGCAAGCTACGGCTCCATATTGTTTTATATGGTATACACTTATCACACGATGCTACTATCCAACAACACACAAATTCCAAGTTTGTCAAAATTCCTATGAGCACATACCTTGGGGATTAAAGAAACCAGTCATCCAAAACACATTAGGCCTCCCTTCAAATATCCACGTAGAAAACTGAGCATTTCTTTCCAAAAGTTCAGTGAACCAGAAGCCCAGTGTGGACGAATCCCAAGACACTCTTTTCCAGAGCTGAGGTATACGAGCATCGTACATGTTGTCCAGAGCATCTCTCAGGTTCTGGAGAAAAAAAAGTTAAAACACATGAATAAGAAACATCAACAAAGAAGGAAATGCCTACTGATGTAAGAGCAGCTCACCTCACTCATAATGATTGTTCCTTCAATGGCCAATTTTAGATCACTCAGGCTACTGCGGAGTATTGAAATGACTCTTTGCATTCTGTCAATTTCTTGTCTAAGAAATATGTTCATTGAATTAAGATGGCCCATCTTTATCAAACGAGATTTCACCTAAAACAAAGTAAACAATGCAATAAAGGAGATTTTATCACCTGTCATTTCTCTTCCAATGACCTCTTCTTTCTCAATTCTTTTTCTTCCTCAGGAATTATCTCTACCAGCCCAAATGAACTCTAAAATATCTCTTGCAGAACCAAACTCGCCATTAAATTTTCCATTTCCTGGGTTTCCAAAACTACTGTTCAACTAAAATGATTTTTATTTCTTACTGATTGTACTTAGCTAATAATTGGAAATGTACTTTAAAGAACTGAAATAAAATTGTACCTTTTTCTCCTTTCACATGATTAAGTACTGGGCGTCAATTAGATATTCTTTTTGCAATCTAACCTTCATAGAAACACAGTGGAATTTTTTCCTTCATTATGTTTGCAGAGTTATTAGAAATGTCATAGAAAGTTAATAGAGCAAAAATCTTTACAGAGCAGTTACCAATAAATATGATTAGCTATAGTTTCCAAAGGCCACTGTTGCCTTAGCTATGACAGCTAAAGAGAGCCTTTCCTAATCCAGTAAATGAAAATATTTGATTTTGTGGGAGAGCAGTTAAATATCTGTCATGTGTTCCTTTTGATGTATCACTTATTGACTATTTTGAAGAGATCAATACAAAAGCCGCTGGTTGTGGGAACAATAAAATATGATGATTATTGGAAAACAAGCCAATACAATATACACATTTCAATTTGGTGACATATGCCCAACAAAAGATGGACTACAAATACTGGCAGGAGCTCATAAAGGGATTTGAACTTTCTCTTGGCCACAATCAAAGAGATGCCCGAATTGAAGGAACAATGACGGGACACGTGGAGTAGGAGAGAACTCAAAGTGAGGTGTCAATCTGAAGGATCACGGGAGGCCAGGAACTGCAGGACTCTCTGCCAGAGATGCCCACTGCCCCCCTCAGAAGGCCTGGAATGTTAGAGATGGGTGGGCTTCAAAGTCATCTGAACCATTCTCCTCCTTTTATAGGACAGGCCTCTAGCAGGGTACAGAAGTTTCCTTTCAGCAAGGGACACCTCTGTTTATTGCAACTGGGTTGTTTCTAGTGAGCAAAAGGGAAGGAGATATAACACTGAGCACAGATATAAAACAGGCAGCTGAATAGGACTACCTATGCGGGTAGGGCAAACTATATTAAAATCAGTCAAGCACGCCAGAGGAGGTCCCTGGCCCAGCCCGACGTAGCAACCTTCAGCTACCCTCCAGAATTCTTGGTTCTAAAGCCTACATTTTTGCAGCCTCTAGTGCCTCGTTCTCATCTCCATCCCAAGTCCTTCAACCTCCAGTGGCTGAATAGCATATATATATGCTATACATGTGTGTGTGTGTGTGTGTGTGTGTGTGTGTGTAATTACATCTATATATAATTCCCTTTAAATCAATCCATCTCAAGAGTGGAAATTCACTCTTAGGAAAAAGGGAAATTATAGAAATACTTTTGCAACCTCATGAGTGGAAAATAAAGCTCAGGAATTGACTATAGTCTCAAATCAATAGCCCAGGTATCTCTAGTATATTAGCAGTTTCAAACAAATCACCTTATCATGATTAGGGTTTTAAAAGGAAAACTTTACTTGAGATAGAGACACGCTTAGAAAAACCTTAAACCCTAGAAAATGCAATTCTAATGTTGATTCTGAGTATAATTATTGTTCCAGCCTAAAATTGTCCTTTTATTAATAAAATTTAAGACTTGCTGTAATCTTATATAGCATTTTCATTATGTTTCTGGGACCAGGTAGTTTTTTTCTACAATAATGTAGCTTGATTTTTACTACAGAAGTCAATGGTATAATTATATTTTGAAAATTCACTTTACAGCCACATGTTCAAGAACAGATCTCGTCTATAAAATAAGACGCTAAAAAGTAAGTGATCTTGGAACAAGGACAAGTTTGCCTCTTAGTACAAACTCTTTCCCATATAGGAATTCATTTAGTTACACCCCTGATGCTCACTTGCTGCTGGAATAATCGCCAGAACAGAAGTGTTGTTGGTGAAGTGCCCCCAACCAAGACTGGACAGCTCAAATTATCACAAGGTCTTGAACCTTTCCCCTGGCAATAGCAGCCCTGTGGTATAGTCATATAGAGTAAGTTTTATCTCACTTGTATATGCCAGTATTAAAAATCTTTGAAGGCAAGTATGCTGCCTTGTTTTTTGAAGATCACACCAATAAAACTATTGAAAGTGTATACTTACAATATTTATCCATTTAAAAATATTTTCTCCCCTTACTATAACTACCTCTACATGAAGCTATTGATTTCAATATCTTAACCAAAGGTCTTGGTACCTATCTACACAACGGAAACAATAATGATTTTAAGAGGCAATAAAACACTTTTTATTGTTGGGACACTCATTGCATGCTAAAACTAGTTAAGACTGCAGGTTTTAGAGTCAGATCACTTTGTGTTCAAATTCTTGCTCTGCCACTTAGCTTGGTTTCTGCTGGTGCTGTCCTGAGCACTGAGTGTCATAATGTGTATGAAGCACTTAGGACAGGGCCTGGCTTGTAAGGAGGGCTCAAAAACACAGCTACTGTCCTATGCCATGCCATTCTAATCAATGAATAAGTGTGGTTCTTAGAAAACTTCAGATTGGTAACGGGGTGCTTATATTCATAATAATATCTCCATTAATTGTTCTACCCTATTCAATGAGTTGCAGACGTGATTAAAAATCAATGGAGTAGACGGGTGAGTCATCTATCTACAGTTAAAACACTTGGAACATCTTAAAGAATACCAACACCATTGCCTTTTGGCCTTAAACATTTTTGAGTTTTTTTTTTTTAGCACAGCTTAAGGCATCATAGAAACTGATACATAAATGGGTCACCGTGGAAACTTCGATTGAGGAGGAATTAACTTGTAAGGGAATTTTTTAAAGAATGCAACAGAAAAGCATCATGGAAAATGTTTTCTTCTGATATTTTTAAGTTTTGAAGAGAGAACGACGTGAACAACGAGAGATGCAGAGTTTAGTAATATAGCCAAAATTTATCACGCAGGTCATCTGCCACATAGTCACCAACAGGTAGATTCTTGCTTTCCATGGTAATCAGACTTACTATTTAAATATACAAATAGCTCTGTATGCCAGTGGGAAAGCAGCAAGGCTTACCTCATGAGGAATGTAATCAGGAGGGAGTTTACTCAGCATATCTTCAGATAATCTATAAACAATGGCCTCCCGGGTCTCTCCCACACCACCTCCACTCTCTTTGGGTTGAATGTTGGTAATTGTTTCAAGAACAGCAGAAGCGGTGTTACTCTGGTACCTAGTAAAAAGAGTGAGCTGTTCAGCATGTCACAGGGAAACACGTAAGAGATCATTGTCAAAGCTAAAATGAACTGATAGAATCATTTAAATCAAAGCAAGCTACAAAAACAAAAAAAAAAGGAGAAGAAAAGTTAACTACTATCAACCTGGGGGGAATGAAAAAAACTAGAGATCCATTCTACTACCTCCTAATAGGACATCAAGAACATTACTGAAATGAAACACTCTCCATCTTCAAGGAAAGAGACCCGAAAACTCCCCTGGAAATCCAAATCGCTGCTTCACCATCTTGGTTGTAGCTAACCTGACCACCTCTTGCTAAACAGTGAGCTCACCTCCGTTCACTCTCCTCTGCTACAGACTGCTCATAAGAGTCTATCATTATAGGACAGCTTGTTGGCTCAAATAGGACCACTCATATTTCCTCACTGAGTTATAAACTATTAAAATGCTTTCATCTTTTCTGTTTTGTTTTCTCATTTTTTCCACTGGTTTTATGATTTCCAGGGAAATCTATTGACACCCATCTGCTCCACCTGTTCAAATGCAGCTATGTATCTTTAAATCCATTTATTCAATAAAGATTTACTACGTACTGGGCACTGAGCTAAGTTCTAGAATACAGCAGGGGATAGGACATAGTTCTGTCCTCTAGTGGAGGAGATAGATATTAGACAACCCCATTCTAACAACTGCTGTGGAGGGAAGTAACAGGATGCTTTCAGAGAGTTTTGATTCTCTCATTCCCACTCTCTAGCTTTCTCTCAGGTTGACCAGATACTCTGAGATGCAGGAACTTAGTCTCTGTCCCTGAGATGCTGGGTTGACCAGTTATCTGGACTTTTGAGTAGAAATGTGTGTGGGGGTGGGCGCTGTATGTGCATGTGTGTGTGTATGTATTTGTGTGCTGGAGGTAATTTACACTAGAAGATTAGTAAAAGTTAAAAAGTCATATGTAAGCTGAGACCAGAAGGACAAACGGGTCAGCCAGGCAGTGGGGTGGGGTGGGGTGGGAGGCAGAAAAGGACATTCAGATAAGAAGTAAGGGTAGGGGTGAAAAGGGTTTCAGTACATTTGAGGAATGGAGATAAGGTCAGTGAGGTCAGAGCCAGTAAGCTAGGAGAAGTGATGAGGATGAAGAATAGGCAGGGGCCAGACCATGCAGGGTTATATAGGAACTTGTAGGATTCTGAACACCACCCTAAAGGCAATGGGCAGCCACTGAAGATATCCCTAGCCAGGTGTGACATGGTCAGATTTAAATTTTTCAGCCTTTTCTGAACTCCTCATTTACCATCTATACACTTCACATAATTTTATTTTGGAGGGTTATTGTTTTGTTTGCTAATTTTGTCTCTTGTCCAGATGTCAACCACATTCATATTTCCTTTTGTAGATGTGAGAGGCAAATCTAAAAGGGATTCAGCAAATGCTTGAGATTAGTGACTTCTTTTTCTGTTTTATTTTCTTGAACAGAAAACAAGCCACTGTAATATGGAAATATATATCTAAATATTATACGTGCATACCTTTTAATATAGCAATTCTACACCTAAGAACTCATCCTTAAAAAGAGACATTTGACATTTCCCTTTCTGACAGTATGGTGCAAATGTTACTGTGAACCACCCTTCTGAAACAACTAAAACTTCTGGAGAAGATATGAAAAACATCCTTTTAAAAACATCACTGAACTTGCTAGTTATAGAACTTCTAGAAATAAAGAACTTTATTTCTATAAAGAACAAAAAGAACTTCTAGAAATAAAGCATAACTAAAACTTAAAACCTATACTATTTATTGCTGCTGTAACAAATTGCCACAAAGTCAATAAAAAATCCTCAGGGTCAAATAAAATGAATGCTGGAAATAAAGTGAATGCTGGAATCCAGAGAGATAAAGCCAGATTTTACCCTGGGGGAATCAACTAACTGGTGTTTTCGAGTTTCTGTTTGGATAGTGCAATGAGACAGGGGAGAAACCCTCATACCTGAGGTGGAAAGCATAATAGGAAATTCCTACATAAAGCTGGGACCCCACACAGCTACAACCTCAGTATAAGGGTAAACTAGAAAGTAACCTCCACCTGTCAGAAGAAGATGATAGGTAACTTGTTCTATCTAGCTTAGCACTAAGTGGGGGAAAAATCTTTCCGAAAATTCTGAATTCACCATGTTTGTGACATTAATTACCATTTATTCATATTACCTGTGCAATTTGGAAAAGCTCCAGCCAAGAATTTATTTTAAGGTAGTCCTAGGAAGTCCTAGGTTGCACCTGATGGAAGCAAACACAACTCGTTCCTGAACAATATACCTTTGACTCAGGTCTCAAATAATCCAACAGTTAACTTCCAATAGACACAAGCTCAAAGCAAAAGTTTAAAAAGTTGTAAGGAAACAAGGCAATGTGAGAAACAGCCAGTAGAAACAACAGAAAGCAGAATCAGACCTGTAGAGATCTTAAGTGACTCTTCAGATACACATTACAATATACTGTATTTGTGATATTGAAGAGTTTTAAAAGGAGACTGAAAATATAAGTATTAAAGAGGAAACTATAAACATGAATAGCATATTCGAAAAAGAGTCAAAAAGAACTTCTAGAAATAAAACATAACTAAAACATAAAACCTATACTATTTATTGCTGCTGTAACAAATTGCCACAAAGTCAGCAGCTTAAAACAAGACAAATTTATCATTTTACAGTTCTGTAGGTGCTAAATATGACACAGGCCTCACTGAACTAAAATCAACACATCAGCAAGGTTGGATTCCTTTCCATAGGAGATAGGAGAGGATCCATTTCTTTGCTTATTTGGGTTGTTGGCAGAATTAACTTCCTTGAGATTGCAGGACTGAGGTACCCAATTTCTTGCTGGCTGTCAGCTGAAGGTCCTTCTCAGCTACTAGAGGCCACCTGCACGTCCTGGCTTGTGGCCCACTTTCTATATCTCCAAAGCCAGTAATGGCAAGCCAAATCCCTCTCACCCTTGGACTCTACATGTAGATATATCACAGTAAAACCGTAGAATACCCAAAACAAAACGAACATCTTAAAAGCATCCAGAGAGAAAGAGCAGATTATCTAGAAAGAAATAACAATTACACTGACAGTCAATTCCTCAACAACAGCAATGAAATCCAGAAGAAAACGGAATAGTGTCTTCCATGTGTTAGGATAAAATGACTATATACCTAAAATTGTGTGCCAGACAAAACTCTCCTTCAAGAATGAAGGCAAGAAAAAATATTTGAATAAACATTTCATCAAAGAAGAAATACAGATGGTCAATAAGCACATGAAAAGATGTTCAGTTTCATTATTCATTAGGAAAAAGCAAATTAAAAGGACAATGTAATACCACTTCACACTTACAAAGGACGGTTATAATCACAGGATACATAATAACAAATATTGGCAAGGATGTGGGGAAACTTGAACCTTTGTAATTGCTAGAGGGGATCGTAAAATCGCGCAGTGACTTTCTTTTGTTTTGCTTTTGAGACAGAGTCTTACTCTGTCACCCAGGCTGGAGTGCAGTGGTGCTCTCCACTTTTTTTTTGCAGTGGTTCAAGCAATTCTTGTGCCTCAGCCTCCTGAGTAGCAGAGACCATAGGCATGCACCACCACACCCAGTTAACTTTTTGTACTTTAGTAGAGAGGGGGTTTCACCATTTTGGCGAGGCTGGTCTTGAACTCCTGAGCTCAGGCAATTCGCCTACCTCGGCCTCCCAAAGTGCTGGGATTACAGGCATGAGCTGCCGCTCCCAGCCTGGTGCAGTCACTTTGGAAAGCAGTTTGGCAATTTCTTGAGATGTTAAGAGTAGATTATGACCCAATGACCCAATAACTACATAACATTCCTAGTTATCTACATAAGAGAGATGAAAAGATATGTCCACACAAAGACTTGCACATGAATGTTCATAGCAGTATTCTTAATAGCCCCAAAGTAGAACATAGCGAGCTATTCATCAACTGGTAAATGCGTAAACAAAATGTGGTACTGGAATACTATTTGGCAATAAAAACCATGGAAGTATTAACGTATGCTACAACATGGATGAACTTCAAAAACATTATGTTAAGTTAAAGAATCCAGATGTAAAGGATCACATAATGTATAATTCTACTTATGCAAAATGTCCAGAAAAGGCAAATTTACAGAGACAGAAAGTAGATTAGCAGCTGCCTGAGGTTGGGGATGACAATTGGGTACAAATGGGCCCAATATTTCTTTTTAGAGTGATGGAAATCTTATAACATTATATTGCAGTGGTAAACTCACTAGAAATCATTTATTGTCCACTTAAAATGAGATAATTTAAGATAGGCAGATTACATCTCATAAAAGCTGTTTTTCAAAAAAGGAGGGCAAAATAAGGCATTTTCATACAAGAATGGAAGAATTTATCACCCATAAAAGAATGTGCCCCTCATGGGGGAAATTCTAAAGGGTATACTTTAGAAAGGAGGAACGTTATTCTGTTGGAAAGTTTGAAGTATTGAAAAGAATGGGCCAATGCATAGGTAAGTCTAAATAAGCATTATAGTATAAAACAATAATCGTATGTCTAACTGTGGGATTATAAAAGATAAAATTAAAATACTGAAATGTCAGGAGAGTGGCTATAGCTAAAGTTATCTAAGAGAAAGGAAAGTAAACATATTCATTTTATTTATTATTTATTTATTTTAAAGAGATGGGTTCTCGCTCTGTTGCCCAGGCTGGACTTAGACTCTTGGGCTCAAGCAATTCTCCTACTTTAGCTTCCCAAGGAGCTGGGACTACAGGTACATACCATCACGCCCAGCATAAATATATGAATTTTAGACCTAAATAAGAACTGACGTTAAAATTTCTAGGGTAACTAGTAAAAGAACAGAAAGAGAGTACATAATTTCCAAACTAGCAGAAAAGGAAAGAAATGAAATGGAAAATTCTTATTTAGCAAAAGGCCAAAAAGGAAGAAGAAGAAAAGCAAAACACAGAAAGAGTGGTGTAAAAAAGCAACATTGTATATTTCTCCTTTATATTTTATATACAGTACACATATTCTTTTGTATTTATTCAACATTTAATAAAGCTGTTTTAGAAGCAATAATCAGACAAGTGTACAAAGATGAATGTATATGACTTTATAACAGTATTTGTAATAAATCCTAGTAAAGCTTTATAAAAATCTATATAGCCAATAAAAATGGTGATGTAGCTGTATATTCATTGATCATGTGAGGTGTCATTGGGGGATTATAGAATAAAATAACATGGCACCAAACCCAGTTATGGTATGATCTAATGTTGTTGTTAATATTGTGTTTATAGGCACAGAAACAAATCTAGAAGGGTATTTTTGCAGTCGGATTTTTGCATGATTAGCTTTTTCTGTAATTATCAGTTTCTTTTTGCTCTTTATTTTTCTGTATTGTTTATGCTCCTCAATAAGAATGTAGGACTTTAAGAATAAAGAATATTAAAAATCATTTTCAGTTTGAAAAACAGAGAAAAATAAACCCCCATAAGGCAAAGCCCATCACAGTTGTCAAGAAGTTAACAGAGATAAATCAGGGACAAATGTTTCAGGTTCACTGAGATGCAGCTTACAAACCCTTACTCTTTATGCCCCACCAGAAAGTGCCCCCTCTGCCTTTCCTCTGCAGCGTATGGAAAGCGAATTCCAGCCTTCTCTCTCCTCCTCCCTGGGGTGAGTTCCACAGCCTTTTGTGGAACTTGCCACACGAATTGGCAGAAACCTAAGAGGCTACTGGGAAAGTTATCCAGGCTTCTTTGCTTATGAAAAAGCTGTGTTTGGGGGGAGTAGAGGAAATCCTATAGAGCAGCCTTTGGATTCACTTAGGAATAAAGCTGAAGAATGGAGGGGATGCTCCGTCTTCAGCATTTTTATTTGATCAGCAGTTAGAATACCACATCTGGACCCAAACATGTATACCCGAACTACCTGTATCCTTTCCAAAAGTCATGCCATGATAAATGCATAAGATGTCATGCTTCACATACAGAACTTTCAGTCAGATACAGTGATACGAGGGTCCTAGTATCAGATCTAGCAAGTGTTTGTAACTCCATCCAGAGCTGGGATATTAACTCCATATTACCTTTAAATACATGACTTTCCCAGTAAGGATCAATGAAGTAAAAGCTAATTTTTAATGAACAAAAATGGACTGTAGAGTATATTTTAGATATAACTTAAAATTCTTTTACTATTTCTGTAAGCAACCTCTATTCAGATGTTGGGGATTTGGAATATCCCAAAAGACACTTATCTTAAAAGCTGAAACATGCATGCAGTTGAATACATGAACAGAGAACACAATATTCTAGTAAAATAACACAAAAGGCATTTGAAACCCATTGCTACATTTTGAAATATGACACAATCCCAGTTTTTAAAAGTCATATAAAGTACTGTATAAGAAAAATACATATGTAACAAACCTGCACGTTGTGCACATGTACCCTAGAACTTAAAGTATAATAAAAAAAAAAAAAAAAAACAAAGAAAAATACAAATAAGTCTGAGAGGAAAGTTCAATGAAAATAGCTGATGAGGCAACAAAATGAAGTTAACTAAAGTCAAGGTTTCACACGCTATTATATACCTTTTCAGAAATTTAAATTTGTATGTGATTCATATTACTCCATGAGCTCTCTCTAGCATTAGGTACACTACGGATAGAATGTGTGGATGAAGTGCTATGTTAGGGAAGACAGAGGTGTCACCATGGCTGATATCTTAGAGAGCCATGAAATACTGGGCAAACCTGGGTAACACTAAACCTCTGACTTTATCATGAACTCTGTGCATTCACATTTCCCCGGAGCCCCAGAGCTCTTTGGTTCCTGTATCCAACAAATCTAAAACTTTATTATTTTAATTCTCCTTTATCCCTCTCCTGGGCTGTTCCTTGCCCCATCTACTTTAGTGACATCAATGTCTGCCCAGCTACCCAACTGAGAACCCTCAGAGATGGCTTCCTCCTTGCTGTGACTCCCCAGACCTTCTTAGTTTCCAAGACCTAGTTCCAAATCATTTCCAGCATCCCCTCCCCGTGACCCACTGTCATCCCCACTGCCTTCAGTTCTGCCCCTAACTTCCTGATCATCCTCTGTGTGTGGCACTGCCATCACCTCCTAACACATCCTCCTGCCTCCATCCACTGTTCCAAGGTAAGTTTTGACATTTCAAAAGTGATTATTACATTTATTCAAAGACTCCCCATAATCTTCAGGATGAAATCTGAAGTCCTTCACGTGGCATACAAACCTTTTTCATCACTAAGTCTTTTTCTACCTCCAGCTTCTCCTCTTGCTTCTTTCTTCCCACACTCCACCCTATGCTGTAAGTTACCTGAAGCTCATCAAGCATTCCATGACTCCCCTCATATTCTTTGATTGTTCCCAAGCTAACTCCACTGCCTGGAATGCTCTGCCCTCATTTCTTCATTGATTATAGCTCATTCCTAACTAGCTATTAATATCAAGCTCAGCTTAGATGTCTTCACCTCTAGACAGCCTTCCCTAGACTTTCTCCCTATGTGTGTGCATAGCTCTCAGTGCTTGCTTTTATTTTTGTACTTGTCATTCTGTACATGATGACATGCTTGTTTATCTTCATTCCAACTTCAGCCTGAATTACTTGATGGCAGGAAAAGGTTTAAATCTCTGTATACAAAATGCTAATTCCCATCACCTCATGCAAGCAGAAAACGCCATGTAGAAGGTAGAGTAGGTTAAGTACATTTAAACAAATGACTAAATAACCGTATTCCAATTTAAAATATTGCCCCAAACTCTTCTGGCAAAACCTTCAAAAGCCACACTCTGCATCGGCCACTCTGCTCTTTAAACACCCCCCTCTTCCTCATGCTTTAGGTGTACTGGACCTGGTTCCCAGAACACCCCACACACGTTCACGTTTGCATTCCCTTCCTTGGACTGTTCCTTGGTGTGCGCATCCCAGTCTGAGTCTTGGTCCCTACTGCTCATTATGTTCCTCTTCTTTGCACTTTGCCCTTGGCCCCCAGTCCTGCAGTCACTTCCTTCCCACCTCATCTCCAATCTGAGAAACTCCTGCACATCCTTTAAGACAGTGATCCCCAACCTTTTTGGCACCAGGGACTGGTTTTGTGGAAGACATTTTTCCACGGACTGGAGGGGAGGGGGCGGAAGGTTTTGGGATGATTCAAGCACATTACTTTTATTGGGCACTTTATTTCCATTATTATTACATTATAATATATAATGAAATAATTATACAACTCACCATAATGTAAAATCTGTGGGAGCCCTAAGCTTGTTTTCCTGCAACTAGACGGTCCCATCTGGGGGTGATGGGAGACAGCGACAGATCAGCAGGCATTAGATTCTCATAAGGAGTGCACAACCTAGATCCCGGGCATGCACAGTTCACAGTAGGGTTCTCGCTCCTATGAGAATCTAATGCCACCACTGATCGGAGAGGAAGCGGAGCTCAGGCAGTAGTGCTCACTCACCTGTCACTCACCTCCTACTGTGTGACCCAGTTTCTAACAGGCCACGGACTGGTATTGGTCTGTGGCCCAGGGGTTGTGGACCCCTACTTTAAGGCACAACTTAAATGGAGCCTCTCTCACTAGCTTTCTTTGAGCCCTAAGTTGGAATTGATTGCTCCTTCAGCTGTGTCATCATAGCAATGTACACATACCCTGATTTTAGAGTTTACCACATTGTACCTCATCAGCATTTGCCACTCATCATATTCCCCAATAGATAATGTGTTCCAAGAGCACGGACTGCATCTTACTCATCTTTGTATCCCGGGGTTAGCCAGACAGTAAGTTCTCAATAAATGTTTTTTTGTTGAATTGAGGCCAATTGGCTTGCATTTTATTAAACCTCAAATATAAAGGACAGCAATTCTTCAATATTTAAAGGGCATGAAAATGTACTTATTCCTTCTTATGGTAAAAACATAGTATATTGTTATTATTGTTTTTTGATTTCCTGGCACCTTTCAATGTGTGTGTGTGTGTGTGTGTTTGTGTGTGTGTGTTTGTGTATAAATGCCTTATTACAACTTTTGTATTCATTTCTAATAATGAATTAGGAACATTCATTTCTAATTATTATATATCTATTATATAATATGACTAGATAATATAATATAATACTAATACATCTATAGATATTAGAAATATCTATCTCTCTTTTAGTCCTTGACAATTGATAAGTTCATTTGTTTTCATAGGTTATTTTCATAGGATTCCCCCCTCAGAGTTATTTGTATTTTTCTTATACTTTATATGACTTTTAAAAACTGTGATCGTGCCCTACTTCAAAATTCAGGAATGGGTTGCAAATGCCTTTTGTGCCATATATACATAGTCCTCAAAACACAGGAGAATCAGAAAGATATAATTTGAGAGTGAAGTAAAGCTATTCTTCTTATTATATTATCAATGCAGACCTGTAATGATTAAAGACAAGAAAACCACAGTAAATTTCCATTCATGCTAAGAAAAGCAGAGTTCATTCTTCCTACCTGTTCTAGCTACAAACAAACAAACAAACAAACAAAAAAACCCAGAAAGCCCCCATATCCAAATCCTCAGGTGCTCTCTCGGTCACCTTCAACTTGAGCCCTCCGTGGAAGCATGCTCAGCACCAGAGGATAGGTCCCAGCAGTGCACACCATTGCAAAGATGACCATTTTGCTCTCTGCTAACTCTGGCCAAGTTCACTGGTGCTCCAAGGAGAGGCTGATGGAGATGATGCTACTGCTAGATCCCACCTAATAAATCATTTTCATGGTGAGTTATTTAATTTTTTATGAGATAATCTGAACACAGGCCTGAAAACATAGATGTTGGGAAGAAGCCTTGAAAAGTTGATCCACTGTGAATAAGAGCTAGCCAAGCTCTCCCCAGCACACATTTCATTATGCACAGAATGTCATTCCCTGGTATTCCAGGGCTGAACAACGCACATTTCTTTTTCCACAATGTGATTTTATGTTTGCAAAGATATGAAAGGCAGAAGCCTAGTTAGCTAGCTATAATGGAGAATTGCAAATCTCTCTATATGCCACAAAAGCCCAAGGGCTTTCAGGAGAACAGTCCTCATAAATGCTCTGAGATGAAGAACAAGAACTATAATATTCCTTGAGGGTTGGTTCTAAGTTATTTCTTGAAGAAAATTTCTCTTTAGAGTAAATATGGGAAGAAGCTCAGATTGCCCTTGTAGCTTGGTGGTTCTGGGAAGTCAGGGTCATGGATAATATAAATGCAAAACAACTGAAAAACAGAGCTGTCTATGAAATAACTACCTAATGAGATATTAGTGTGCCGTAATATCCAAATCAGTCTAGATTTACATATATCTTTGCACATGAAATATCAATGAGCATAAATTTTTTTAAAAATCTAAATCTCAAAAGTGTCCTCGAATACTCAAAGGAATACATTTCAGTTTGTATTGCATTGAAATGAATATAAAGGTTGTAATAAGGCATTTGATAAATTTCAGAAGGTAAAGAAACATGCATAACCACTAATGAGAAAAAGAGCGAGAATAAGCAACCATTTTTGACACTGAGAGAGTTGAATTTGCAGAGTCTTTGGTACCTTATAAATCTACATAATAAAATGTGAATAAACTGTGTATTTTCATGGTTCCTATCACTATGCTATCTAAACTCTTGAGAGAGATTTTACTTATTTTAAAGCATTTATTCACCTTGATTTCCCCCTCCACTTAAGAGATTCTGCATTCTTATGCAATGACTGAGGAGAGAGACTTGTGATTCGCCCTGCCCAAATCTCCCTCTTCTCTCAAATTTATGGATGCTAACTTCAGTGTGAAGATTCCAATCAACAGGAGGCATCAAGTTCTCCATCATGGCCCAATTATAGTCTATCATCAAGTAATGGCCGGGCACTGTGGCTCATGCCTATAATCCCAGCACTTTGGGAAGCCGAGGTGGGTGATTACTTGAGGTCAGGAGTTCGAGACCAGCCTGGCCAACACGGTGAAACCCTGTCTCTACTAAAAATACAAATATTAGCTGGGTATGGTGGCACATGCCTGTAGTCCCAGCTATTCGGAAGGCTGAGACATGAGAATTGCTTGAGCCTGGGAGATGGAGGTTGCGGTGAGCCAAGATCGCACCACTGCACTCCAGCTTGGGCAACAGAGTGAGACTCTGTCTCAAAACAAAACAAAACAAAAACAAACAAACAAAAATAAGCAAGAATGCTGTTGAACACCATGGATGGTCAGATAAATTAATGATTCCTCTGGTTGGGGACATTCACACAGACTTAGACAGCATATCTTACAGAGTCCTCTCTTATGGCTGAAGCTGTTATCTCTGCACACATGCATTCAAACCTTTCACCTGGGCTCCAGTCTGTATTTCTCACCCCATTCAGATATACCCCATGTTCTTTCCCAGCTCAACATGCCCCCAACATAACTCTGTAACTTCTCTAACATACTCCTGTTCCAAACTCCTCCACTACCCCAGCTCCCAGACAAGCAATGTCAGGGGCATCTTTGACTCCTTCTTTCATTTCACTCAGAGCTTGGAGAGTTACATCTTGCTGGAGCTGGGTGAAGACCAGAGGTGGGTTTCAGCAGGGATGCTTCGTCTGTTACTGCTTACTGCTTCCTGGTGGCCGGCGGGGGAACAGCAAGGGGCATAGCGAAGTCCTCCAAGAAGGCAAGCTCACTTGCCAGGATGAGTAGGGGCAGGATTCCATCCACGAGATAATTCAGAGCCAGAGGAAAGAAGCATCGAACCTAGGACAAGGCTTACTCAGAGACCAAAAAAATTACCAAACACGGAGCTGCAGAACAGAGCTGACCGCCTGACCAGGAACCAGAAATGGGTTAAGATTTACTGGGGAAAAGGGATCAGGGTGGGTGGGAGAGACCCCAGGGCAGACCATAGGGGAAGCTGAGGATGAAGAGAGATCAGAGGAGGAGCATAGGTCTTACTGGTCCGCCAGTTGCTCTAGTGGATATAATCCCCCATTTTAGGCACGGGTCCAGGACTTTCTACTTGACCTCACTAGTGTGGTGAAAAGTTGCAAGATCCTGACACTATTTTGGGAGAAGCTTGCTTACGGCATCCTACAGCATGCATGCCAGCGACACCATGTGGGCCTCTGGACAGAGCTGTGAAGACAGACTTGACAAAACACAAAAGGCTCGCCATGCCCTCTCTAACCCACCAGTGTGCAGCAAGAAACAGATAACAGCCACAGAAGAAGGTTCTCAGCCACTGCTCTGCATTCGCTAAGTCCTATCAATCCCCTCTTGAGACCTGTCCTGCAGCTTCACTCCACCCCACAATCATCCCTATTCTAGGTCTGCATCCTCACGCACCTGGACTTACCCACAGGGTACCCAACCCAAGGTGTCGATTAGTCACCATGGGTGCTCTACATGAGGTGGAGAGATGAGCCTTGTCACATGGTAGAGAGCTTGTCTTTTATTCTAACTGCTGTGGGGAGCCATTTAGACAGAGGAGAAGTAGATGGAGGAGATTCAGTTTGGGGCTTTTAAAGTCAAGCCATCTGAAAGACATGCCAGTGGATGTCACATGGAAATTGTATAAATGACTATGGAGCACAGAGGAAAGGTCTAGACAATATATATGTGGCATGTTGATGTTCTAAAGGCCATTGGCATAGATGAGCTCTGTTCAGGAAGGAAGGTGGAAATGACTATAAAAGAGGTTAAAATGTGAGTAGAACATAGGCCATAGATTAACAGGCATGTGAAGGGAAGGGAAGACTCTTTAAAGCAAGAGAGATACTAGATCACACTGCTACCTGGACCATACACTGAAGGGTGATGCTATTAAAGTCATGCTTTGCAGCCTTTTGCATTTTGCAACATATTTTGTTACTCTGTCACAGTGTGATTCTGCCACTGAGGACTGAGAACCTGCTGAGCCGGACAGCAGGAGAATCCTTTAAAGAGGAGCCCCTGGCTCTGGTGAGGTGTTCCTGTGTCAAATAGTAAGTTCCTTCTTAGTATTAAGTAAGTATAACCACCATATAACAGTATAACCACTGTTTCTCGGTGGTTTCTCTGGGATGTGTTGGCAACACCATAGTGAAGCGGTTGAACAGAGCTGCCTTGATAGATTATATTCAGAAGGCTAGTACATTCCTTTCGGAGAGGCACCAGAGTGGCTTCAAGTTGTCATCAGATTTCAGACCAAGGTCTACAGAGTTAGCGTTATGTCCACACTTCTGTAACAATTTTATTGAATGGGTTGGACTCAGTATAGGGTAAGGGAGAAGTGATTTCATTTTTTACCACATTGTACTGAGTTCAGCTTATTAGAGCAGATTAAAGACTACTTTGCATGTCTTTGTGTAAATAAATATGAAAACCTAGATGAAACAAATAATCTCCTAGGAGAACGCAACTGACAAAATATTGACTACAGTGGTGACAGAGGAATATGAAAGATATCAAAGAACCAGCACTGAGCCCAGATGGTTTCACAGGAGAATTCTACCAAACTTTAAAGCATCCAATACTACATAAATTGTTCCAGAGCTTAGAAAAACATCCAAATTTTTACAGAGCAAATACAACATTGATTAATAATTAAACCTGATAAAGATGCCACTCTTCTTTGTGAATATCAATGCAAAATTCCCCAGGGAACCATTAATAGAGTCTATCACTACATTAGGAGAAGAATAATACATCAGAACCCAGTGGTATTAATTTCAGATTATCTGTAGAAAGTTTGAGTTAGGAAATCCATTAATATAATTCACCAACTTTTTCGGTGTTTGGGGGAAAATCATGTGATTACTTCCATAAAGGTTGAAAGGTATTCAACAAAATTCAACACCAATTTCTGACAACAACAGAAAAATACACATGCAACAATAGCTAAGACAAGCTCAGAAAAAAAAGAGCAATGAGGGGAGACTATAAAACTACCAGACAATAAAACATACTGGAAACTAGCTAAATTTAAAACAGATTGCTACAAAGTAGAAAGGAAAACAGAATAGAAAGTACAGAAATGGACCCAAGTACCTGTGGAAGGAAATTCTATGTTAAAGGAAGCAGGAGGCCGAGCCTGGTGGATCACCTCTGGTCAAGAGTTCCAGACCAGTGTGGTCAACATGGTGAAACCCATTTTCTACTAAAATACAAAAATTTGCCAGGCGTGGTGGCCTGTGCCTATAATCCCAGCTACTCAGGAGGCTGAGGCACGAAAATCACTTGAACCCGAGAGGTGCTGCAGTGAGCTGAGATTGTGCCACAGCACTCCAGCCTGGGTAACACAGCACGACTCCATCTCAAAAAAGGAAAAAAAAAAAAAATCACTGGTGATAGGATAACTGGATTGCTATTTGGAAAAAGAATTTCATCCATACTTATTCCACAATAAGTTCCTAATGGGTAAAAGAACTAAATGTAAAAAATGAAACCCTACAAGCACTAAAAGAAAATGTAGATGATTCCTTTATACCCTGATGAGGGAAGAAGCTTTCTTACTACTACTAAAAATCCGGATGTAACAACAGCAAGAACAGAATTTGTGCAGTCATAAATTTGACTGCATAAAAACAAAACGAAACAACAATAACACTTCTACCTGATCAATGGGGGAAAAATCACAAGCAAAGCTAAATAAACTGAGAAAACTATTTGCAATCCATATCACAAACAAAGGGTTGTTATCCTTAACATATAAATAAATCCTAAAATTAAATAAAAAGAATAAAAACTCCATTGGAAAGGAATAGACAGACCATGTATAAATAGCCTTAAGTATATGAAAATTTTCTCAGTTTCACTCAAAATAAGAGAAGTGAACTAAAACTATGCTGAGATAACATTTTTCACAGTCATACTGGTGAAGATTCAAATGCCTCACCAGTGCTCTGTTGATGACATTCTGAAGAAAAGGGCACTCTCACAGACTGCAAGTAAAAGCACAAAATAGTATAACCCTATGTAACAGAATTTGACAGTATTTACTAAATCTTGATCTAGCCATCCCACCCATAACAATTTACCCTGAAAATATACCTCCAGTAATATGAGAGTCCATAAGCATAACGTTATTATTATTATTATTATTTTTATTTTTATTTTTTTATTTTTTATTTTTTGAGACGGAGTCTCGCTGTGTCGCCCAGGCTGGAGTGCAGTGGCGCGATCTCGGCTCACTGCAAGCTCCGCCTCCCGGGTTCCCGCCATTCTCCCGCCTCAGCCTCCCGAGTAGCTGGGACTACAGGCGCCGCCACCATGCCCCGCTAGTTTTTTTTGTATTTTAGTAGAGACGGGGTTTCACCATGTTAGCCAGGAGGGTCTCGATCTCCTGACCTCATGATCCACCCGCCTCGGCCTCCCAAAGTGCTGGGATTACAGGCTTGAGCCACCGAGCCCGGCCAAGCATAACGTTATTAATGGAAGAATTATTTGAGATAGCAAAATATTGGAAGCAACCTAAATGCCCATCTGTAGGCAAATGGTTGAACAAACTATGATCCATATAAACAATGAAGTAGCCTGCAGCTGTCAAAAAATAATGGGGAAGATACCTATGACCTGATATGAAGTGATTTACAGGATACACTGTTAAGTGAAAAAAGTAAGACACAATACAATACATATAGCATGGTAACTTTGTATAAGAAAGAAAGGGTAATAACAATATGTATATATGTATGTGTACATGCAAAAAGAAACACAGGGAAGATAAACCAGAAACTGTGTTTGGTTACCCATAAAATAAGAAGGAAATGGGTTGAAAAGGTCTGAGACTTCTCTAAGAACAACTTACTGTCAAGTTGTAACTTTTGAACCATGTTCATATTTTACATATTCAAAGCAATAGCATATGTGGGGGGAAAACCTTAAATGTAATACAAACAGAAACAAACAAACACAACTATATATCAATTGATAGCATAACCACACAGAAAAAAATCATTAATCCAAGTGACTTTTGAACACAATACTCTGTACACTTAGTGGAATATACCCTAAGGACAAAAAGAACTGCAAAGAAATCTTGACCTCTACTGAAAAGGTTTCTTGCTGGTAGTGGTACTGGCATAGTAATTGCAAGTAAATGAATACACATATTGAAGTTGCTGGGAACCAGAGTTTTTACAGTGGGAGAAAGGAGATATCAACGTGGGATAGGGGAAGACAAAGAACAATCCTGAGGTATACAATTGGAATTAGAGTTATTTGTATTAACTCATAATGTTTTAAAACATACATGCTTCCTAGCTCTATCCACTGAGAGGGCATAAAAGCACAGACACACAGAGAAATATACGTGATTATATACAGATATAGCTGTAGATATATAAACATACAGACATACAAATATAGAAGGAGAAAAAGCAAATGGATCAAAACGTTAACAATTGTTGGATCTC
Source organism: Colobus angolensis palliatus (assembly GCF_000951035.1). Taxonomy (NCBI): domain Eukaryota; kingdom Metazoa; phylum Chordata; class Mammalia; order Primates; family Cercopithecidae; genus Colobus; species Colobus angolensis. Next base: position 4,126,615 of record NW_012111475.1, read on the forward strand.
GATGGAACGTATGAATGTTTACTGTATGGCAACTTTTCTGAGAGTTTGTAATCATCCCAAATAAAAAGTCAAGGGAAAAATAGTTTGTCTTTGTCTCCAATCGCTTTTACATTTGAGTTGTACTTCTCTGGACCTTTTCTAGCCCTGGTTCATCTTTCTTGAGAGCTGGTGAGTGAAACAGGCTGCGGTGAACAAGGCCTAGGCGCACCATCACCCTGGCTGAGGGTGAGATGGTTTCATCTTGTTAGAATCCTATGGATTATCCAGGAACCGGCTCTCATGACTCCCCAGTCTCTTGTCAAGGATGGAATTAAATTTCAGAGCTCTCATATGAGAACATTTTTGGTCACAAATTGGCAAGCGCATTAAGACTTATCAGTGGTTGGCCGGGCGCGGTGGCTCAAGCCTGTAATCCCAGCACTTTGGGAGGCCGAGACGGGCGGATCACAAGGTCAGGAGATCAAGACCATTCTGGCTAACACGGTGAAACCCCGTCTCCACTAAAAAAATATAAAAAACTAGCCGGGCGACGTGGCGGGGGCCTGTAGTCCCAGCTACTGGGGAGGCTGAGGCAGGAGAATGGGGTAAACCCAGGAGGCGGGGCTTGCAGTGAGCTGAGATCCGGCCACTGTACTCCAGCCCGGGCGACAGAGCGAGACTCCGTCTCAAAAAAAAAAAAAAAAAAAGACTTATCAGTGGTTTCTCTGCCCACTCACGTGAACTCGTAGGATCTTTCCATGGAATCTCCTCATTGATCACATCTTTCACACTCTAGAAGAATTTAGCAGCACTGATCAGTCAATAAATACTTTCTGAGCACCAGGCACTGCTATAGCACAAGGGATGCAGCAGTGAAAACACAAAAGTTTCAGGTGTAGAGGAACTTACGGTTTCCTGGTGGTTGTTGGACAAGAACAAATCAGTAACTAAAGTGTAGAGTATGAGGCTGGGCATGGTAGCTCATGCCTGTAATCCCAACACTTTGGGAGGCCAAGATGGGCGGACTCACCTGAGGCTGGGAGTTCAAGACCAGCCTGACCAATATGGAGAAACCCTGTTTCTACTAAAAATATATAAAAATTAGCCAGGCGTGGTGGCGCATGCCTGTAACCCCAGCTACTTGGGAGGCTGAGGCAGGAAAATCGCTTGAACCTGGGAGGCAGAGGTTGTGGTGAGCCAAGATTGTGCCATTGCACTCCAGCCTGGGCAACAAGAGTGAAACGCTGCTTCAAAAAAAAAAAAATGTAGAGTATGTCAGTGGGTGATACAAGGCCAGGCAGACAAGGTCTTGGGCAGGGCTTGCGGAGTGGGTTGCAATCTTTAAATAGCACAGCCAGGGAGGGCATCATTGAAAAGGCTACATCTAAGCAAAGACCAGAAGAGGTAAAAGGGTGATCCACTGTGATATCTAAGAGCAGGGAGGTTCCTGGAAGTACAAGTATCCTGTGGCAGGTACTGTCTGGCCTGTCTGAGTAACAGGAAGCTATCTGGCCCGAGTAACAGGAGCTGAGTGGGCACGAAGGTGGGAGAGGACTGAAAGGGCCAGGGTGGGGAGGTAGAGGGCAGTGGCACTATGTGGCTTTGTAGGTCATCTGTATGTAGGTCACTGTCAGTCTTTGACCTTGACTCAGAGTGTCACGGGAACCCTGGGAGGATTCTGAGCGAAGTGTTGACATGGTCTGACTCACATTTTTAAAGTCTCAGCTAAAGCAAAACAACTTTCCTATGCTCCCTCTTTCATAAAATGTAAGAGTTGATTGTCAACCCGATCCCTGAGGAATCCTTTTTATTTCTTCACTTCTTTCCCATCCCCAAATAACTTATGAAAGCCTCCTTAAATAACAGCAAGAGCTGCCACCAACGAGCCTTCATGGGTCCATCATGGGGGTGGAACAGAGCATTGGCATTTGTAGGTATTTTCAATCATGTCTCCATCTTTGAAGATGAAAAGCAGCCTGGGCGAGATGAGAGGATATGGAGAAGGTGGAATCAATGCGGATGTGAAGAGGCCAAAAGTGCATCCTCATACAGGGAGCTAGGAGGCGGGGTCAGAGGTGGGAAGACAAGGAAATTGGCAGCAAACTAGGACTCCTGGGACATCTGGCAAGGCCAGGGAAATGTCCATGTCCAAACCCAGAGAATTATTAAAATCACAACAGTATGCCAGGGACTAGGAGAGAGGAATGCCCCACTCTTAGGGCATTCTCAGCTTAGAATCTGTCAGAGGAGTCCTGGTTTCTCCCATTTCCTGAAACCATTTTCCTGAATGTAAACCTTGTGGCTTTTCATCAGGGGGCCGCAGAGGGCATGCGGTCCATTCCAAAGGATTCCGGTTCTGGTGCTTAGGTTTGGTAGGGAACTCTAAAGAGAGAAGGGATGACACCTCATCCCAAGGAGCTTGGGATCGGGGAGCATTTCTTCCCTAGTTGATGAGGGAAGCAGGGAACTCACGCAGAGCTAACCCCTCCATTCTTTCCTTCTGGGGCTGTGCATCTGTGTCGGGTGCTCAAGTGCTCACTGCACTGCACCCACCACAGGCAGAGCATGACAAAAGGATGCAGATGAGCGAGTGGGGGAGGAGGGCATGAGAGAGAGGACCAGGCAGAAATACGATTCTTCACCCTCCCATCTGTTCTCGCCTGGCTTTTTAGATTCTATTTACGAGCATTATATTCTTAATGAATTTTTGAAGAAAGAGATGAGGAGCTGGCAGACCACTCTCCGCTACCACTAACACCAACTGGTTTTATGGCATGACAGAGGAGAAATAATCAATGCATAAATTAGAGCTTAACGTTGTCATAAACATTGGAGCATCAGGATTTAGTGAGAGGAGAGCAGGCCAAGATATGACAAAGTTGTAATTGGGAGACAGGAAGCGACACTATTTTTCAAAGTAAAATAAAAAAAGGGGGAAAGGAGAGAGATTAGGAGAGAAAATGAAATGCACCATCTTTGCCAGGCTGAGTTACAAATGACCCCTTCAAATTAAAAAATGCCAGCAACTTACGTGATATCAGCATTAGGGTGAAGCCCAAAGACTTCAGGGTTATCTAGGGATGGCAGTGACTGGATGTATTCAAAATACTGGTCTAAGGTTTTGCACAAGGGGATTTTATATCCAGTATAAAAGCAGAATGATGGTTCAAACATCTTCTCACTGAACCAGACCTGTATGTGAGAGAAAACAAAAGAAATAAAATTGATGAGCATCTAAATGAAAACTGCTACAAGAAAGGAGAGAGGGGCCACCTTATTTCCATTTTAATAGAGTTTTTAATACTGATTTTGAGAGTGTCTTAACAATACTACTGATAGAATAATTAGCACATATATGGAGAAAAGAGAGAGGCCAGAACACAATTTGACCTGGCCTCCGTTTAACACCAAAGAGGATATTCACTAAGAGTAAGGACCAGAGAGCAACTCTACAAACTCATTCTCTAATTGAGTCATTTGACAACTCTCAATTCCACTTTAGCAGTAGGAACATACTGCAAAGTCTGTGAGGCCATACCCCTACACGCAAGAGAATATCTGGGCATTTTCATCACCCCACTTCTCCCCAAAGTGGGGCTCATACCAGGAGGATGTCCTTGTGCGCAGTTTCACTCACACAGCACTGAGCCCCAGCACACGGCCAGAAGGGCTCCATGCAAACTCTCCCCTCCCACCTTGCGCTGAAGAGCTTCATTTGCTAATTATGTCCCTGTCCACAAGAAGTAAATGTATTTAGCTGCCTTGCTGTTTGCCTTAAGACATCCCTTTCTTATTCCATATGAATTATCTTTAACAAAACAGTGAGAGAACAAATATATGCTTGGTGTGAATAGACTTATTCTCAGAAAGGAAAAAAAAAACTGATGCTAAATGCCTATGAACCAGATTTGAGGCAATGACTTACGTCTCCCAGAGCAATTTTCCCAGTGGGGAAGGAAATAATGGGAAGACAGGAAGAGTGGAAATGCAGGCATGACATCTGAATTACTCAGAGCACTTGACGGGAAAGAGGGACGGCGCCTTACTCTGGTTGGTCACAGGTTCTCTAGTACCTTCCCTCCATCTCCTTCCTCCAGCTCTTTTTAGATCCAGTGATTGCTCTGAAATACCCTGTGTACTGATTCTCTCTCTGTTTTATCCTATTCAACTCCTATGCATGAGCAGGCTGAGTTTAGAACCAGAACAGAATGAAAGAGAAGAGACACACAGTCCTTCCTTTCAAGGAGCTTGTGACCCAGTGGATGGATGAGCCAATTACTTAATAACCACAATACAAAATGCACTAAGGCAAGAGTCAGAAGGAAATAAAAATAAGCAAAGTACTAAGGAGGTTTAAAGCAGGAACAAAGAACATCCAGGTGAATGTCAGCTGAGGTCTTCTCAAGGAGGTGATTTTTGGAGATAAGACTTGAGGGAGAGGATTTTGACAGGAGAACTTGGAATGGGGAGGTCCCATAAGCAAAGGTATAGAACAACTGATGCAAAAATGAGAAGCAAGTTAAGGGAATAGTGGAATATAGGGTGAACCCAATGTAGTCGTAAGAGATAGGACAGGAAGGGTGAGGTGAGGTCTACCACGGATAACTGTTGATGTCAGGGTGAGGACTGGTGATTAGTTTAAGAAATGGAGAGTAGTTGAAAGTTATTAAAGAGAACAGTGTTATGGGCATGGTCATTACTTGGAAACATTAGATTTTTCACGATGTAGATGACTTAAATGGCAGGAAGACACCCTAAGAGGGCAAAGGCCATGGGTCCTCAGCACACAGATGACAAATAACCACACTAAATTCTGTGTTGCCAGATGACATGTATGTGTAAGAGCAAAATGAAGTTTATTCCTGTTTTCCCAGCACTTTATACACACACGAATAGCTGAGTTTCACCAAATTTGGAGGCTATTTTGGGGCAAAGTCAAAATATGAAATATGAAATCTACATGGAGCTACTATGTTAGTCATCCCCCACGAACACCCAATACAGTTCTGCAATTGGTTTTAGCAGAGAGACTCTGTAAGATGCTGAGAACAGAGAAAGCAAGGTTCAAAGAAAAGCCTGAGATTGAAAGTCAGAGGGACAGGGGATGCCATATGCAGGCATGAGTTTACAGTGGAACTGCTTCTCCCATGGGCAACTCTGGATGACATAGTCGGGGTAAAGTGGAGGCAGTGCAGGCAGGTAGCTGGTCAGAAGGCAAGCCTGGGGCTGAGGATGAGATCAAACAGGTGAAGGCAGGGTGTGGGGGCTGTGGGGCTTTTGTGCAGCCTTTCTCAAGAGGGTTGCTGCTCCCAGGTTTGTGTGGTAAGCTCATGCCCTTAGGGTCAGAGACCTAAACTCACTCTGGTTATTGATGACCATCTGCAACAGATCCAAGCTAGACAGAAATGAATGAGGGAAAGCAACAAGACAGGAGGTTGGAGAGGATGTAGGGCAAAGAGAAGATTCAGTAGGATAAGGAAGTGGGGTGTCCAACAGTTAGAGAATTGAAGCCACTGAAGGTTGTGCTACTCTTAGGGAAGTCCCGAGAGAGGGGGAGGGAATGAGCCCACAGAAGCTACTCAGGGGCAAATGAATGGGAAAATAGTAGGATGAACTTTTGACTTCAGGCACTAATTGCTGAGAATGGAGTCCAGAGAGACCAGAATCAGATGATAGAAGGGAGTAACATAACTCAGGTGAGGAGGGAGCTGCTGTTAACTTGGGAACAGCCAACCAACTGGGGCCTGGATACAGAACCCTGTGCTTTTAGATCAGGAAGTCTGTACAACTAAGGCCCAGAATCTTGGGTTTCTAGGAGAGGGTTGAGGTCAGCCGACTAGTCCTCTATGGCCTGAAATGCCAAATGTCAGGGTACAGGGAAGAAGTAGAAGAGAAAGAAAGGCAGGAGAGGGGTCAGAAAGGGGAATCCCCCTGGCTTGAGCTCTTGAAGGTGGAGCAGGCTTCCTCCCCCTCCCTGTGTTCCCGGCTCAGACATCTCCCTGGAGGCTCTGGACCAACACAGCAGCTTTCCGTTGTCACTATCTACATGCTGAAGAATTCCAGATCCTTATCTCCATGCCTGAGCTCCACCATGACCTCCGGATCTGTACATCCAGGTGCCTCGTTCACCAGCATTCAGGCATTTGTTCTTTTATTCAACAAATATTTACTGAGCACTTACATGTGTTGGGCTCTGTTTCCGGTGCTCAGACTTTGGCACTGATGTAATAAGACAAAGTCCCTGCCCTCATGGCAGTTACAGTCTTAGACAACTTGATTTGGATGTCTAATAGACATCTCAAATGTTATATGATCAAAACCGAACTCTTAATTTCCAGCCCCAGCCAATAAAACTCATTCCTGCAGCAGTTCTTCCTCTTCTCTGTAAAAACTCATTCCTGCTGCAGTCCTTCCTCTTCTCTGTAAATAGCCCCATTCTGCGTCCAGTGACTTAAGTCAAAACTAGGGGTGACCCTGACTCCCCTTTTCTTTCACCTATGCACTTGATCCCATCAGCATTCTGCTGGTACTCTTGGTGAATTATATTCTGAAGCTAACCACATCTTAGTCTCCATTGCTAAAACTCCGACTTTAGGTACTTTTACAATTATTCTAACAAAGTATACTTATTAAGACACCTTTTTTTTTCTCCTTTGAATCTCAAGTACAGAGGTGAGTTTCTCACACTCCCGAGTTTATTATTTTTATAAATCTAGGTCCCTTTTATTTTAATTTTTCCCCATTCTGTCCAGATATCCACTCACTGTCTCCTTTTCCCTCTGAGGGCATCTGTTTAAGTGTACTTGATATATGTCCTAGAACATGTATTTATCCTTGTGAGCTATGCATATATTCCTTTGTAGATCTCCCTTTATTTGTTTTAAAGCTGTGCACTCAACACTATTTGTAAGACCTATGCATGATATCATATAGATCATTGCTTCCAAATGCTACATTATATGCCGCCATAGGCCTCTATAACAGGTAACTTATCAATTTCCCCATGATGGATACCTAAGTTGCCTTCAACTTCCCACTACCACCAACAATGCTATGAATAATCTCTTTGGTACATTCTGAGAATGACTCTGGGGCATATACCCAGGAGGAGGATTCTGGTTCAGAAGGTAGTTGTGTCACACACTTGATATGACTGTGACCACCAGGCTGCACCCCACAGGGGGAGCAATAGTATGCCATGGTGCTCACCTACCGCATCTTATCTATTCCCTTAGGAGTCTTGGGTTTTTGTAGTGGATGCTGCGATGTGCCACCCGATCCTCATTCAGGAGCAGGTACTCACTCCCCCCGCTGTCTGGAGTGTTGGATGCTTTGAGATCACAGCACTGTCCTTCCCCAGGAACTGCCCTAGCAGGAGGGAGCTGCCTCAGTCAAGGTCATGTCTTGGAGGAAGGATGGGGAGGAAGCACTTGAATGCAAATCTCCACCTCTGTTTCTAGGAAAACCAATCTACGATGCTTGCTTTCAGCTCCAAACACAATGCTGCCATGAATATTTTTCTACGAGTCCATTTGTGGACTCTTTCTAGAAATGTTCTGGGATATATTTACCTGAGATACCTAATTTCATTAAGTATTACTGGACTGCTTTCCAGGAGGTCTGTGTCCATTTGACCTCCCAGCAGCAGGGCTCCTCCCTCTGCACATCCTCACCAACACTTACTATTTTTCACAGTTCTCCATATGTAGCTTCAAGAAAAACTTGCTAAAACATGTAAAGGCTAAAAATCCACTTTCTAGTCAACCCCCAGCTTATCAAAATACTCCCAAAGCTTGTGCTTTGCTGTTGAGGCTTTAATTTTGTCAAGAAAAAAGAATCATTTAAGTAGAGAATTACCAGTATAGGTCCCAATATAAATAATTTAATAACCATAAAAGACATCTTTTTTTTTTTCCACTTAGGTGTTGTATATTACATCCCTAAAATGTAAAAAATTTTAAGAAGAGTTTGAGTCTGGTAGGTGTTATTTTTTATATTCATCCTTGATGTGAAAGCCACAATTGCTAAGAAATAATTTTCTCTAGAAAATATTTATCAGCATGTTACATGTGGATTTTATTTGGCACACAGAAAAAGTGAATACTTCCTCAATTTCCAATTGTCCATCCTAATAGAAGAGATGAGAAAACTCAAAATATGATTAATCCCCCAATCACTTATTTTGGGGCTTGAAATCACCATGAGACTTCTCACTCACAGGAAGAGGCACAGAAACGAGGCACAGTTTTCCCTCACAAGTCAGATGCACAGGAATGGGGAATATGGAGGAGGGGCGATTGGGGAGAGGACCTGGGCACAAGCAGTTTCATCTATATGGAAAAGGAGTTATAGACCAATGAGAACTGACCACTGCTCTGCTCCACACCACAAGCAGATTGTTGGTTGGTTTTTGTTTTTGTTTTTCTGAGATGGAGTCTCACTCTGTAACCAGGCTGGAATGCAGTGGTGAGATCCCTGTTCACTGCAACCTCTGCCTCCCAGGTTCAAGTGATTCTTCTGCCTCAGCCTCCCAAGTAGCTGGGACTACAGGAACTCGCCACCACGCCCGGCTACTTTTTGTATTTTTAGTAGAGACAGGGTTTCACCATATTGGCCAGGCTGGTCTAGAACTCCTGACCTCGTGATCCGCCCACCTCAGCCTCCCAAAGTGCTGGGATTACAGGCGTGAGCCACCGCACCTGGCCCAATTGCTGGTTGTTTTGTGTGTGTGTGTATGTGTGTGTGTGTGTGTGTAAGCACACACATGCGTTTGTTTCTTGGCTAATTCTTTGCAGCAGCTCTGCTGTATGCTTAAGTTTGGCAGACCTATTACAAATAAAAAAATTGGAAAATACAGTGAAATGTGTCTCCAAACTTTATTTTTCTAAGTTGACTTACTCTGGCAAAGCAATTAAGTAGACGTTTGTCAAAGTCATCTGTCACTCTGCCTCCATATTGTACTTCTCCGATCATGTACCGAACCGTATTCCATGATACACCCTTTATTAAAAGTAAAAAAGGATTATTCATTGTCAACCCAAACACATCATTATAAACATTTCAGGTCTTTCCCTAGAGAAAAGGTCTCGAAAAGGAAGCACTCACTAGACTCGCATTTAAAATTATTCATAGTCTTATATTAATAACTCTTTCACTATTACATGGCTGGAACCACTACAGTTTGTTCACCAAGAAAAAATCTACAATACTAAACACTGGTAAGTATCTGCACGTATATTATTTAAAATAGGGAAAAAAGACTATTTTTCACTCTGGGGATATAATTACCTATAATACTCATTGTAGTAATGCCAAGCTGTTACAGAGGAGAAAAGTGGTGTTTAGTGAAGAAAGGAGGAAGATCAAGTAATCATCACTTTAATATGCTTTCTTAGTAATATATTTTCTGGAATTATGAGAACAAGAAAATTATTTATCCACAAGATTTTTTCTCAGTGCAATCCTCTGCCATCCTCTGCATTTCATTGTGTGTGCTAAAACTACATCAAAATATTTATTCATTTCTAGAGCAATTTTATACTAGGAATATATTGCAATTTAGCAGTTTTTTTAAACCCTTGATATATTTGAGTTAGGAGAAATAAAGATATCTGCTTTTTGTTTACTTTTTCTTGGTTAAAATTTTATTTTTCAGCTTGGTTGCCTTTCAAAGCAACTATTTTAAGGTAACTATTATTTGTATGTACCAAAATGATAAATGACCACAGAATATGGACACATAGAAAATAACTTTTCATCAGACTGCTATACTTTTAATTTCATATCCCTTTGTCATTTCAAGGAAAAGTTACGGTTTGGTTCTAGAGTAAAAACTCATCATGGCTTACCATCCCCATACTGAGGCTGCAGGATCTCTAATTACCTTGCCCGACTCTGGGAAGGAAGAGGGGGCCAGACTGTATAGAGAGCCATAGTTAATGAGCCCTTATTATGCACTGCGTACTGTGCTTTCACAAATACTAACTCTTTCCTTCCTCACAGAAACAATGGCCATTTTATAGATGAGGAAACAGGCTCCCAGGCTCATTGACTTGCCAAAGATTATAGAAAAAACAAATTTCCAACCCTTTATATGTGTAAAAGGACAATAGAGATTACGTTCTTAGCTCTGTGACCTTGAGGAAGTCTCTTAGTCTCTCTTGTCTGTTACCTCATCAGTAAAATGGGTAATAAATAAATAAATAATGCCTTTGTTATTGATCTCACAGAGTTGTGAAGATAAAAATGAGATCCTGCATACATGAGAACTTTGAAAACTGCAAAGTGTCATATGATGACGAATGACCATTACTAGAAAGTATTGTTATTCATAGGCATAAGCTGAGCAGTTAAGAAATGACTTAAGGTGGAAAAGAACTTTCACATGGGATGGCAGATACCGTCTTCACTTCTGAAGAGGCAGGAGTAGGACCAGTGAGGAGAAGCTTGACCTACGGCACACCTTCTCTTGAAGGGCCCTGTGGCCCTTGAGTGTAACATGAGGAAAGATGCGGTATTCTGCCACCCACTGAGTTAGTTAGCTTCCGTGGTATGTGTGTGTTGGGGGCGGGGACAGGCTGCCCCAGCAAGTGCCTGATTAGAACAAGTCCCTTCAAAGGGGGCTCCATGGGGCTCAGCAAATTCACACCGCATCATAGACTTCAAATGACCGTAGAACCCTGATTTAAGAAGAGTAATAAAAACAGGAAAAAAGGCACAATTTCACTCACTTTTTTAATATCGCATTCATCAAGGTGATTCTGAATAAACTGAACACTGGCTGAAAAGTCAGCGGAATTGAATTCGTAGGGAATATTCCATCCTAAGGGGCCAAACTTTCGTCGCTCCTTAAAAACACCAAAGAAAAGTAAGTATTGCGTGTACCTGATTCCATTTTTATTGCTATAAAAATACAGTAAAATTAAGGCTATATTATCAAAATCAATTGACATTAGTTTAAAAGAATAGTATATACAATTTTGGATATACAGTCATGTCGCTTAACAATGGGGTTAGCTTCTGAGAAATGCATCATTAAGCAATTTCCTCATTATGCGAACATCTTCGAGGTGCTTACACAAACCTAGATGGTACAGCCTACACACACCTAGGCTACATGAGGTAGCCTATCACTCTCAGGCTACAAACCTGTGCAGCATGTAACTGGACTGACTACTGCAGGCAACTATAACACAATGGTAGGTATTTGTGTATGTAGACATATCTAAACACAGAAAAGGTATAGTAAAAGTACATTATACTCTCATGGGACCACCACCATATATGCAATCCATGTTGACTGAAACATTATGTGGCATATAGCCATATTAGAAATATTACTTCATGGCTCTACAGCTAACTGGTTTATACAAACAAATCTCCAAAGATTTGTCAAGTTGGAGTTTTTGGGTTTGTTTATTTTTAAAGTCTAGGTCTCCACTGACAACTCAAAAAAATGCAGTAGGTGCTCAACAAATATCTGTTGAATGAACTGTTATTCTACATTGGACTCCCGAAAGTTTGAAATGTCAAATGCAAGGGTTTGAATTTTTTCCACTGGATTACCTAAACCTCTCTCAAGAGCACTTAGATTCTGTGATGACTTCACTTGGCAATCTTGTCATTTCAAATTTTGAAAACTAAAACCTTCTGTTGTACACATGACGTGTCTGTCTTGAAACTTTCACGTGATCCTCATTTGTTTTCCTCTACTTAATCAAAGAGGGCCCAAGAGACTCCTGTGCAATAGTGGCTAACTGTTTACAAATGCCAAATCACCCATAAATAATCAAACTGGACTCAGAGCAAATGATTCAATTGTTTTGATATTCCGGAGAGCATTTTAAAGGTATGGCAAGTATTAGACCTGATAGCTCCAAGAACTGATCATCCAACAAACTACATAGATGAGTCCAGATGTTTCCAAGGCATCAGCTTTTCCTATCCCAATACATAATCAGTCTCTAAGGAAGATCCAATGATTTATTAGATTGTTCCTAGATCCTAATTCTAGTGCCTAAGGTAAGGACCCATGTGGAGAGTAGAATCCCTCTACATCTACGGGAAGGTTTAATTCTACTCTTTTACCTCTAAGTATATACTAACTTTTCTTTTTCTTTTCTGCCTTCCCCAACTCAATACACACACACACACGCACACACGCACGCACACATTGCCATGTTCACAAGCCATTCCAATCCTTCTTGCTGTAGCTATTCCATGCTTCAGATCCTGAATAATCCCACCATTTAAAAAAAATCTAAATAAATTTTTGCTTGGACAAGTTCATGAACAGATCAGAGAAGAAATTCAGAAAATTCAAAGGTTTTAATTACTGAGTTTCAGGGTATGCTTTTAAAGTATTTAGTAAACCATTAAGATTAATTTGGGTCTAGATGTTCTGACCCTGGGAGATCAGACGAAGGGCAATAATAATAATAATAATAAGAGTAGCGCTTAAAAACGTAAAGTACTACTGTTACCTCTAGACCTAAACTTCTTTAGTTAAGGTTGTCAGGCATTAGAGATTTGTGCTATGTGACACCCACTCCTATTCCTTAGCTAATCTGATCCAATGTAGAAAGCCAGCCCAGAAAGAACTGACCAGATTCCTTCTCCCAGGAATTTGAACTTAGGGTTTGTAATTGCTATCTGGGGCTTAGACTAGGAAAACTTGTAAACTGAGGAGCTGTGAGGAACCATCTTCCACCCTGTACTTAGAGGAGGTGAGAAGGAGCAGAGGCCACAGCCTTGAAGGTAGGAGAGACTGTGTGGTCCCAGCTGCAAGGGCGGGAGCCTTGGTCCCTAACACTGTTTCTCTTGACAGCTTCCTGCTTTCTAGTCCCAGCATTCATGTTGCCTTGGTTTTTGTTTTGTGGGTTTTTTTTTAGATGTTTCATATTGAAATATATGGTCTTATAACCAGATTTTGAGCCTTGACAGTGAAAAACACGTCTTCTATTTTTGTCTCCCCTTTTGCACCTTGGGGGAAAGAATCATGGTTGCCTAATAAACACTGGTCAATTATTACCAGGGCAGAAGGAACCCTTCCTCTGTAAGAGGTCAATGCTGAGGCTGACCCAGGGTTTGACATTTCTGAAGTGGACCTCAGAGACATTGAGGTGAGCCTCTTCCAGATTATCCCAGGAGCAAGGGTGGGTTGAGAGGGTTATGGGCTATTAACATGAAAATTCATACAGCTAGCCCTTTTAGTTCTCGGAATTTCTTCCATCTTGAGGACTTTGAAGAGAAGAATGCTAATGACTTATTAGTGAAATGTGGATGTTTTCCCATTTTTGAAAAAGAGAATCAGAATTTACACCATTAGTTTTACCTAGGTGTTTGACTTAATTTTTAAATTTTAATGTTCAATTAGATGGATGGCCGAATGAAAAATAACTCCAATTACTAAAGCTGCTCAAATGGGCTCTATGGAAACACTCCTATTTATATGCACTGAGTCATTGCAATTTAGTTGTTCCTTAAAATGTGAGTTTTGAAAATTGCCCTAATGCTGAGATTTGCTTCATGTTTATATTTCTTACTACCAGTTTTCATCTAAAGCATTTACTTTTTAAGTCAGTTCACTAAAGTCATAAACTGATTAGCTCATCTTGGGAAAATAAAAAAGCCCCAAATCTTAGTGGGTGCCTTTTCTTTCACAAATGAAGTCATTTCATCTTCTTGCTATTTTTTTTTAATTACCTTGGAATACTATCAGGATAGACTCAAACAACTAGAACCTAAGAGCTCATTGGGAAGATCAAAGCAAGGGGTTTTGCTAGACTTATTTGGAATACTGAATTTCTTCAGTTTAATTAACATTTTTGAAACCATGGGATGAGTCCTATGCAATACAATAAAAAATATTAAAATGGATGCATTTTCAAGAAGTTTTAATCTGTTGCAAAAATAAGACTTAGAGACAAGAAAAAGAACAATGGGATAGTGAATATAATTAACTGTCAACATTTCACAGATGATAAGCCTGAAGGAGACGTTCAATCTGAGGCTTCTGGGAAGAATAAAACTGAAGCTGGTCTTTGCAAAGGGGAGAGAAGAGACTTTCAGGGTTGGCAAAGGCCGTGAGCAGAATTAGGAACACAAATCCTGTGACTCATGGAGAAGAAGGCTGCAGACAGAAGGTTCTACTTCAGCAGAGGACTAACTCTGGTGAGTAGCAGCAACTCAGTGTTCACATGCTTCAAGGCATGGAACGCAGACAGATTTGAATGTTAAAACTTCATTTGACAGAAGGGAGTGACTATACATCATCAAGCTGGTGAGTGATGATTTTAGGAAAACCAGTCCACTCCTTACTTAATTTGACTAATACAGTTTCTTCTTTTCTTTTCACAGAATATGCAAAACTCTGAACTACTAAAGAAATATGGAAAATGTGGAATCATGAAAAACTCCTTAGAACACTGATGAAAAGTTGTTCAACCATTTTAATGATGTTAGAGCCATTTCCAGTTTTACGTTAGGCTCTACCTCTGCAGTTCCCACAGAGCTGCAGAATCATTTCACAGCTTCAAAAGAAGACAACTGGATTTATCTATCTAACTCCAGTAACTGGAGCTAATATACAAAGAAAAATACAAGCCACACTAGACAATGTAAGGGAAACTTTACTAGGTAAAAATAGTTAACAGAAACAGCCAGAACCTCTGGGAAACACTACGGGGCAGAGTGTAAAAGATAAACTTGTATCATATTATTATAATTATTCAAAGACATTTAAATGAGAGATTTTATAATCATCTCTCCCCAAAGCAAGAATTTTATATACATTAAATTTGAAAGGAATGTTTATCAAGGCTCAGACTTGAGAAAGAAAACAAACAAAATATAGGGGAAGCAAACACTTTTCTGAATGAAAACTGTTAATAGTGAGATTCCCTGGGTCCTAGGCCTGTTTTATTTACTATCTAAGTAATTTTTAAGGGCATGATAAAATTTCCAAGTTTGCCACTGCCACTACAGGCCCTTAGAGATCCTAATCAATAACTTTAGCTAAAAAAGAAAAATGGAAAAAAAAAAAGACCACCTCACCTCACAGAGTTATATATAAGCTGTTTGAAAAGTCAGAAAGAAATATGCAGTTCAATGTGGACAAGCCAAGGTGATGGGGAGAAAAACTCCAGACTATGAAACAGATATAAAAATGGTTCAAGACTCTTCCCTTAAGGGTTGTGGCCATTTGGCCATTATTTTCAATTCTTGCCGCATATCAGGATCACTTGGAAGTTTTTAAAAAGACTGAGCTCCTTCCTTTTGGCCTCCTGGGGATTTTGACTTAAGCGTCCTGTTCTGGGGCCCAGGCATTGGCTGAGAAGACAATTGTAGATAATTGGCTGAGAAGACCATTGCTTAAGACATTTACTCGGTCCAACACATACCTCAAAGAGCAGCATGTCTACAATCAATAGGAAAAAAAAATAACCCATAGAACATTGTTCTGATCTTCTGCAGGAGGTGTTAGGAGGTGGCTAAAAATGTAATGATTGAGTTTCAAAAGACTAAGACTTTGGAGGAAAATGTGCTTAAAATTAAAATCCCAAAGGGTGAATGTGGGCTTGCTCTGAAACCGAGAACGACGCTACACTGGATGCTACACTGCCCAGGAAAGCGTAGAGACAGAATACTGAGGCCAGAGAGAAGCTTCCCTCTTAGGTAATCTTCAAGAGGATGCTGAAATATTCTCAGAGAGTGGCAGCCAAACGGAGACCAGGCACACACCAGGGTCCCGGGAATAAAAGGCTCCCATAGGGAGGGCAGAAAGGCCACTGGCAAAAGTAGAGACATCACTGGACTGCAGCAGGGGTGGGGGCTTCAGCAGGAACTTCCCCTCTCAGAGTAGGTGCTACTGCCCTGTATGGATAGTAAGTTGCTGGAGGAGAGGGGGAGTGGCGGGGAGCAGAGCTTAGTGCGGGCGTTGCCTCATGCATCTATGCACGTTCCCATGGCAGCGCCCAGGGCACCCTCCTCCTGGGAAAGCCTGCTCCCACCTCAAGAATAAAGCAAACCACACCCTCCACCACTCTTCTACCCAAGTTATCCTTGACCAGCCAAATCTACTTCCCCTTCTCCCAGGAAAGGAGAGGCGCTCATTTTGTTCCCTGCAACAGAAGTAGAATCCACATATCATGCCTATGAACTGGGGTAAGCTGATGGCATAATGCCACCCAAACCAGGATTCCATGGGAGAAATTACATTTTTTACTGGAGAGTAGGCAGGGAGTTGGTTATTTTACTCCTGGGTTCTGCATTGTAATGTGGGATGAACTCCAGCATGAACCCCTCTGGAGCCTCAGATCCTGTGCCTAATTCTTTTTTCAGTCTCTGCAAAAACAAAAGTACATGTAACATGTTTGTTTAAAGCAAGGGATACCTGTTTTAATTTGGAGGACTCAATTAATTAACAAATCAGATGTTTGGCTCTTATACTCAACAATAGAGAGAGAAAAGAAACGTTAAGTCACAAACTACCTAATCCACAACATTCCTTCCTATAGCAGTTGAGTCTCAGACATTCAGGTGCATATAAATCATGTAGGTATCTTGGTACAATGCAGACTGATTCAGGAGAGTCTGAGGCGAGATCTGAGATCCACCTCCAACAAGCTCCCAAGAGATGTTGATGCTTCTGGCCCAAGACAACAAGTCTCTAAAGAATTGTCGATTTTTCTATTAAGCTGTCCCTATCCTAACCAAGTAAAAAAAACAAAACAAAACAAAACAAAAAAACAAAAAAAAAAACTTAGGCAAAATCACAGCAAACATTTCTGTGATATTTCTGAAACATACGTCTAAAATTCCCGGGAGATTTTGGAAATATCACGGTAAACACTTCTGAAATTGATGAAAAACAATTACCTACACTCACTGTATTGTCACAGAACTGGAGGACGGAATTTTAGAAATTGAAAAAAACCTTGAAAGATCACCTACTTCTGCCTCCAACTGCACAGATGGGGAAATAGGCCCTGAGAGAGACATAACTTGAACAACTAACTGCTTTCAGCTAACTGATTTCACAGCAAGCACGGAAGTCCAGGCCTCCTGACTCTCAGTGAAGTGTTATTTCTAGTCCTCTATTATTTGATTTTAAGAGATATTCAGCCTTTTATTCTTGGACACTCCACTGGTAACTTCACTGCCCTAGCGGTGAAAATATTTTTCCTCCGTTTTAACCCAAACACATGTGGTGTTAAGTGCAAGGGTACTTTAGCCCCATGGCTGGACCATGGTCCTGTTGCTCTTCTTCCCTTTAGCACTTGGATAATGGCCACTAAAAACACAGGTTGCCACATTAACCATATGGAAAATACCCCCAACCAGCTCTCCATGATAAGCACAGTGGAAGAGTTGAATCATCACTACTGGGAACAGAATCATAAAATACGTTATTTGAGAATTCGGAATGAAACAGCAGAGTTAAAGCAATATTTGTATTAGAGTGTGATAAGATCTAGCAAAGTGAACAATTCCCAGATAAGAATGTATGAAATAGGCTTCGGTGACTTGGAAGCTATAATTGACAATCCAAAGGCCACAATGGAACTTAGTAAAGACAAGCACCAGCAAAGCATTTAATCTGATTTTAACTCTCTCAGGGTTGGGAGACAAACAACACAGCCCTCTCTGTCGGGCAGCCAGGAACCTAGTAAAGTGGTAGGGATAATGAAGTAGGGGTAAATACACACAGTTATTTTTCTGGGGTGAGCATTAAGTTCCCCTCCATCTTTGGACAGGGCAGGGAGAGGTAATGTGAAGTTCTGCCCATCACTGTACACAGCTAAAAGCCTGACTCCTCGGATAGACCAACCGATTTATTTTGTCCTTCACCCCAGCCTCAGGGAAGAAAGAAATGCAGGTAAAGGTTAAAGGAATCTCTTCAATTCTCTGTGAAATCAAAGAATAGATCAAGTGCGTTGAAAATATGTAGCTTTTGAATTACAGAACAAAAAATAAAATTCAGATGCAGAACAAAACACTAACGATAATTTTAAAAATCATAACAGACAAGTTGCTTGGTAATCAGAATTCTTAAATTACTGCATCAGTACTAAGACTGTAAAAGCAAACAGCAAATGACTTGAGAAAGACTCGGAGCTGCTGTTCCTCCTCCTCCTCCAACATCACCACCACTTTTACTATCAGGTAATGAATAGAGTCAAAACAGTACATAAATAAGAGCCAGCCAATCCTAGTTCAGCCAATCCTAGTCAACCACATTTGAAGAGTACTTAATGTCTTTGAGATGGCGATAATCCTATCTTGAAATGTGGCTGTTAGTATTATAGGAGATGGTCCACATAAAATTCTTGGCCAGCACAGGCACTTTCAAAACCAAGCTCCTATCTTTATAATCCATTAGCTCATTCTACAAATATTTATTGAGGTCTGACAATCCCCTGTGTGCTGTTGTGACAGCAGGAGAGTCAGCAGTTACAAAAAGACAGTCTTCACCCTGGAGAATCTTACATTCCAATAGTCAGGGTTGGGGGTTGGGGCAGGGGGCACACACAAAACACATAAACAAATATACACTATGCCAGGTGGGGAAGTGCTATGAAGGAAAAGAGAGTAAGGGGACAGAGCGGCAACGGATAGCGCCCTCTTGGGAGCCTCTCCAATGAGGCCTCAGCACATCACCAGCCATCCCCTAAAGGCGAAAACTGCTTTCCATAGTTACCTGCACAGTGGAGTGTAAAAATGCTACTGTGTAAAGCATCGGCTTCCACATGGGTAAATTACTGATGTCCAGAAGGTCTTGATTAATTCCTGCAAATGTTCTTTTCAAACCTGCGCGTACACCTTGGGGTGGCTCATTAGTGAATTTGAGAGAGGTCTGTCACGAAAAGAAAACAGTGGTTTTGTTTCTATAAATTACTATAAAGAATAAAATAGAAATTACAATATTAGGCTGAGTATCCTTTATCTGAAATGCTTGGGACTAGAAGTGTTTTGAATTTCAGATTTTTTTTCAGATTTTGGAATATTAGCATTAAATTGTTATATGAGCATTTCCTTTGAGCATTCTATTGGCACTGAGAATGTTTCAGATTTTGAAGCATTTCAGGTTTCCATTTTCAGATTTAGGATGCTCAACCTGTACATCAGAAAACAATATGCTTATGGTACATAAAGTAGGGGCAAAGTTCAGCACTGTATAAACTAAGTACATTGATCAGAGCAGAAACTCAATAAATTAGTACCAAGTCTTAGAGCTCTTCTATGGAAATATTTACTGTAGTCTAACCTTGATGTCAAGATTGTGATGATTATAGTATTATAGTATAAGATTTTGCAGTCCAGACTCTACAGGACCAAAAAGCCCTGCTGTGTTCTCATCTTTCAACAATGTCCATGATGCCATCTTTATTTCTATAACTCTCAATGAAAAGACATTTAGTAACAAACCTGAAGCAATGTAATTGGAAATCGATCATGAGGCTCCGTAGTTATCCATACTCGGAAAGAATCATCACTGGCTTCAGTGGTAATTAGTGTCTCTAGTAATTCTTCCATGAATTCCAGGCCAAGGTGGCAATTTTGTAGTAATACCCAACCACCCTGTATCCAAAAATGAGTCCATATTTATTTCTTATAACTTTTTTGCTATGATTTTAATAAAACAAAATGTGCACTTTTTTCTTTTATAAAACCATGCGAATACTGTTTTGAACACATTTTTTAAAATTGTATGTCAATACAATAATTTCTACGGCTACTGGTACAAGTTAATTACTTAGAATCCAGTGGGTTCAAAATGATAGTATTCTGCTACCCCTGGTTCAGAAAGGAACAGAAATTAAAACTTGAAGACAGACTTGTGTAAGTACAGTGTGTGCACCATCTAATGGTGGGAATGGGTATTTTGGAATCAGTAACTTAAGTTGTCCTGCCTAAGGTAAATCAGAACTGACTCACCCCCAAAACCAAAAAGGCTGGTTCACAGTTATTCATAGTTACAAAAAAAGATACACATGATCTCATGAAAGTTGGAGACAATACATCTGGCGACATTTACTACCATAACGCTAAGCTTTATTCTTCATCATCACTCTCTTTCCACACTTTCCTGAAACCACATAACTTATTAAGCACTTTCTAAATAAGTACTTGATTAAACAAACTACCTTAAAAAATATGTCACAAAACCATCGCTGCCCTGTGAGAACATAGTTTCTTCACTAGACATTTTAATACCCTTGTACAGGAACCAGCTATCTTGAACGACACAAAACTACAAAATAGTGAGCACGATAAATATATGGCAAGGCATATATACCGTGTCTCAACTGTAAGCGAAAATACAACTCACACCGGCTTAACTAGCAAAGGGGATGTGCCGTCTATACAATTGGGGTTTCAGAGGAAGACGGCATTCAGGATTAGTTTGTGTCATCATGGACCCACCTACTTCCTGGTTCCCCACTCTGCATTCCACAATGCCAGCTTTATGCTAACCGTGGTGTCTCTCAAGGCAGCAACATGGCTACACCTGCTCATGTCTGGTTTTCTTTTCTGATTATGCCATATAATCAATATTTACCCCACTTTGACAAACAGGGCATGGAAGTTATAAAGGCTAGCATTCCAAAGACGGGTAATGTGAACACAGTATTTAAGTTAAAAAGTTTTGCACTCACAGAAACTAAAGACATTATTTAAGGCCCAAAGTTAAACTGTCAAATCACTCAACAGAGTGAAACACTTGATCTGAGTAAAAATAATTACGTATAATTGCTTTGAGATATCCATGTAGAAATTAAATAAATTATTGAATTTAATTAAGTGATAAAGATTAAGGCTTAGGGCATTTGAGAATTAATGACTAGCTGGAAAATTTGATGACCCAAGCAGAGTTTTAGCCCATTAACCCTCTCTAGTCATTAATTTCCAGGGAGAAGCTGCACCAAAGTTTGTACAGACATTCTGAGATCAAAAGCTTAAAAATAAACCAAGATCTTATTTTATTTTTATTTTTACAAATGGTATAATTTCTTATTACAGCTGAAAAGGCTGTCTACAGAGCATTTCTAGAAAATTAATGTCCTGTGTATTTATTAGGTACAATGGGAAATCTCTCTTAACACTCCATTCAGCTTGCAATTTTCAGTGAAAACCATTATCAATATTTAAACATAGCATCCTTAAATATTTCTTATTTGCCTGAAATGATCCATTAATGAAAAATGAAAGTCTGCCTTTAACTGAAAATGGAAATTTAACTGTCTCAATCTGTCACTCCTTAAGTACTACCTATTCATATTGATCATGAAATTCCAAGACTGCTAGAGCTGCATTCTTAGAAATCAGAAGGTGTGTCTCCCAAATTATACAATGAACACAAAATCGGTGAAGGTAAAATGGAGCCTATACCACAGAAAATGGAATAAGCTTTCCATGGGAATATCAGGAGGAAACTAGACTGAGGTTTAAAATTCACAGCTAATGATAAGCAAAAATGGAAAAATCAGGATTAGCATCACGAGAAGAATGTGGCAACATTCGTGACTGTGGGGTTTCCCGCAATCATGCTGCAGCAGGAGCAGTCTCTTGTCACATACCTGCTGCATTGACATCTGAATCAGCTTTCGAGCATGTACTTCTTGTCCTTGCCCCATTGAGATAGTTCTACATTCTGTAACATAGGAGAAAGTTCACTACGATAAAACATAACTCTTACAGCAGGATTAGAATGAAAACTTACATTCTGAATGGTTATAGCCTCCTTCTATTGTTTCTAAGAAAAAAATCTTTGCTGTTCAAACAGGCCTGGCCTTTGGTTGTGTGGATCAGAGAAATGCATGGAGCAGAGACCTGGAGGCACCACCCGGAAAGGCGAGGGTTGGGGGTCAGGAAGGGAGAGAAAAAGGCACATATGGTGAGAGTTTGAGATTCTTTGGAGACAATGAGGAACAAGATTAATGGTGGGAGAGGCAGCTACAATGCTATCACAGGTATTTGGAGGGAAAAAGGATTTTTTAGTTTTGCTGTAAGTTTTGGTTAGAATCCTTTTTGTCGTTTTAGCAGATGCTTCTGTAAAGTTTAATTTTCTGTTGATTCCTTTTAGATATCAGGCTCACAGTGGTTTTTGTCTGCTTGTTTTGGTTTTCTTCGTATGTTTGATCATTTTTCTGAGATGAAATCTGAGACAGTTTGGCCCTGTGATGGGTACATTCAGGGGCAACCGTCTAAGACCTAGTTCTCAGCTGCTCCTCAGATTAAATCATCACCTTGGAACTAAACATGAAAACACTCCAGGATGAGAAATGTCATAATTCCAGAGACAACGCGCCATTTAGGACCAGATGTCCCAGGCAGAGAACCATACTTGTGCTCTGCCGCATGAATTAGCTAAATTGAAGAAGTCTGAGAATCATGTTTACACAACTGCAATTAGAAATTATCTTTTAAGCAAGCCCTTGTAGGCCCCAATTTTCTTGGGTTCTACAGGCATAATCATTGTACAAGGAAAAGCGATCAATGGAGACATTGTGAACCAGTGTACGTTTGTGGGAACTGCTGGTAGAGACTATAAGAGGCTGGAGACTTCATGGGGTGGGGAGAGAAGTATGTCAGAAACCAGAAACATGTCAGGACACACCACTTAAATGGCATCTTGTGGTTAATAGCCAGATCTTCCAAGAAGATCTGCAGGGTGCATGATTAGGGATTATTTGTGGGCTCAGGGTCACAGAGAGACACTTTGCAATGACAGCCTGAGGAGGATGGAAGAGCACTCACTGCTTGGAGAATCAGGAATTGAAATAGGCCAAGTGTTAACAAGCAAAGGTGGATTTTCCCACCAAAGTCCCCATGAATCTCTCCAGCTCCTAAGAGGAATCTGGCACCTGAAAAGAATCCCACCCAGCCTATAAAAGCAGAAGAAAGGAGAGGAGTGACTTGAATGAGAGGAGCCTCTGGATCCTGGATAGATATCGAGCCCCACTTATTTCAGAAGAACACACAAATGTTCAATAGATCAATGAGGGAGAGTGACAGGCTCAAAAAGTATTAACACATGAGTGTGAGCCACAGCCTCTCTGTCTTCACCCAACTCCTCTGAAACACACCTTCTGAAAGGAAGGTCTGGTTTTAGTTCAGGTGGCCCTGGCATAGTTGTTGCTTGATCCAGGTATTGGGTCAAGAGGTGATTTGTGTCCACCACCTCTTGCCTGGATTCTTGGAACGGCCTCCTAACTGGTGACAACCTCACTCCCACCCTCGTCCTCTACTAGCTATTCTTCCTACAGCAGCCAGAGGGGTCTCTCAAGCCCTAAGTCAGATTACGTTCATCCTCTGCTCAGAACCATCCAATGGCTTCCCATTGCAGCCAAGGCAAAATCCAAAATCCAAACCAAAGTTCTTATTTACGGTCTATAAGGCCCTACACAATCAGTCCCTGCTACTGCTGCCACACACCACCCCCACCCCCACCCAACACACACACACACACCTTTTCTTATCTCACCTCCCCTCTACCCATTCACTTTTCTCCAGCCATAGCAGCCTCCTCGCCAGATCCTCCCCAGCCTCATTGCTGTTCCCTCCTTCAGAGTTCCAGACTCACTCCCTTCACATCTCAGGTTTTTCTCCCCCTATCAGCAAGGCTTTCCTGAAGATCCTGGTCCTATCTAAAACAGCACACCTCTCCTATCACTCTGTCCTTTCCCTTGCTTCTTAGCATATTATGTACTACCTTGTTTATCAGTTTATCAATTACTGTCTGTTTTATGCCCAGTCTAGAATATCAGCTAGGGACTTAGTTAGACACAGTGGCCAACCCAGCACCTAGCCAGTGTCTGGTGCTCAACCGATGCTCAATAAATATATATTTCTAAACCTTTAAAATTGAGATATAATTTCCATATAAATGATGAAGTATATACTTTATTATAAAGCATATACTTCAATATTTTATATTTATAGAGTTGTGTAACTATTGCTACTGTCAAATTATCTAATTCCAGAACATTTTCATCAACTCCAAAAGAAATCCAATACCCATTAGCAGTCACTTCCCATTCCCCCCTCCCACTCCAGCAATCACAAATCTACTTTGTTTCTATTCCAGACATTTCATTAAAATGGAATTATGCAGTATATGGTCTTTTGTGTCTGTCTTCCTTCAGTTAGCATGCTTTCAAGGTTCATCCACATTGTAGCACGTATTACTTCATTCCTTTTTATGGCTGAATAATAGTTCACAGCATGGATATACCACATTTTTTTTCCCATTCATCAGCACCAGATGTTTGGGTTGTTTTCACTTTTTAGCTAGTATGAGTAATGCTGCCATGAACATTCACATACAAGTTTTTGGGTGGATGTATATTTTTAGTTTTGTGGGGTATATACTCAGAGGCAAGTTTGTTGAATCATGAGATAACCCTATCTTTAACTTTTTGAGAAACTGCTAGACTGTTTTCCAAAGCAGCTGCACCATTTTACATTTCCATTGGCAATGTACGAATGTTCTAATTTTTCCACATCCTTACCAATGCTTACTGTTGTCCCTGTCTTTGATTATAGCTATCTTAGTGGGAATGAAGAAATAGCTCATTGTGGTTTTAATTTGCATTTCCCTAATAACTAATGATGCTGAGTATCTTTTTGTGTGTTTATTGGCCATTTGTATATCTTCCTTGTAGAAATATCCATTCAAATCCTTTGCCCATTTTTAAATTGGGTAATTTGACTATTGTTGACTTGTAAGAGCTCTTTATATATTCTGGATACTAGACCCTTAACAGATGTATGATTTGCAAACATTTTCTTCTATTTTATAGGTTGTCCTTTGATGGTGCCCTCTGAAGCACAAAGTTTTACACTTTGATGAAGTCCAATTTATCAGTATTTCCTTTTATTGCTTATGTTTTTGGTTTCGTATCTAGAAAACCATTGCCTAATCCACGGCCACAAAGATTTACTCCTTTTTTTTTTTTTTTTTTTTTACTAAATGTGTTATGGTTTTAGTGTTTACAATTAAATCTCTGATTAATTTTGAGTTAATTTTTGTGTATGTTGTGATGTAAAAACCAAATTTCATTCCTTTGCAAATGCTTATCGGCTCTTCCAGCACCGTTTGTTAAGAAGATTGTCTTTTCCCACATTGCATGGTCTTAGAACCCTTGTTGAAAACCAACTGACCATAATACGTGAGGGCTGGGTTTATTTCGGGACTCTCAGTTCTGCATTGAGATATATATTCTTTGCAATGACATATATCTTTATGCGTATATCACACTCTTTTAATTACTGTAGCTTTGTAGTAAGTCTTGATTTTGGGAAGCATAAGTCCTACAGCTTTGTTCTTCCTTTTCAAGATTGTTTTAGCTGGCTTGGGTCCCATGAATTTCTATACAAATTTTAGAATCAGTTTGTCAATTTCTATTTTTTAAAATGGCTGTTGGGATTTTGACAGGGATTGAGTTAAACCTCTTGATCTATTAGATGAGTACTGCCATCTTACTGAAGTCTACTGATCCATGAACAAACTGGATGTCTTTCCATTTATTTAGGTATTTAATTTTTTAACAATTTTTTTTAGTTTTCAATGTACAAATCTTCCACTTCTTTTATTGAATTTATTCCTAAGTATTTTATTTTTGATATTGTAAACGAATTGTAATGTGTTTATGATTTTGTTTTTGAATTGTTCTTGCTAGTGCATAGAAATACAATAGCTTTTAAATATTGATCTTGTATCCTACAATCTTGCTGAACTCATCTATTAGCTCTAATTGTTTTTTGGTAAACAACTTATAATTTTTTATGTACACATAAACTTATAATTTGGTAAACAACTTACAATTTTTCATGTCACAATCATAGAGGCCGTTTTACTTCTTCCTTTCCAATGTAGATGGCTTTTTGTTCTTTGCCTGGTCTGATTGCCCTATCTAGAACCTCTAGTACAATGCTGAATAAAAGTTGTCTTTCTCCTGATCTTTGGGAGAAGACATTCAGTCTTTTATCATTAAGTGTGATATTAACTGTGAGTTTTTTGTAGGTGCCTTTTTTTTTTTTTTTTTTTTTGAGACTGTAGGTGCCTTTTATCAGGTTGAGAAAATTTCCTCTTGTTCCTAGTTGGCTAAGCATATTTATCAATGTTTTCAATGCTTTTTTGCATCTGCATTGGACTAAATGTTTATGCTCCCCTAAAATTCATATGTTGAAACCTAAACCCCAAGGTGATGGTACTAGGAAGTGACAAGACATTAAGAGTGGGATTAGTGACCTTATAAAAGATGCCCAAGAGAGACCTCTTGTTCCACCATGTGAAGACACAAAGAGAAGTCATTTACAAAATAGGAAACAGGCCCTGATTTTATCAGCTACTGAATCTGCCATGGTCTTGATCTTGGACTCTCAGCCTCCAGAACTATGAGAAATACATTTCTGCTGCTTATAAGCTACCCAGTCCATGGTATTTTGTTGCAGCAGCTCAAATAGATTAAGACAGCCTCTGTTGAGATGATCATGTGGTTGTTGTCTATTATTCTATTAATATGGCATATTATATTGATTGATATTCATATGTTTAACCAATCTCATACTCCTGGGAGTAATTCACTGGGTCATAGTGTACAACGTTTTTATATGGTGCTGCATTTGGTTTGATAGTATTTTAGTTGAGAATTTTGTTTCTATGTTCATAAGGGATAATAGTCTGTAGTTTTTTTGTGTGTATGTGATGTCTTTGCATTTGGTATCATGGTAATACTGGTATCAGAATGGGTTGAAAAGCATTCTCTCCTCTTTTATTTTTTAGGAAAGCTTGAGAAAAACTAGTGCTATTCTTTAAAAATTTGCTGGAATTCACCAGTGAAGCCATCTGGGACTGAGATTACTTTTGTGGGATTTTTTTTTTTTAATTAATGAATCAATCTCCATACTTCTTATGGCTCTATTCAGATTTTCTACTTCTTCTTGAGTCAGTTTCAATAGTTGTCTCTAATAATTTTTCCATTTCATCTATGTTATCTAATTTGTTGGTATAATTGTTCACAGTATTCCCTTAGGAGTTTTTAAATTTTGGTGAGGTCAATAGTTGCATCCGTTTCATTGCTGATTTTAGTAATCTTCACTTTACCTTCTTTATTCTTGGTTAGTTTAGCTAAACATTTAATTTTATTGATCTTTCAAAAAAGATACTTTTAGCTTCTTGATTCTTTGTTGTTTTTCTATTTTCTGGCTTTTTTTGCTTACATATTTATTATTTCTTTTCTTTTGATTGCTTTGAGTTTAGTTTGCTCTTCTTTTCTAAGTTTCTTAGTATGGAAGGTTGTTACTGATTTGTAATCTTTCTTCATTTAATATAAGGTAATAAATATTTTATATCTTTTCTAAATGGCCTGGGGAAAAAAAAGATTGATTGGCATTGAAAAAGTGAGAAACATTCCCACTCAAGGAAGTAAAGGGGCCAATGAGACAAGAAACAGCATAGGCTGAGTTTTTAGAGGTGGGGGCAAGGACTGCCAAGACATCATAAGGGGGACTCTCAAGAGAAGCGTGTATGCAAGAAACATTGGAGGAAGTGTTGCTGCAAGTGATACAGTATAATTCCACTTTGGTGGTTTAGGTTTTGTTTTAATTGTTTGAATTTGAAAGACTTTAGTAAAATTTTGACTGCCTTTATATTCCTTTCCAAAATTAGGCTTGTGTCTCTTCCACCATTTTTTTTTTTGGACTTACTTCTAATTAAATAATATATGTTCACATTAAAACGTTTAAAAAATACAGGAGCATATAAAGAAGGAAATAAAAATCACCAGTATTCCTCCCTAGAGATCTTTATTCTAATCCTTTTAATACGCATAATCCACAATCCCTTACCTTCATTTAAAAATTCAGAAAGCTCTGAAAACGGTAAATCATTTTGGAGGCAAAAGCTCTCCTGAACAGATGTGAGGCTATTTATAGTCTTTATTTATCCCTATCTTCCTGAATATTTATATCTTAGCTGCAGTGTATTATATAATACATGGAATATTACCTTCTAAAAACCAGAACATTCTGATTTCTGAAGCATATCTGGCCCCAAGGGTTTGTAGACCTACCTATATTAAAATTTATATATGTATTATACATTATTTTATTTTATTTTTGAGACAGAACCTTGCTCTGTCACCCAGGCTGGAGTGCAGTGGCACAGTCTTGGCTCACTGCAACCTCTAACTCCCGGGTTCAAGAGATTCTCATGCCTCACCCTCTTGAGTAGCTAGGATTACAGGCATGTGCCACTATGCCAGACTAATTTTTTGCATTTTTAGTAGAGACAGGATTTTGCTATGCTTGGCCAGGCTAATCTCAAACTCCTGGCCTCAAACGATCTTTTGCCTCAGCCCCTTAAAGTAATGGGATTACAAGTGTGAGCCACCATGCCCAGCCTATAGATTATTTTATATCTCTACATTCCAGTGGTATGTTGTGAACATTTTCCTGTCATCAAATATTATTGAAAAACAGTTTTTAATGGCAGCACAGTGTTCCATCATGTCAAATCCATTCTCTTTCATTCAACCAATAACTTTTTATATATTTAAGACATTTTTGATTTTTCAGTATTATAAATTGCACTAGATGAAACACCCTTGTATATAAATCTGGATGTATATCTCTCAATATGTTTAGGAGGAATTCATACATGGAGAAGAGTTTGGATACAGCATTCAAACCGTTTTTAAAAATTCACGACATACGAAAAAGGACTCCCAGTGTCTCCCACTGAAATGGAATGCTATGGTCCCCCACCCACACACCTATCCTTGTTTTTTTGTGCTTTTATTTTATTTATGGTGCTTTTGACATACAGATTTTTTTTAAATTTAAAAAGGTTTAGGGGGAAAAAGGTGGGGTTGGGTCCAAGAAAAAAGTTTTTAGCGGTGATTTCTGAGATTCTGGTGCACCCATCACCTGAGCAGTGTACCCTCTACCCAATATGTAGACTTTCATCCCTCACACCCTCACACCTTTTCTCCCCAGTCCCCAAAGTCCATTGTATCATTCTTATGCCTTTGTGTCCTCATAGCTTAGTTCCCACTTATGAGTGAGAACATACGTTTGGTTTTCCTTTCCTGAGTTACTTCACTTAGAATAATGGTCTCCAATTCCATCCAGGTTGCTGCAAATGCCATTATTTCACTCCTTTTTATAACATACAGATGTTTCAAAATTCATCCAGTCACATTATCTATCTTGTCCCTCTGGTTTTAGACTCAGGTATTATGATTAAGAAAATCTTGGCCACTTAACTAATTGAATATATACTATAACTAATTGAATATATTCTTCTTCTTCTTTTATAGTTTAATCTAAAGCACTTAATGCCTTAGTCAACCTAAAATTTATTTTAGAGTTTAATGTGAGGTAACACTTTTGTGTTTTCCAAAGTTAACCTGCTATCTCAACACTGTTTACTCTCTAACCCATTTTTCCTCCACCGATTGGAAATACAAATCTTATCACATATTAAGCTATTGTACATACAAGAGTCTAATTTTGGCCCTTTCATTTTGCTCCATATTTATCAATGTTTGCAATGCAAGTGACTAAATTTTTGCCATTTGATAACGTTTTAAAAATCTGGTGGTGCTGGTTCCCCATTATTCTTATTTTTTTCCATTTCAAGCTTTCTTAGCTATTCTTGTCCATTTACAATTCTAGAAGATCTAATATTCCTCTACTATCCAACTAGAAAAACAATGATGCTTGAGTTTCAATTAGACTTGGCTTCAATTTATAGATTAATTTAGAGCATATTGACATCTTTACAATATTGAATCTCTATACTGGGAATGTGGCTCACCTCTCCATTTATTCTAACTACTTTTATGTCTCTAAGAAGGTTTTATAGTTTTCTTTAAATGAGTATTTTAAAAATTATTTCTCAGTTTTATTTTTATTGCTATAATTAAGAGGAGTTTTATGTCTTATTTTATAAGAAAGCATCATTTTTTATATATTTATCTTGTAAACAGTCACCTCACTGAACTATTAGACTATTAAGTCTAATAGTTTTTCCATTGATTCATTTGTGTTTTTTGTTAGACAATTATATTGTCTAAGAACAATGTTGATTTTGTCCCTCCTTTCCAGTAGTTACATCTTTTATTTATGATTCTTTCAATACATTAGCCATATCTTCTACAACACAATGCTAAATAACAGTGGCAATAGCAGACATCTGTATTTGACTTTAATGGATATGTCTCTAGTTGTTCACCAATAAGTATCATGACATTTGGGGTTCACAATCATTATCATAGAAATAAAATATCCTTCTGTTCCCACTTTCCAAAAGTCAAATGTAAGTGTTGAATTTTTATAAAATGGCTTTTATAGCACCTATCAAGATAACAGTATCATAGCTTAAGGAAAAGTTTTCCTCTTATTGTTGTGAGGAGATTTCCTAATTCTGCATCTTTCTGATATTTGTCCATGTGTTCCAGCTTGGTGAAGGCACGTTATTATTTGCAAGTTATTTTTTGATGTTCTACTGAGTTCTTCCTTTTCAAAGTCATATTCTGTTTTTCATTGACACAAAATGATTGTACATATTTATAGGTAATGTATACATTACACATGTATACATTGTGTAATGATCAAATCAGTTAATTAAGACATCCATCACAACAAATAATTTTCATTTCCCTGTGTTAAGAGCATTCAATGTTCTCTCTTCTAGCTATTTTGGACTATATATTATTTTTTCACAATAAATTATTGTTAACTATTCACTTTACTGTGCAATAGAACACTAGAAATCATTCTTCCTCCCCGCTACCCTCCCTCAGTTTCTGGTAGCCACTATTCTACTCCAATTCTAAGAGATCAAATTTATTAGATTCTCAAGAGTGAGATCATGTGGTGTTTGCCATATAATGTAAGATCATTCTATGCTCAGCTTATTTCATTTAGCATAATGCCCTCCATATTCATCCATGTTGTCATAAATGACGGAATGCCATTCTTTTTTATGGCTGAATAGTATTCCACTGTGTATGTGTACTGCATGTTTTAATCCATTCATTTGGTGATAGGTACTTAGGTTGATTCTATATCTTGGCTATTATGAATAGTGCTACAGTAAACATGGGAGTACAGATAGATACCTCTTCAACACACTGATTTCACTTCCTTTGCTTTTTTTATTTTATATTTGAAAAAAAAAAAAAAACCCTTCAAAAGTTTCCTAAGGAATTTCACCTGTTTTGGATATATACTTAGCAGTAGTACTGCTGAATCATAGGGTAGTTCTATTTTTAGTTTTTTGAGGAACCTGCATACTATTCTCCAAAGTACTAACTTACATTTCTACCAATACTGTATGAGGGTTCTTCTTTCTCCACATCATTGCCAGCATGTGTTACTGTTTTTTTTATACAAGCCATTTAAATTGGGGTGAGATGATAACTCATTGTAGTTTTGATTTGTATTTCTCTGATGACCAATTACATTGAACCCCTTTTCATATATCTCTTTGCCATTTGTACGTCTTATTTTGAGAAATGTCTGTTTGGATCTCTTGTTCACTTTAATAAACAGATTATTTGTTTTTTTTGCTATTGAGTTGTTTGTGTTACTTATACATTCTGCATATTAACACCTTGTCAGATGCAGAGTTTGCAAATATTTTCTCCTATCCTTTAGGTTATGTCTTTACTGTTGGTTGTTTCCTTTGCCGTGCAAAAGCTTTGTAGCTTCAGGTAATCCCAATTGTCTATTTTTGCTTTGGTTGCCTGCTTTTGAGGTCTTACACACAAAAATATTTTCCCAGATCAATGTTCCGGAGCATTTCCTCCAGTGTTTTCTTATAGTAGTTTCACAATTTCAGGGCTTACATTTCAGTCTTTAATCCATTTTGATTTGATTTTTGTGTATGGTGAGAAATAGGGGTCTAGTTTCATTATTCTGCATATAATTACCCAGTTTTCCCAACACCATTATTGAAAAGATTGATCTTTCCTCATTACATGTTCTTGGCAACTTTGTTGAAGACAAGTTGGTTGTAATTGAAGATAAGTTGGTTTACCTCTGGTTTCTCTATTCTGCTCCATTGGCCTATGTGTCTGGTTTTATGCCACTACCATCCTGTTTTGATTACTATTGCTTTGTAGTACATTTTGAAGCCAGGTAGTTTGGTGCCTTAAACTTTTTTTTTTCTTTTAATGCTCAAGACTGCTTTAGTTATTTGGGATTTTGTGTGGTTTCATATAAATTTTAGAATTTTTTTCTATCCATAAAAAATGACATTGGTATTTTGATAGAGATTGCATGTGAATCTGTAGATTGCTTTGGGCAGTATGGATATTTTAACAATATTAACTCCTTCAAGTAATTAACACAGGATATCTTTCCATTTATCTGTGTCCTTTTCAACTTCTTCCATCAATGTTTAATAATTTTCATTGTAGAGATTTTTCACCTCCTTAGTTAAATTTACTCCTAGGTATTTTATTTTTTGTAGCTATTTTAAATAGGATTGCTTTTTAAATTTCTTTTTCAGATAGTTCACCGTTGGCATATGGAAACTCTAATTTGTGTAGGTTGACTTTGTATCCTACAACTTTACTAAATTTGTTTTTTGGTCCTAACAGTTCTTTGGTGGCATCTGTAGGGTTTTCTACATATATGTCATCTACAAATAGGGACAATTTGACTTCCTCTTTTCAAACTTGGATGCCTTTTATTTCTTTCTCTTGCCTGATTGCTCTAGCTAGACCTTCCTGTATATGTTGAACAGAAGTGGTGAAAGTGGGCATCATTGTTGTGTTCCTAATTTTAGAGGAAAACCTTTCAACTCTTCCCAGTTCAGAATGATGTTAGCTATGGATTTGTCATACACGACCTTTATTGTGTTGAGGTACATTCCTTCACACCTAATTAGTTTATGGTTTTTATCACAAAAGAATGTTGAATCTTATCCAATTCTTTTTCTGTGTCTATTGGGATGATCACATGGTTTTTGTTCTTCATTCTATTACTGTGATGTATCACACTTATTGATTTATATATCTTGAAACATCCATGCATCCCGTTTAATCAATGTGAATGATCTTTCTGAGGTGCTGTTTGATTTGGTTTGCTAGTATTTTGTTGAGGATTTTACATCTATGTTCATCAGGGATATTGGCTTGTAGTTTTCTTTCTTTGTTGTGTCCTTGTGTTTTGACATTAGAGTAATGCTAGTCTGATAGAATGAGTTTGAAAAAATTCCTAGCCGCTTCAATTGTTTGGAATAATTTGAGAAGAATAGGTATTATTTCTTCCTTAAATGTTTGATAGAATTCCATAGTGAAGCCATCAGTTCCTGGGCTTTTTTTTTTTTTTAAGGGAGACTTAATTACTGATTCAATCTCATTACTCATTATTGGCTGCTCAGGTTTTCTAATTCTTCATGATTCAATCTTGGTAGGTTATATTTGTCTACAAATTTACCCATTTCTTCTAAGTTTTCCAATTTGTTGGCACATAATTTTTCATAACAATCTTCAATGATCTTTTGTATTTCTGTGGTATCAGTTATGATGTCTCCTTTTTCATCTCTGTTTTTTTTTTTTTCAGTCATATCTCTTTTTCTCTTAGTCTGGCCAAAGGTATTGATTTTATCATTTCAAAAATAACATCGCTTCATTTTGTTGATCATTTGTACTTTTAAAAATTCCTATTGCATTTATTTTCTACTCTGATCTTTATTATTTCTTTTCTTCAAATTTTGAGTTGAATTTATTCTTGTCTTTCTAATTCCTTGAGATGCAACATTAGGTTGTTTATTTGTGAATTTTTTTTTTTTTTTGGTATAGGCATTTATTGTTCTAAACTTCTCTTAGAAGTGCTTTTGTTGTATTCCGTAGATTTTAGTGTGTTGTATTTCCATTTCCATTTGCCTCAAGAAATTGTTAAATTTTCTTTCAAACTTCTTCTTTGACTCATTGGTTATTCAGGAACATATTGTTTAATTCCCATGTATTTGTACAGTTTCCAAAGTTCCTACTGTTACTGATTTCTAGTTTCATTCCGTTGTGGTCAAGAAAGATACTTGGTAGTTTTCCAATTTCTTAAAATTTGTTAAGACTTGTTTTGTGGCTTCATATATGATCTATCCTGGAGAATGTTCCATGTGCTGTTTAAAAAAATGTATATTTTACAGCTATTGGATGGAATGTTCTGTAAATGTCTGTTAGGTCCATTTGATTTAGAGTATAGTTTAACTCTAACATTTCTTTATTGATTTTCTATCTGGGTGATTTGTCCATTGCTGAAAATGGGATGTTGAAGTCCCCTACTATTATTGTGTTGCAGTCTATCTCTCCCTTTAGGTCTATTAATTTTTTTTATTAATTATATGTTTTATTATAATTAATATATATTAGTATTTATGTATCTTTATATACTTAGGAGCTCTGATGTTGGGTGCATGTGTGTGTGCGTGTGCGTGCATGTGCACTCTTGTTGTATTTACCCTTAATCACTGTATAATGGCCTTCTTCATTTTATAGTATTTGGCTTATAGTCTATTTTATCTGATATAAGCATAGTTACTCCTGGTAACTATTTTATGGTGCCCATTTACATAGAATATCTTTTTCCATCCTTCATTTTCAGTCTGTGTGTATCCTTACAGGTAAAATGAGTCTCTTGTAGGCAGCATGCAGCTGGGTCTTTTTTAAAAAATCCATTAAGCCACTCTGTGTCTCTTAATCATAGATTTTACTCCATTTACATACAAGGTAATTATTGGTAGGTAAGGACTACTGCCATTTTGTTACTTGTTCTCCAGTCAATTTGTAGATCCTTTCTTCTTCCATTCTTCCTCTCCTGTAGTCTTCCCTTGGTTGGGTTAAGTGATTTTCTCTAATAGTATGTTTTGATTCCTTACTTTTTAGTTTTAGTGTATCTAATACAGGTTTTTGCTTTGTGGTTACCATGAGGCTTACCAGAAAATCTGATATTTATAACAAGTTTTTTTGTTGCTGTTGTTTTGTTTTGTTTTTAGGGACGATATGCCTGAACTGTGTGAGAAAGTTGATCAGGGACACAAGCCCAGAAGCCTGTCCCAGTGGCCCAGATGGGTTTGTTTTCCAGCAGGTCTCTGCACAGATGGGATAGTTTCCAATTGCAGCAGAGGGGGCTAGAGTTGAGACTAGACCCCTTCAGGATTTGATGTGGGGCAGCAGCTGGCAAGCCCACCTAACTGGTTCAGATAGGAGTGTGTCTCCCAGCAGGTCTCTGCACAAATTAGTTTCCTGACTACAGCAGGAGGGACTGGAGCTGAGACTGGGCCCTTTTGGGATATGCTGGAGGATGATGACTGAAGAGTACATCTCACTGGCTCAGAAGGGCATGTATCTCCCAGTAGATCCCTGAACAGGTAGGATAGTTCCCTGACTGCAGCAGGAGCGGCCAGAGCTGACAGTGGGTACCCTTGGTATCTGCTGGGGTACAGAGGTTGATGAGACCTTCTTGGAGGCTCAGACTCCCAGGCTACTAGATATGAGCAAGCCTCCTTCTGGGCTCTTGCACAGTTAGCTCTGAGTTGGGACCTCAGCTGAGGGTGGCTGGAGACAAGCCACATGGTAACTTTCAAGTTCACTGCCAAGATCGATGTTGGCAGGCAGACAAGCCTCTCCACCGAGACACTAGTGTG